>NW_028079286.1:1139319-1464319 GCF_014824575.4 Sturnira hondurensis | reverse complement strand
GTCATGTATATCTGTTTTTGATGCCTCTACAGAATAACTGCCCAGCATCCTCTGCCCAACCAATCAGAATGTAGGAAAATCTACAGATATGACGGAATCTACTGTGAATCTACCTACCAGAAGTATGTTGAAATCTTTGTGAGTCTTCCTTCTGGCTCGTGCATCAGTACTTGTGGTTGCCAGCTATTAAAAATATACTTGTATTGAAACCTTATATTTTTCTAATAGTGGGGGAAACAGAAACAAAACCAAATCAAATAAAAACAACCAAAATATTTGTCTCTGAAATCAAGACAGAAAATGTTAATGCTTTTGAAATTGTGGTCTAAGAGTTTCTAAAAATGACTGTATTAAAGCTCTTAGATAAGCTTCTTTTATCACAATAAACAAATACTTATATGCAAGGAAATTTCAGCAAAATACATTGCACAGGTGCTCTGCATCTTAGGGATTTGAAAGGTGTGTTATGTATAAATTAGCTGTCACTTTTTTTCAATCCTGTAATGGAATGATGAGTTGTAATTTGCATAATCCTTTAAGAAGTCAAATTATACTGTCATGTAGCAGATTTAACATGCTAGCTAAGATTTCAGAGCTTTGCAGCTAATTACTATGTACCTTACAGGACAGTTAAATTGAAGTCGAGTCCTCTGCCTTTGCTGTCATTTGCTTTGTCCATTACTTAACGGAATCTGCGCTGTTGTTGAGAAGGTGTTGTTACTCCCTCCGAAGTAAACACTCTGCTCTGGGGAGGAGAGGCATTGTATTATATCATAGCTTGCTTTGTATTGCTTTGGCTAAGAAGAAAGATTTTTGTTTTTTAAACAATAGTATAAATCAGAATCTTCTTGAAAAAGATAAAATGTATGTTTTCAGAAAAATTATGGAATATTAATTGAAGAAACATTAGCCTTTATATTAATTAAATTTCCCTATGAAAGTGGGCAGTAGGTAAACATTATTCCATTGAAGCCATTAGCCTTTCTAGATATATTTTGCAGATATACTTTGGTGTGTTTTTGTCCAGAAACTCTTCAATTCTTTTGCAGTAGTTTCATTATTTAAAAAAAAAACAACCTTTTCTTTAAAAATTGTTTCTGAATGCAAGTTGGTGAGTTCTTCTTTTATTTACTTCTCCAATTGCTTACAGAGCGTTTGCTTGCATGATTTTCCTGATCACAGCTTTATTTCTTCATAATCTATTGCTTAGGTAGTGTCATTCTCTACTAAAATTGGTGTAATTATAATGCAGTATTGTTTTTGACTATTATTTTAAAAATTCCTGTTATCTCAGAGTCATTTATTGTTGCCCTTGGTGGTCAGGTTTCCATAATTTTCAGTGATATTGTGGCTTTGTCGTGATTCACAGATTCTTTGAAGAAGCTTTTTGTTGTGTAAGAAGGGGGGTCCTTTAAGGGCCATCTTAAAGCAGCGGTTGATTATTGACCGACCGAGTAATTGGAGCCCAACAGCCAACTGTCGTTCGTTTGTAATTAAGCCAGTTTCACGTGTCTGAAGTTACTGTTGGCTTAGAGGCTGAGGTTTGTCTGTTGAAGGTGAGGCGCCTGGAAGAGGTCATGGAGAATCTGGCCCAGGCAAGGCTTTCCTTCTAACTGTAGGTTTCATATGTAGGCTGGTTTTTAAAAAGAATTGGTATTATTTGTAGTCAAGGTAGACACAGTAGGCAGCACAGCTGTGACTGCCAGGCGAAGTCACTAGGGGGATATTCATAACAAGGAAATATTGGCAAAGAAATGATGAAGAAGGGGAGGAAATCCCCAAGATGTTAAATTGGAGCACTGTCACTGAGATGATTAATGGTGTTGTGTGTTTTAGTGAAGATGCTTATCTGGATTGTCTTGAAACTATAGTGTACATTTAATAGCACAAATAAACAAGCATGTGGTGCATGCGAACACAGGACAAAAGGCCCTGGATGCAGACTTTGTTTTCCTGAGTGAGTATTTTCTCCAGCTAAGTCACTGGTTTCTGGTTATTAGAAAACTGCTTTTAATGTATGTTACATATAGATGTATGCATATTGTGTATAATGCATTAATTAGCATTTATATAGTTCCTTTCCATAGAGGATTGAAAATGTCTTGTGAACGGGATAGGTATCTTTTCAACACTCTTGGGAGCTGACTGTTATTAAGTGGGAAATGGTGATCATTGTGATTTGCCTGGTCATCGTGGGCCAACAGGCAGGGTTGGACATAGGGCCGAACTCTCATCTATGGTGGGGTCAGCACAATTTTTACAGAATGTCTCTGTCAATTTCCAGCAAAGACGAAGCTGTCTTGGGAGACCCTTTAGCTTCCAGTGTAAAACCACAAATATCCTGATTCTGAGTAACGAGTTAGATTTTGCCTCGAGGGATCTTTATCCACCATGGGAGGTGCATCTTTGGGCAAATTATTCAACCTTCTTAGGCATCGATAAATACTACTAGACATGGGAAGAGACACAAGTGAGTTTAGAGCCTATTTGGGGGGCCTTATCCAACTGCTGGGATATGAATCCGATTCAGTGGATCAACATCAGAAGATGAAAAAATGAAATGGAAGAGAATGGAAAATTTCTTTATTAGTGCACTGCGGTCAGTCAGAGTGCATTTTACCAAGGGAGCTTCTGTTTTTGTTTCATGTGTTTGTGTATGTGCCCTTGAAGCTGCACACGTGTGTGTTCATGGGGTGGGTCATGAGGTAAAATGTGTTTTTTGCTGTTTTACATGCAAACAAAGATTGAAGCCACCCCTTGAGAGAGTTGAGTAGGTAAACAAAATACTGCGTAGCTGTCAGGTCATGACGTGCGTGGGGCACGGTGGGTGATGAAGAAGCCGTGAGCTCTGTGCGCAAGGCTCGGGAGGAAAGGCCACACTCTTGGTCTCCTGTGTAGGGCGTGGCGGAGCCAGCCTGGGTGGCCAGTTTTCCATTCACGATCCCTGACAGATTTAGTGACTTGAAATTAGGGGAATTATTTGTACTGTGGACATTGGAAAATGTTGTAAATCAGGTGTCCTTCTCTCCCAACTAGCTGTTTCATATGGACCAGCATAGGACTGCTTCTTTCTTTCAGCTGTGATTCTGTGACTTCACCATTACTGAGCACTCTTACATGTTGGAACATTATTTTATATGTTATGTTTAGATGTTTTGGGACATTACTAAAATAATTAAATCATTTAAATAATATTGAAAACTTAAAGTCCACAGGAATAAAAAAAGCCCTCTGATTATTTTGAAATGTCTGTAATGTGAGTATGAAATAATGGTAGCTACCCTCACTTCTTACATAAGTGCTTATGACATGGCCATTTGAAAACTTTGAATTGTAACTGGTGATATTTTCTTGGTATGGGGTAGGAATACAGTGTTTTCAAAGATGTTAACCATATTGTAAATATTTTACAGATTTCACTGGTTTATGTTAAGCAGTCATTTTGCTAAGTACTGAGATTTTAGGTTCCAGACCCCTCTCCCCCTTTTCAGTGGTTTTTATAGGTTTCAATAATATCCTTGGAATTGAGTGATTCCATTGGTAAAGTAGTGAATTTGATTGGGGAATACCAAAGTTCCTTCCAATTAAAACAATTGTCAAGTTTTTTTTTTTTTTCTATTTTCAACATAGAAGTAAAAGCAGCATGGAAAGTCTGAAAAAAAGAGACGTGATACCCCTCTCCTTAAAACTGTGTTAACTTTAGACTTTGCTTTTAAAGAAAGGCAGAAAATATCTGTGTCAGGGGAAAGGAAACTTTCATGGGCATGAGAAGCAACTGTGGCAGTAAGTCATCGAACGTCACCTGGGTTAGTATATGGTGGAGAGGAAAGATAACTAGATAGGAAAGAGGCAACCGGCTTACAGCCTCAGACTTTGTCACCATTCAGCCACCTGGTTGGACACAACTGGAGACGTGCTTCAAGAGGAGTGAGCATCCTTAAAGCCGAGTTTAAGAACAGGCATGTGGTTACTGGACAGGGGCCTGGCCCTGGTGGGTCTGCGAGGGCCAGCTGTGGTCTGTGGGTTCTTGACTTCCTGTGGGGAAGACTTTATGACGTGTGTCCAGGTGACTGTGAGGGTACATTTATTAAAGCTGGGAATGGTGAAACAAGGAAGAGCTTAGCCAGAAGAAGCAACAGGAGAGCTGAGGGTGATCTGCCTTAGCCTAGTAGGAAGTCAGAGAAAAGGGGGTGTCGGGGACAGGTTCAGGGGATCAACCTGGGTCAAACTGCCAGCTGCACATTGCCTTGGGGTTTAGGAGCTGCGCACCTGTGAAGAAAGAAGTGGGGGAAAAATAAGGGGGTGGCGGGGGCTGCACCCCAGAGGGAGAGTGTGCTGGGTCCTTTGTTTTTTGAGGCTATTTTCTCTTTCTTATAGGTGGGAATCTTAGGTGAGGTCTCAGCAGAGGGTTTCAGTACTTTATTAATCAGATCTACAGGTGTGTCCGTTTGGGGTTGTGGTCTCCACTGATTCGTCAGTGACAGGGCGGAGGTCTTTAGTCACTGTAGTTGGTTCTGGTGCCACTTACCTGGTTTTGCTGCTTTTCTGGGCCTGGAGCTGAAATGTTGGGTTGGCCAAAAAGTTTGTTTAGTTTTTTCTGTACGCTGGCTCTAGTAGTGCTTAGTTGTCTTTAACTTCATTCGAAACAATTTTGTTAGATTGCGTTGTGACAGCTGTCATATCAGTGTGCATTTTAAAAACTTATCAAAATTGGTGAATTTTTGTGCAGCCATTTTAATATTGAACATGGAGGAAGATATGTGACATTTTCAGCATATTATGCTTTATTATTTTAAGAAAGGTAAACACATGACTGAAATGCAAAAAAAGATTAGTGCATTGTATGGAGATCCTGAGACTGATTGAATGTATCAAAACTGAAGTCTTTCGCAATGTCACTATTGACATTTTGGCCAAATTATTCTTTGCTGTGGGCCTGGCCTGTCTTACACATTGGAAGATGTTTAGCAGCATCTCTGGTCTCTACCACTAGAAGCCAGTAGTGAGAGATAGCTGACATACTCAATATATCCAAACCAATAAAGCTATTGGTAAAAATGAAGAATGTGTCATTTATTTTATGGAGAAAACTAAGTGGACATTTTGGCCAACCCAGTACAACTGAGGCCTAGATGTTATCTCCAGGGAGGAAAGGCCAGGGAAGGGTAGGTTACCCTGGGGGCAAGGTCCTTGTTTTCCCAGTTTTGCTCCTACGAGGCACTTCAGCCCTGGTGACCATCTGCACCTGGCTGTAAATTGCTTTGCTAGCTCATTTAGCTGTCTCAGTTTTTCTATTTGATTTGCCAAGGATTTTTCTAGCTTCTTACTATCCTGTCTCAATTTCACCAGTATTTAGAAACACTGACTCTTGGGGAGACTGGAACCAGAATTACTCACATTGAGCCAACGTTATGCCATTGCAGTGGGCACTGTGGGACCCAGTTTGAGAAAGGGGTTTAACCCAGCATTTCTGGTCTCAAAGTTCTGCCAGGATTGAGGGAGAGGGAGGGGTTGTAATTAACTGGGGAGTTGAATCCTAAAGCAGAAGAGGCCCCTGCAAAATTGTGAGGGTTGTCTTTGTTTTCTATATTCTCCATCCCAAGCCCCTTTTCCTCTTCTGTGCAATCTGTTCCATCTGGATACCTGGTCCGTGTTTCATGCCCAAGGCCTTGTCTCCTTGGACATTTTTGTCTGTGTCCCTCACAGTGTTAACTGCCGATAAAGTGTTAACTGATAGTTACTCTTCTAAGGGCCATTTTCATTTTAATATTCAAATGAGAAAAAGGAGTCTTCTCAAATAGAGTAATTTCAGACACCACAGGGGGAGGTTGGAGAAATTACTCTGGGGATAGTGGGGTATGTGTGTATGATTGGGGTGTGTGATGTCTCCTCCCTTTGGTGAAAAGAGCAAACCCAGAAAGTGGGTGTTCTCCCACTCAGTAGTGTTAAGGCTGGCCTTGGTCAAGAAGCATGGGTTTGGAAATGGGAAGATGATTCAGGCTTAAAAGAAAGAAGGAATTAAGATGTCTAGGGGTATGAAGAGGAGAATGAGTGAAGAAGCCGCGTTGTGCTAGACCATCTGCATGCGTTATCCCGGTTAGGGAGAACCAGGCAGGTGCCTTGTCAGACAGGCTGTTTGGGATGATGGGGCTGGTGGTCACCTGAGCTGATGGAGAAGGGGGAGGCTCCAACAGCAGCAAATCCTTTGGCTGGTTCTTTAATCTGATTGATTGATTGCTGTCATATAGTCCTCTCCTCCCCTGTATTAGAACAGTCTGTGCCATTGTGTTTGGATCAGCACATAAAGGATTGAAAAGTATATGCAATAAACTCTTCATAAATAGCTTTGATAGAATCTGCAGGTTAAACAGACATTGAACTTGGTGGAGAGAGCTGCTTCAAGCTATTCAACAGCCGGATGAATTCTAATATCCACGTCATGCCTTTCAGCATGGTTTCTGGGGGTTTCTCCCAGTTAATTTTAGCATCACATGAAAGATTTTGCCTGTAAATGACTTGAAGTGACATAGTTTGGTAATGTGGAAGGCAAAAGTATACTATTAATGGCTAATGTCAGAGTAGCTTAAAAAAAGAAGTAATTTGTTCATTTGTTTCGCAAACATTTTGATTGTCCCCCATGGGTCAGGCGCTGTTATACAAAAGCTGATTTAATGAGAGGTGACTAAAAAATACCTCTGGCCTGCAGAAGCCTAGAAGACAGAGGTGAATGAGGACTTAGGACCTGGTGTGAGCAGTACCACAAGTGGCATGAGTGCGTGCGCACTGTGGAAGTGGTTCCACGGGGGGTTATTTTGAATAGTCCAGGTGGGCCCTGAAATGTTCGTGACAGTGGAGAGACTCGATTCAGGGGAGGGGCGCTTGAGGTAGTGATTTGGGCAAAGTATTTCTGGTGTAGCAGCTCACACAGGGTGTATATCAGGGGCGCAGTTCTGGAAAAGACTAAGAGTTGAGGATGGAGAGAAGAGGGGAGAAAAGGTGTGGGTGTGCACTGCCCCGTGAGAGCCCCTGGAGGGGTTCGCAGGAGGGTGGGAGTGGGGCACAAGCCACGTGTTAGAGAATCGCCCTGGAAGTCCCTTCGACCCGAGGCAGGAAACCCGCTGTGGGAGCTGCCCGTGGCCACAGTGTCTCCCCTTTGTTTGGAAACTCATTCAGTGCACTCGAAATGGAGTAATGTGTAATCGTGCTGTGTTTGTTTGTCTGAAGTTATTTCCAATTTATAAACCTCTTGGAGGACTCTCCCAATATGAAATCTGGTTCAGGACCTTTCTACAAACTCATTGCTTTTCCTGGCTTGAGGTGCTCCGTAGTTGCCTTTCTCCTTGCAGACGATTTGTAATTCAAGATAAACGTATGCCAGAAAGTAACAACCAACAGGCACAGGAGGCGTGATTTAAAATGGAAGAATATTAATTGGTTTTACCAGAGTGTATATTTTCATTATGAGAGAAGTGGTTGCCTAGATTTTTAAAAATACTTGGCTAGTGACACACCTGCAGTATGTATGAGAACTCTAGAAACTTGAGAACAGAAAGTAAAGGTCAAGGTGAGAGGAACAGAGGGACAATGAACCTTTTGTAGCCATGCTGTTGAACTAGGGCTTAAAATTGCTAGTGGGTGCATTCAGAGAGGCAGAGAGACTCGTGTGTGTGTGTGCTGGATTTAAACAATAATACAGCAAGTAGCTCTACACAAGCTATGGTTTCCCTAAATTCTTCTCACCTTAAGAACAGTTCATTGTGGGTATTGAGTTTGTAAATGTGTCTTCAGTGAATTTTTTGGACTTAGTTTATGTGTTAGAGTGGAAGAATTAATTATGCTTTAGCCTTTGACTATGAGCAACCTATTTTAGGAAATCTTCAAGTCCACACAGTAGTATAAATCATTGCTAGAGATGATTAGGCCTCCTGGAGACAGACCTGAGTTTGATTTCAACCCTACAATTATCTATGAAATGTGGGACTGTGGCTAAGTCACTTAACTGTTTAAGCTTCTGTTTTCTCGCCTCTGGAGTGGGGGTAAACATAATAAGTATCTCCTTGTTTTGAGGATCAATGTGATGATGAAGATGATAATAACTAACATTACTAATCTTTTACCAGATCCTGCTGTCAGTCAGTGGGCTAATGGCTTAACATACTTAAAAATTCTTATAATAAACTTATGCACTAGGTAGGATCATTACTACCATTTACAGGTAACAGAGGCTTACAGAGCTGAAGGTAGGAAAGATACGGTGGAATTTGAATTAGCATCACCAAACTATGGCCCACTGGTCGCATCTGCTTCCTGTTTTGCCTGCCTGTGTTTGTAAATAAAGTTTTATTAGAACACAGTCATTCATCTATGCATCATCTATGACTGCTTTTGTGCTGCAGTGGTGACAGAGACCATATAGCCCACAAAGCTTCAAATGTTTGCCATCACGCCCTTGACAGGAAAAGTTGGCTAACCCCCTGCTTAGACCTCAGTCTGTCTGGCTTAGAGCCTAAAGTATAAACCACAGAAATGCTTATTAATGGTGCTTGTCATATCATAAGTATTCACTAGGTGAGTACTGTTCTGTTACTCATCTAACTTAGCATACAACTGCTCGTCTTACAGAGCTCTTGTTTGCAAAATAGAAATGGAATTCAACCTCCTGTATGATAAGTCCTTTTGACTGAAAATGTTGAAGAATTTAAAGTTGCTACAGGGATACATCCTGAATGATGTTATATTTGCCATTTATTATTATGTTTTATGTGAGAATTTACATTTTCCTAGCATTCAAAGTACAGCTCTCCATTAGAAGGGATATCAGAACTGGTGTTCAGTTAATTTTGTATAACAGGAAATTTCAAATTCTCAGGAAATTTGAGAAAATACCTTCCTTATAAAATGCATAAAAATATTTGGAAATGCCATTTATAATAAAATATTATAACCTGTATTGTTAAAAATCTGTGTCATATAAGTAGCATTCTTATAATAGGAAAGGGAAACCACAAGGATGTATCCCTTTCAGTGAGAAGGTATGTAATTACCACACCTTCCCTAATAGTTTTTTCCCTTTGTTATTGAATTTATTGGAGTGACATTGGTTATAAATTATATAGGTTTCAGGTGTCCAATTCTGTAACACATCACCTGTACATTGTATTGTGTGTTCACTACCCCAAGTCAAGTCTCCTTCCTCTCTAACGGTTTTATCAACAACAAAGAGATGATTATAGTTTCAATTTACCCTACCCAGAACTTTTACTTCTATGTATTATTTGTCCATTACTGATTCACAGGATTCCCTATCCTCTGCTCAGTAAGTGGCCCTGGGTCTGCATTACTTTGGGACTCACAGAGTGCGGTTACTTGTATTGAGGGGGTAGTCTTGGATTTCCTTTCACCAGACCCAATGCTGTGATTCTGGGTTGGTGGATGGGGGTGGGTGGGCTATAGATTACCTATAGATTAGCTGTATCGTTTTCTCTTGGAATAGCTGTATTGAGATGCAGTACATTTTTAATATGGAACATTCAGAAAATGCAGATAATCATAAAGAAAAACATCATTGTCATGTGGTCTTACCACAGTGCTGATGGGTAGCCACTGTTGCTTTGGTATCTATTCTTAAGTAAAATTCTGTGAATTTATGTGCGTATCACTTCTAATAGCTGTATGTCCATATATATAGGTATTTTCTTGTGAGTAGACTCAGCTGGGAAATGTGTGGGTCTGAGTGTTCTGACTTGTACAGGGGTGACTTGTGTAGACGAAGCAGGAGGGTATGTGGTCAACTTTGTATAGAAACCACGTTCTGCAGAGATGTCATTCCTCACTTGATATATTTTTCCCAGGTGTAGTTTGCATCTCTTTTCTGAATTGATTACTTTCTTGTTGGGGGAATTTTAATTCTTTTGTTTGAATTTAAATTCCTCCAGCAATAACTAGTGATATACTGATCAATGGCAATAGTGATAAGATTTTCAGCAGAAAACTCCTTCCCTACTGCCTCAATACTTTCTACTTAGATAACCCATTATTAAAATGGGGAAAGAGTTTTAAAAGTTATAGGATGAGTCTAATGTTAAGAAGTTTGGCAGGCTAAATAAAAATAAGGGTTTTTTTTTTAGGTCAGAATATGTATATGTATGAGAAGTAATTGTTAAGTGATTAGGTGGAATTTTCTGGCTGCTTTACAAACTCATTCTCTCACATGCCACGTCTGCTGCATCATTCCGTAGGTTGCTTAAAAAGAGAACTCTATTTACTGTGTTTAGCTTTGAGATGTTTTGATCTGGTTCTCAAGGAAGAGAGAAGTCTGGGTCCTATGAGGATTTTGGTTCAATGACCAGCCTGTAAGCAAAGCATTCTTGAGTGATTTTCCATTGGCAAACTCAAGACCTTTGTGATTCACACATCAGTGTGAGGATTCTTCGGAATTGAGTGCTTTAGATTTATGTGATTAAATAGACTATCATTGCATCTTATTTAAAACCCAATTTCCCGTCCCCTTCCTTGGCCCAGTTAGAAAGGATCCCTGCAATAAATACTAAATACAATCGTGTTTGTCTGTGAGATTCTGTATACAGCCTCCCTCTTTGCACTTTCTCACTAGGTGCCAAGGAGGAGAGGCCCGTTTCTTACTAGCAATTTTTATCACTTGCATTTCAATCAAGAAGAGCTTTCATAACAGCATCCTTTTCTGGACTATTGTCTGTCAGGGCTGCTCAGAGGGAATGACAGCCAACTGCACATCTTGGTCTTGAAACCAGGAGGTGCATAGTCTTGTTGATGCTTCTTCTCTCGACACGAGCTGGAGCTCTTGGTAAAGGCCGATTTGCAGTATTTACAGGGAAGTCTGCTCACTTCCGGGGAAGCAGCCTCCTTTTCCATGAAGTGTCTAACCGCTCAATGGGGAAGACAAGCAGCAGCTCTGATTCTCAGCTCCTGGACAAATTTGTCAGGTGTTCTAAGTTTTCAATTAGTATCAGTGAAAGCAGTGGTATTCATGTTCCCAGGTTTCTTAAGGGAAAGATTTGGAGACATGTCCAGTGGGACAAGGATGGAAGGTAGGGGGAAGTTCCTGAGATCTTGTAAACTTGATGATCAGTAAACTCATTTGATAGGAAGATTGTTTACCTTCTCTTCTGAATGCTGCTTGCCCAGAGCTAATAACAATTTGTATGAGGCTGGTAGGAGTAAAAAATACACATGTTTTAAGAAGAAATTTATCATGGTGCTTCTGAAATGTCTCAGGGAAGGGAAGAGCAGAAAACGAAAACAATGGGCCAGCAGATTTTAAGTCCAGTATACTGTTACAGGAGTCTAGTGGGAAGTTTAGTTTTCTTATAGCATGAATACCTTTACTGGGTCTGGTCACAAGAGATGTGCAGGACACAAACGATTTCTGCGGTACAGAGTGTTCTTAAAATGTGAGGCTCTGAGCTGTAGACCAAACAGAACGAATAGAGCTACGTTCATTCTGCCATCAAGAGAAAATGTGCATTGCTGCAGAAGCCTTTCATTGCGAGGCTAAATTGATCCTTCATTTTATTTTATTTTATTTTATTTTATTTTATTTTATTTTATTTTATTTTATTTTAACCTTTATTGTATTTTTTCTATTACCATGTAGTCTCCTTATACCCACCTCCTAAATTGATCCTCCTGGGGATGACAGAAGTTTTAACTCTCTGACAGCGAGTTATGTTTCAGTTTCACCATTCCTGCTTCTTTGTTGGCTGGTTTTTCATATGCAGACGTATGGGTGAGGCTGACGTAGGTTTTAGTAATTGATGGAGCTAAAACCAGAATAAAAGGAAGTAACCTATTGCCACTATGATGTCCTGTGTTCTCCAGGCATTATTGTAATTGACCCAGGCAACATATTTGAAGTAGGTAGGTTATATACTCATCTGCATTCAAGAAAATGAAGGCTCAGAGAAGGTGCTCAGTTTGCCCAGCTAATAAGTTTTAACCTGGTGACTATTTATTGCTGGTCAGTCTAGGTCAATCTGGCCCAGCAGTTCATCTCCTTTCAGTTGGAGGACAGAGACACACCCATCTTCTGTTCAAGGGCAGTCTACTGAAATTGGTTTCTGTGAAAGAGTAAGACCATGAGGAACTTAAAGCCTTACCCACAGAGGAAAGTTTGCTGTATTTGAACATGAGTCGTTTAAGAAACATACATTCAGTGTCCTTTCTGTGCAAATCAGTCTCTGCTCTGGTAGGGGGGCAATTTGGTCTCCCCGCGGAAATTTCATCTGCTCTTACACTAGCTCTTACCTTATAGTTATTACACAGAAATGGGCGAATCCAAGTTTTTCATCTCAAGCCTTAAGATGAAAACCTCACCTCTTTCCAAACTCTAGTTTTATATTCCAGAAGTACTTAATGATTCTGCTTGTGATCCATTTTTCATCAACTTGACATGCAATGACCGAGAAATTTGTAGGTACTTCTATGGGCACTGACAATTAATCCTTAAAGCAACACACTCGTGTTTTATCTTCGTTTTATGTGGGAAAGACCCCAAAACCAACCAACTAAACAAAGAGGTTAAGTGATTAGGAGAATTTCACACAGCTGCCATGTGGCATGTGGCCCACCTGCAAAGTGACACCTTGGTTTCCCAGTGCCTGGCTCTCTCCAGGACAGTCTCCCCGCCCCCGGAACAGAACTCCATATCTTCCTTAGGATGATTCTCTCCTGCCTTGTACTTTCGCTTTATCTTAAATTTTCTGGTCATTCAGACATACTCGTGTAATCTTATTTCATTCTGCTTCTCTCATGTCTCAAATATCCTGTTTGTAGAATAGTTCCTTTTAGAAATACTTCTGCTTCCATTTTCCTAATCTAAGCTATTATTTCATGCCTAGATTGTTGCAGTCTCCTAATTAGTCTTATCTCCTATCTCATTCAGTTTGATTATGTTAAATAAGCACTTGAGTCCTACTGTATACAAAGTACCATGCGAGAGAATGCAAATTTTTTCTTTTTGGGGCTCCTTTACAGTTACCAGGTTGAAGTGCTATTTCTAACATATTTCCTTGCCCCAGATCATTGACTATCATTCTTACTACATGGTATCTATAATATTACCTGGTGTGTAAAACCCACTGGCCTTGCTCTAGTCTGCCTTTCAGCCTCCCCTTCTTCCCCAAGGTATTTTTCAGCATAAGCTCTCTGCTCCTGTCCAGAAATTATGTTCAGTTCCCTCTTGTTGTGCACAAAATAGATGCACTGACTCTGTGCCTTTGCCTCATTCACAGTGGCTTCTTTCATCTCTTAATTTAATTCAGCACTTTAATTGGGTACCTTCTATGATGAGGAACTACTATTTAGTAAACAGATGAAAAATTTTGCCCTCAGAGTTAGAGGAAGTTAGAGACAGGCAGTAACCAACAAATGTTAAAAGTGAAATGAATCATATATTCTCTCAGGGTAGGGTCGGTGCTATGGCACAAAAACATAGAAGCTTAGGAAAGAATTCCCAGTGCTGAAGTGAAGATGTGTTGGTTATGATTTCAAATAGGTGAGGTCCCATGTTAAAAGACGGTATTTGAGCCAAGACTGAGTGAGGGAGGGAGTTAGGCACCTGGAGAGCCAGGGGGAAATATTCCAGGCAGAGCAAACAAGTGCTGCAAAGGCTCTGAAGTCGAAGAGTTCTTGATGCATGTGAGGACCACGAGGAGGCCAGTCTGAGTGAGCAAGGAGTGCAGCAGCAGGGGGCAGGTCAGGAGGTGACAGGGGCCAGCACAGAGGGGGGTCTGTGTACTTGAAATGGGGCCTGGGGAGGCTTTTGGCTTGAGAAGTAACTCACTTTTTAGAGTTAGTTCGGCTGAGTATATATAGTCTTCAGGGGGTTAGGGTAGAAGAAAGAAGACTAGCTTGGAGATTTATTGTAATCAAGGTGGCTCACACTGTGGGTGTGGCCATGGAAGAGGTAAAAAGAATTTGGATTTTGATGTCATCTGAAGAAGAGCCAACAGATTTTCCTGAGGGAGTGGACTGAGAGGGGACGTAAAAGAGAGAGAGGGAAGTCAATATTGAATCCATGATTAAATCCTAACGTGTCATTTACTCTGTATCATGTGTGCAGTGGCACTCAGTCATATATATGCAAATAAATACCTTTTAGGAACTCATAAACTGAGAGGTGAGGCGTGACATAAACTTACAAACGTTAAAGGATAAAAGTGTGTGTGTAGTATCTTCTCAATAAGATTGCAAGTTCCTTAAATATATTTATTAACTCTGTAGACCTTCTTAAGGTACTATTAAAGGCCAATAATGGTCTTATTTCTTTAGTAATGCTAAATGCAATTAGAGGCAACTTTAATGTAGTAGATAAGTGCACAGGCTGTGATGGAAACTAATGTATCCAAACCCTAGTTCTGTTATTTATTTGCTGCGTGATCTTGAACAAGTTACATAAGCTATCTCCTCCCTGTTTTTCTCATCTGTGAAATGATGATAATATTCTCATAGGTTTTACTATGGTTGAGTAGATGACCTAATACATACAAAGTACTGAGAACAATGTTTGGTATATAGTAAATACTCAAATACTGTTTACCATTCCTAAGTAAGTGTTCAGGAAAACGTAGTTAAAAGAGGATTAACATTTGGAGTGACTTTCCTCCCTTAAATGCCCATGTTTAAAAATCTGCCAAGTTTGCATGGATAATGTGAATAATAATGTCTATAGTTAGCATTGCTTTCTAGCTGATGGTTAAAAAACACGAGAAAATTGTATTCAGACAGTGTGATTAGCTGTCTCTCTTTAGGGGTGGACATGGAGGCTGGTCAGCATCCCCCCTGGGGACGTTTGATTGACAGACTGGCAAACAGCATTTAAATACCTAACAGAAAAAAAATCAATATTTTCTTATTATTTTTTAGCTTAAAATGTTGAATGTGTATTAAAATGAGAAAAATAATTTTCAGGATAGATACGACTTTCTTAGTACATAAAAGCAAGGAGATCACATCAAGAAGGGAATATTATTTTTTTGCCCCAATACAGGAAATTACTATTTTTCCCTGCATGTTTATGTTTTGATACCTAATATCTCCCTCCTTTCTTTCTTTCTTTCCCTCCCCTCGTGTGATGGTTTTCCTTTCATCCCTCATTATCAGCAACTAACTCAGCCTCCAAATTCAGGAAGGAGCCCTGTGTTGCTGCATGGAACTCGTGCCAACGTCCTTTAGTGTCAGAGGTGGTGTGAGGAGCAGCTTCATTCTGCTTCCATTGTGCCTGGTACTTCAGCGAGGCACTCGCTGGGGGCTGTTTGAGCTCCGTATTCCTGATCCCATTTTATACATCCTAGATAGCAATGCAGACAGTGTCTGTCAATGAATAACAGGTAAATATTGAACAGGGAAGCCCTTTTGATTAACTTTGTGGATCATTATTCGAAAGTAGCTTGCAGTCGGACCAGCTCCATCACTCACGATCATAGCACATGGCGTGGGGGTCACAACATCGAGGGGCTGGTTAGAAAGCTGCGTTTGCATTCTTTGTTCTGTCCCTGGTTTCATGTGGCGCTGGCCTAGTTACAGCTATGCAATAAGCCAAAATGGTGACAAACACACCAGGAATGCAAGATATTTAAGGTGAGGAAGCAGAAAGAATGCTCAAGGGGGACTTTGTGTTATGTAGATATAAATAAATTAAAGCATACTTATAATTCTTATAATAACTTTTTAAATTATATAACAGTATGGGTGCTCTTAACTTTTTATCCAGATTCAGAAATCTTTTTCTCATGTGAAAAATTTAGGCAGTTAGGGAAGACTGAAAATAAATATTTGATCTTACTAGTGTGTGCTGAAAAGAAGTAATTTCAGCACCTGTTCACTTTCCTAGATTTAGTCCCTACCCCTTCATAGGCACAAGCTGGCTCCACGATACATTTACCCAGAAGGTTGTTCTAGAATCAACTTGCTGCTTATTAAGTGATTCTGGTGCAACCACTGATGGTGAATTAATGGCTTGTTATCATTTGGAACAACACCATTGTCATTATTAATATTTTTGAGATTCCATCAAAGAATATGTGTGTGGAATTTGGTAAAAAGATAGATGGGGATGAACAGAAAAGATAGCCCTCTGCTCTCAAGGAACATTTTTAGGTCAACTCTTACAGGGTCACAAAGAGGTACAGGTAAACCGTGATTATGTTGCTCATTCATTTTTGGGAGAGACCCGATTCAGTGTTCAAACAGGCAAATACAAAATGTTTTCATGAAGTTGATGTTTTACAGTAAATATTTAAGTTGAACCTTTTAATAATTTTGAGATGTAGGAACATGCAGAAAACTAAGTGCAATAGTTAAGATTATTAAGACGACCAATAACAGAAATGGAAGTCTACTTCCTTCTTAATTCTAGAGCAGTGGTTAAAATGTAGACACTTCATGACATTTTAAATGGATAATTACAACATTTTAAATTTACTTAATTAGATGGATTAATGCCATTGTTACTTGCTGTTTAACATTTATGAACCACAAAAGTGACAAAATCTATATAAAGAATATTGGATGGAGTCTTAATTTTATGTGTCACATAGTGTTAAGCCCATATCGCTGAGGCAAGATAACAGCCAAAGAATTAAAAAAAATGTTATTCTGAAAATTACATCAGTAAGAAGTACGATATAAAGTGGTTATGCTAACTAGAACTATAAACTCTAGGTTAACATCATATATCTGAGGGAGAAATTCTATTTCAACATCTTTCTAAACAATGTTTCAATCTTGCTTTTAAATAAACAGTGGAACCTTAATATTCTTACTCTTTAACTGTGACGGTCGTGACTGATGGGTGGGAACACCTCCTCCACCACATGGAACAGGGAAGGGATTGAAAATTTCGGTTAGAAAACCTCTTCAACTAGACAAGTATTATTTACGAGTTAATGTCTTGGAAATCACTGCATTATATTTTGAAATTTAGATAAACCTATATATGCATGCCAAGTACACAATAAATTGAAAGTAGCGCTTAACAAATAGAAAATGTCTTTATCATAGGAACGCGCTGATGACTTACGCCATTTAAAGCATGGGCTACTGTGCCCATCCCTTTCCCCGGGAGGCCCAGGATCTAATTTGGATTAGGTTTCAAGCGAACATGTGTTAGGTGGTCCCATGCTCACCCACCCCGCAGAACTACAACATAATTTCACGTAAATCTTCATTTAGGCCTGAAATAGAAGGGGTACTACAGGGCAGGGTGGGACTGGCAGGGCCACCTGGAGATGCGCATGCGTGGCACAGTGTCCAGCAGAGCCAGCATGTCTGGGTTTCTTCAAATCACAGTTTGTGAGTTCATCTCTCATCGCTCTCTCTCTGGGACCAGCCCCTTGGCACACAGTGCTATCTGTGCATGCCTATTTGTTACCCATATTATACTTGACATTTTAATTATAATAAAAAAGAAAATTCAAGAATATATACATAAAATTAAATACACGTACTTCAATTTTTAAAATTTTCTAATAGTTTCTACAACCTAGAAGGTGGTTGATGTTATATTTATACCACAACAGAAAATAGAGAGCATTGGACAAGGGTTTTTTAAATGTTCGTGACATCATTGCTGGCTTTTAATATTTCAATTTAGTTACTAGGCAACTTGATGATGTTTTATTTGGGGAAAATGGAATATATTGGGGGAGGATGTGGTAGTTTTAAGAATTATTTGGCTTCATTCAGAGACGAGTATTTATTTTTCAGGGAACGATTTATCTTCATTTGTGCGAAACCATAGCCACTCCTCAGTCTCAGGGAAGTTTCAGGCCATCGAGGGAACTGAGATGTGCTATAATTCACTGATACAATAAATATTTACTGAATACCTGCTGAGTGGCAGGCACTGTCCAAGGCCCTGGGACAAACAGGACATCCAGAGCCCTCCAGCATGGAGTTTGTATTTGATTGAGGAGGGCAGCATATTCGCAGATACATATAAGAGTAAAAGGTAGCGCTCTACAGTATAAAGGAAATTGGGTCAGGGCAAGGGGCTGGAGCATGACAAGTGTTTTTTTGTTTGTTTGTTTGTTTGTTTTTTACAGGACAGAGCAGCTAAGTGCCTTGAGAATGGTATAAGCCTCTCAGTTCTCTGTGAGTCCAGAAGAACAGGCCATGCAGGCCTGTGGGGCATTGGGAGACTTCTCAGGGCCCATAGTAGATGGGAATGAACAAGCCATGTTTGTACATGGCAGAGGGTGGAAACCAGAGTTTGTACTGAGGGTTGACCAGAAATAAGAAGAGATGAGATTGATGTGGCCTTGAAGGAATTTGGATTTGGCATTTTATATGGTTTCAAATACTAAAGTGGGCTGAGAAATTAGGGAGGATGTGCAATTTTTATAGCCTCTGTGTGTGCCTGGAGTGGCTGAGATGTGTTATGAGCCTGTTATGATACTCAAGAAGTGAGAAGTCTACGTGAATTTTTTTTGTTTGCACCAGCATGGACTATTTCAGAGTTACTGAGTGGCTCTTATGCGAGCTTGGGGCTGGGTAGAGGGATCATGTGATCTTCTGACTCATGAGAGTGACTTACAGACTGGGGATTTGGAGAATCGCTGTGTTAGGTCCAGTATGCTAGCATAGTTTACACGATTACCTACATCCTTCAACAGGAATCAAATACTTTGATTTGTAAAAATTTTATGTATTGCTAGAGTACCAAGAACTCATGAGGTAGCAAACATTTTTTTGGACATGAATAGACAGCCAAAAAAGGTTCATAGATGGGTTAATTATAAGAAATGGCCACCATTTAATTAATATCTGACTATATAAGAAACAAATACATGGTAACATTATAGGACAGGTCTGGAAACGTAAACGAGCGAGTGAGCTTCAGCTCCACTTGTTAGTAAATGCTGCCTGTGAATCAAGGTGCCAATCAAACAAAACACGTGCATGTTACAGATGATGGTGCAGGAATGACAGATGCATCATTTCCTAAAGACAGGCAACTGCGTGAGAACAGCTGTGTGGGTGGGTTTGCTCGTGCCAGAGCCAGCTCGTGTGGCGAGTAGTCATGTTTGGTGGCCACCATGTTTGAGGTCAGGCTTGTCATAACCTTTTTCTCATCTGCTTATTACAAACTGTAACATTCATGCTCAAAATATAATACATATATTTTGCATTCACATATTGATTCTTACCTCCTAGATAAATAATAGGGAAGGAAAAAATCCCATTTTAATTACAATTTCCTTAGAATCTGTAATTGAAGTGCTTTATTTTCTGCTTCAATATATAGGCCTCTCTCTCAAGACATTCCATTATGTAAGATGAGGGTTTGCACCTTGTAAATCATGAGGGTATATTAATTATCAGAACTCGAGGACCCGAGGGGTAACCCAGTTTTTTGTGGGAATTCTGACTTAACTATTTTAAGGTTTTGTGTAGTTATTGCTACAAATTGTACTTGAGGTCTAAAAACACATTTGGACTGCCAGGATCTTCTTAAAGTCCTACATTTTCATCAAGTTAGATGAATTTAAAGAGCACGTATGAGTGTCCTGAAAGGGAAGCTGAGTCTATTATTAGCAGTATGTTAAGCATTTTTGCCTGTGCAATTTTAAAACATTTTAATTCCTTTATTTCAAAGCCGTATGTTCTTAACTTCACAGGCGTTATGTGATTAAAGTCCTTCATAACCTTCGTTCATTCCTACGGGCGTATCCTACGCATGTTACCGTTTTTCTCTCCCTTTCTCAGGAAGCCGACAGCACCGCTGCACGACGAGGCTGCGTGCTCCCAGTGGGGCTGCCACAGGCTCTTCGGTCCACCTCCCAGGGGTCGCAGGGACACATTTTCCAGAAGCTCCGGTTGGGCCATAGAAACACTTAGAAAGCTGAATCCTTATGCTAAACCCTGGCCTCGGAGCTGGCATAAAACAGAGAATGCACAACTATATGTTAGTTTAATTTTTCTAAAATACTTGTTTAGGGAGGGAATGATACCATGGGTAAAGGCGGTGGGGGAGAGTGTTGCAGATGGAAGGTAGGGGGTGGGCAGGGCAGGGGAGAGTAATGGGGGAGGGCAGGGACAACTGTAATTGAACAGCAATAAAAAAATTAAAAAATAATTCCACTACCAAGGCCATAGGCCAAGAAAAAAATAAATAACTTTACAATTTATTAAAGGTTTAATAAACTGTATTTACAGAGTCCATAGCAATCTACGTTTTATTTAGCATCTGACATTTTAAGATTTAGTTTTGTATTTTCTTAATCAGTAGACTCAGATTGAGTTTTATTAAAAAATTTAACTCAAATTTTAAACGATTCATAATTTTATATCTTTTTCTATAATAATCAGCATTGGTCTTTAAAATTCCATGCCAATGAAGTGAGCACACAGTTTTCATAAACAATATGCATTTTTACATTTTCGATACTCCCCAGCAGACTGGAAGAACCACGAGGAAAACCCCCGCGTCATTCCATCGCTCTCTCTCCCTCAGCCCTCCCCCTAAACCTCAGTACAAGGGTCTCTGTCCCTTGTCATCAGATAATTCACAATGAATAGAGGTTGATAAGCAGAAATAAGACCTCCCATCCCAGGGAAAAAAGTGTAGGACTGTGTAGAGAGTGGTATAGGGAGTCCTGTGTTAGAAAGTACAGAACTTTATGATGACAAGTCACCTGGAGCCGTGGAGCTGGGGAATTTTGTTTTCCCGCAGACCCCATGTTACCAATTACATACCGAAGAGTACAGACTTCTTGTTAGTTGAGAAAGGAGATGGGATTCATTTACTAGGTTATGTTATGGTATTTGTTAATGATATTTGCCTTCTTAAATTGATTCAGCATAATCCTTACCATGGCTTTCCTTCATGTCTGGAAGACATATAGATAATGTGGTACTTTTATAAAGCCTTACATGGCACCAAAAAACTTATTTTTGCCTCAGCTCCTCAGAGCAGCAAGATTATATTAACACAGACTTGGGAATGTTGAGTTCCCATAGGGCATGGAGTGTGGCCGATATGGCACGACTCGCCTCCAACAGTTGTTTTAACAAGATATCCTTCACACGCAATATCCTGAGCTGACAGGCATAACAGCGTAATGCTAGCAAGAAACACTGTTGGCAAAATTCTTGACTTTCATCTTTATCTGATTAATCCAAAGCAATATGTTCCTTTCAAAAAATATTTTCAACTGAATATACATGCCAGATACTTATTTTTAAAATGTCTATATAACTTTATAGAAACTATTTTTAGTGTGTGATTTTTTTCCTACAAGGATTTTTCTATGTTCATTTGAAAGCATACACAGAAAGATGTCCAGGACTTTGGGTGTCTGGTATAAAGAGGCTTGATGCTATTTACTTATTCATGTAACAAGTATTTATTGAGCACTTACTAAGTGCCAGGCACTGGGGGTACAATAGTGGATCAAACAGCAAGGGTATGGGCCCCTGTGTTACATACATTCCTATGGGTTAGCAGACAAGAGTGGATCAATCATAGGGTCTATGAGAAGGGGATTCAGGCTGTGGAAATGGCCACAGTGGGAAAGTGGCCTGAGGAGACCCAGAAATGGGCTGGGGTTTGCAATTTTAAATGAGGTGGCCAGTAAAGTCCTCACTAAGAAAGTGACAATTGAACAAAGGTTCTAAGCAGATGCTATCATTTGGACTTGAATCAGTCCCAGTCAGCTGATTGCATTGCTGGTGCTCACTGTCTCCAAGGATATCCTTTCCTGTGCCCTGTATTTGAGTGTTCTCTCTGATGCCTAACATTCATTTTATTATATTGTATTGTATTTTCTATCCTCACCTGAGGACATGCATATTGATTTTAGAGAGCGGGGAAGGGAGGGAGAGAGTGAGGGAGAGAAACACAGATGCCAGAGGGAAGCATTAATCAGTTGCCTCTCGGACACGCCCCATCTGGGGACCAAACTCTGATGGGGAATCGAACCTGTAATCCTTTGGTGTATAGGAGGTCACTCCAACCACCTGAGCCACACTGTGCAGGGCACATTATCTCATATTGTGGAGGGAAAAATGTATTCTACAGAACATCGAGCTTTTTAGGTGAAATGTGCTGAGAGTTTTTTTTTTTTTTTTTTGAGAAAGCTTCCATAAATATCCCAAACTGCACCTTAACAAAAAGTTTTTGTAAATGTTTAAAAGTGTAAAAAAAAGCTTTTCCACTCTAAAAATTGTATTTTTACTAATTTACTAATAAACACTTTTCTTCTACTTAGCACTTTAAGAATTGATTCAATTACAGTTTACAGTATCTTAATGGTGTTTTAAAGTGAGTTGGTGTGGCTTTGCTCAAAACATTGCACATATTTTTGCCCCTTTGCCTTCAGTTTCTATGAAACATATCCTTTATTTTTACTGCCAGAATGCTCATTGAAAGTGCATGTAGAACTATTACTTGGATGATGGAACTGCGACTAACCAGAGAAATACTAGGTGTACATTTGCTTCATGAATCCAAGGATAGGGTTAACTGAGCACCTTTTCATTAGCAACATGGAGGTAGTTGTAATTTGGCTCTCAGCTTAGAAATAAAATGAATTTTTCTGTCTGCTCTGAGTATGAAGGCTGCATAATGAATTGGTTCCCCAAATATTGTGATGATTCTTTCTCTGAAGAGGTGCCTGCATTGCTCTCTGTGGTCATCATAAGAGTAATCAATCAATTTAGGACCATTGGGAAAAGTGCACGTTCACATCCTACCAAAAATTAGAACCATGTCAACCATAGGTTTCTAAGAATCATAGACAGTCAGATACAGGTTAGGAAAGAGATAGCAAAACAACAGAATTTTTATCAAAGGCATTTTCTCTATGAATTAAATAGCCTTAGAGTAACACAACCGATACAATATTAAGTCTACTTATATTTAAGATGGAGTAGAAAGGAATTCTCAGAGAGCAAACTGTCATTCCCAGCTTTGCGCCCTTGCTGGTGGACGCCACATGAAAACAGGGAGGAAGATTTTTTTTTTTTTGTCGGGAGTAGGCAGTCTCGCATTTCTCATGTTTCTTAACCAGTACCATTTTGAAAAATTACTTTAGGATAAGGATTTCTCTTGTAGAGGAAGATTTAATATTAGAAAATAATTGGGAATTACACCAATATTTCTAACAAGTTGTATGAGATCTCGAATGATATTGCCAAATGTAAATGCCCGACGGCCGTTCTGCTGGTAATACCGGCCTTCTCTGTGAGTCACAAACCCCAGTGTGCATGTGCTAGCAATTGCGCAGGCGCGCTCAGACTCACAGGGCCAGGGGACGGCTGAGATTGCTTTCTTCTGCGCCCATTTGGGGGGTCACTGCCAGTACTGTTTTTCGCAGGAGGGAAAAGTAGTTATTTATACAGAAAATGTGTTCTTTTGTTTGCCAGGTTTTTGCCCCTCCAAAGTAGCACGAACTCTCACATACACATACCTTATAGGTGCGTATGCTTTCAAGGTTCACTACTTGGAATTCTGAATTGTGCTCTTTCTCGAACTGGATTTTTTCTATATGCACAGCAGCACTGGGCAGTAATGATTAAAATTTCTTTTAGTGTTTCTCATCCACTGGAAAGTTGCATGTTCTGTTTCTGGGGAGACAGGGTGCAAGATCAGCATTTTGAATGGGGCATGTGGTCCAATCTAACCTTTTATGTGAATAAAAAGAGACCCCAATACACTAGTAACTACACGTAGTTGGGAAATAAGTAATAGCAGAGAGGAGAATGGATGTGTAAGTGAGCACTACAGTGAGCTTTTGCACCGATCAGAACAGCAAAGTTCAGGGAAGAGTGAAATCAGTGAAAATTGGAGAAAGGCTTGCTAAGAAGAAAATAAAACTTGTTCACCTCGGAGGCCTGTGGCCTGGGGCACACACTGGAGATGAGACAGCCACATGAAAAAAAACTTGGAGGGAAAGTTGGGCACAGTGTGCCCACATTCTAACAGGCTGCTACGTACAAGTGACATCGCGGGGAAAGCCTGTGAGGCCTGAAAGGAGACACTGCATGTGGGTCTCCATCAGGAGGCGGTTGCAGTCCTCACGAGCTTATTTTATTCCCTTTGCACTTTAGTTCTTGGTGAAGCTTTGTTTAACAGAGAAAGTATTACCATGTTTTCTTTTTGCCTGCTTTTGCTCTGGGAATACTGTTTCCTGAAGTGTTTTTCACAGGCTGTGAAGAGACACTGCTTGAAAAATGGGTGGTGGTTTGGTAAACCCTGGGTGAAAGAACGCTAACGGGCTTCTTTACCAGTAATGCACATCACTGAGGAACGGAGGCACGCTGTGAGGTTCCTGGAAGGGAACCGTGTCGTGTGGCATTTCCCTGATACATTTGTCCCCAGAACTCTTTTATCTTAAAGTGTTGCTAATGGGAACAGTGTTTCTTGGACCTACGCATCAAGTGGTGGGTGAGAAATCACTGCGATCCCTTCAGAACTTTAAAAATAAAAATGCAAAGTAGTCAACACAGACCTATAAACTGAAATCTCTTCCCAGTTTAAGAGGAGAAGAGGCCAGCTTTCTTTTTTTTCCGGTGTATTCTCAAGTACTGAGCTATACGTGAGCCGATCAGCCGCTGACCAGGAGGAGCTGGTCCAACTCTCATTTTAACTGGACACCTTGTATGTTGTATGTAAGCATTGTTATATGTTCCTGCTTACTGCAAAGAGATTGCTTTGTGCACAGACTTTTCCCGCTTTGCCAAGTGGGAAGGAATCATAGCCCCCTTGCCCCCAGCTTGTGGCCCATTTGCTTAGCTACTGCATGATGAAGATGGTCTCCCCAAACCCGCACGTCCCCTGGCTAAACACTGTTGCACCTGTGATTTAAGATTGAGGATTACTGCTGTCCAGGGTTAATTCAGCTCCTGGCGCGACCTCTTTCTGTCCTTCTCCCTTCTGTATTTATCAGAATTGGGTAGCACTTGTCTAGTTTTGTGGCCAAGGGGAGCCACCTCTTTGCAGCCCTTGGTGTCCATGAATCAACTTGTATTGAACCACTTCATATGACAATCCTTGGGGTACACTTGTGTATTTGGGGTTGTTTTGGTGCTAGCAAAATGGAATGCTCTAGAGGGCAAACTTACACTGTTACCTTAGGCTGATTTATAGGACTTTTTCCTGGAAGGCTGAACTTGAAATGATTTCTCTTTAAAGATTTATTAAAAGATCAATTGTCCTCAATGAGTGGTCATGCCAGTGAGAAATAAACACTGTTAACACATCCATGGAAAGGAGAATTGTGTTATAAATACAGTTGGTCCTCATTGAATAGCAGTGACTGACTGGTTTATGGTTGGCCCAAGAGAATCAAGGCGAGTCCTATGAGCATTGGACTGACTGAAAATTTAAAAATGCTTGGATCTCCTTGTGTTCCTTGTAAGAATCATATTGATAAGAAAATCTTGACCTGTATCCCATAGAGGCATAGAAGGCCACAGAGGGAAGGCATGTATGGCTGGAGTCAGTTTAAAAAGGTGACAGCGCTAAGGTGACTTTGGCAGGCCATTTAGACTTTATTTCAGTGAAAAAAAGAAAAATAAAATAAAATCATATATAGAATGACAAAAAATCTAGTTTTTATGAAGACCTTGAAAGTTTGATTTCAGAGCATTTTGCAGGCCCTATTCAGTTTGCTCTCTTTGTACTCTCATTTCATCGTAATGTATTCTGCCACTTCTGTTTCATTCTGTTGATTTATATGAGGTCTGTCCAGAAGGCATCCAGTGATGTAATATGAAAAATAGAGACATTTATTAAAGAAGCTACAAGAAACATTCTACATAGGACAACAACACCTCAGTCCCCTTTGAAGGAGATACCTTGGGACCTCCCACAGTTCTCTCAGTTGCTATCATCTGACCTGTTGTATTTTCCTGAATCTTATCAACAGTCTGAAATTTCTTCCTTTCAAAGGTGATTTTAGTTTAGGGAAAAGCCAGAAGTTGCAGGGCACCAAATCTGGACTGTAGGGGGGCTGAGTCACCTGGGTGATTTGATGTTTCACCAAAAAACTCTGCGTGAGATGTGTAATGTATGAGTGGACATGCTGTCATGATGAAGCCTCCACTCACCAGTGGCCCATAGCTGTGGCCTTCTGAACCATTCAAATAGTTTCTGCAGAGGAATGTTTAAGCTTAATGCAAAACTTGATGCAGATTCATTGCTCTACTTGCTCAGTCATTTTGAATGTGATGGCCACACAGTACACATGCTCACTCAATTGTGTCTACCACACCCCTGACTAGTACAGTGAAGTCATTGTTCACACATGCACATTCCAGTCCACTCTCCTTGGCTGCCAGGTTACATGGCTATCATGCAAACTGTTCTTGTTGTATTAACAATAGCTGGACTTTTTCTGGATAGACCTCATATTTCTTTCTTGTAAATGTTATGTTGTAAAATTTAAAAGATTGGAATGAGTTGTATTTATTAGAATCCCAGCATTTAGTACTAGACCGCAAACAACCAGTTACTTCAGAAATGACTCCTTAGGACAGGCAGTGTAAAGCAGTGGTTAGAAACACGAGCTTTGGGGCTGACTCAGGTTTAAAATCTCAACTCTGCTGCTCCTTGTTTCCTTTCTGATGTGGGGCTTGCTGATGAACCTTTTCAGACTGTTTTTTCTATCAGTATAATCCAAGTAATAAGGCCTGTCTTATAGTGTTGTGAGGTTTAAACACTGTTGTATTTAAACACTTAGCACAATATGCTGTGTATTGTAAGTTTACAATACTCTGTAAGCTTTAGCTGTTATTAATCAAAGTAACTTTGCCTTCTCTCCTCTAGAGCAGAGGAAGAGATGAACTATTTGCGCAGTCATAGGAGGGTAGAGGTAAAGAAAAATTTGGCCATTAGAATTGTGTGGCCAAATCACTGAAAATTCACCTGGAACGTAATAGAAATAGCAGTGATCGTGGCAACTAAGAAAGTCCCAACTTGCTTCAGAAGAGAATTGTGTTCTTGAACTGTGGGGCCAGTGGGAGTGTGCAGTTCCTGGCCCTCTGCCTCTCTCTCCTGGGCTTAACGTGCCACAAGTTCACTTCCATTTAGAATGTTCCCTGGGAGAGAGCGGGTGATGGAGCTCTCTCTCACTTCCCGAAGAAGTGGTGCAGAAAGAGGGTGTGCAGGTGGTGGTTTGAACAAACTATCGTACAATACATTTTGCTTTAAAATCTCAACACTTCTTATGTGTTAGTCATTCTTTCGTTGAGAAAAAATGGCCATGTCTCCAGTTTTACTCTGTAATCAAAATACTCCTGAGCACAGAATCCCAGTGCATTCCCCAATGTGAGGAAACACTGTGGGACCCCAGGGTTTCTAAGGAAGGATGCTAACGTCTGTTTTTAAAAATTTTTGTCTTAATTTTATTCATTTATCTTTAGAGGAGAAGGGAAGGACAGAGGGAGAGAAATATCAATGTATGGTTGCCTCTCTTGTGTCCCCCACGGGGAACTGGCCTGCAACCCAGGGATGTGCCCTGACTATGATCTCTTAGTTTGCAGGCCCAGGCTCCATCCACTGAGCTACACCAGTCAGGGCTGATGCTAACTTCTCTTTATCTCATTTCTCTACCCTGAGCAATTGAGTGAGGAGTCTGTCCTCTTCTTTTCTTCCTGGATGACCACTGACAGTCCCGGAGTGATATTGTCATTCCCTTGAGGTCATATAACCAAAGACAAAACTAGTTTTGTGTGTGTATTTTCAGACTTATTAGCCTATAATACCTGTATCGAATTGACTTTACTTTTCATGCCATCAGTACCATCAACAGTTTTGATTAAATTTTGTCACTAATAATGTTTGGTTATACTTATTCATAAAATACATATCTGAAGCCATCTAGAATTTTCTTTATGTGCTTGGATCTATATTACATGCAGATTTGGGGGGCAAGCCATGTAAGTTTCCTGGTTTAGTAAGAATTTCTGGGAGGTCAGTCCAAAAGAAGGCGTGAGTGTGAGTGAGGGCAGCATTTCCCCCCAATAATTAATGAAACCCAGGACAAGGAAAAAATCTCAGTTTAGGAATGGGTTATATTCTGTGAGTTAGGAAGTTAGTGGTTTGGGGTCCTAAAATAATTTTCCCACAAAATAGTGTTGTTATAGGTGAAGGTAGGCTGACCCATTAAAAGTATATAAAAAAATTCCTTGACATTGCCTACCCTGAGTCCCTTGGCAAGAATGTCCCGAGAACTGTTTTCTAAGGTTTGGAATATGCAAGGAGTGAGGTGTGTAGGAAAGAGGAGAGGCCCTTGAGTGTAGAGAGGTAATAGCCAGTCTCGTGGCAGTAAAACTGATGGACGTGGAGAAGGCCATGTCAGATATGCGTGGAAACCCTCTGCCTGTGTGGGAGTGTGTCTCACAAACACTTGGTCCTGGAGAGCACAGTGTTGATTCCTTGGGCAGGTACCCACTATTACAGTGATAAGAAAGCAAACTAGTGAAATTGATGGTAATGGCTTTGCTGTAAGATGTGAAAAATATTTGACACTTACCAGAATGTCGTAATGAAGCTGGAGGTTGCTTTCATCACTTGATTCTTCTACAATGTTCTTAGCAAAGTTCAAAGCACGTAAATATGAAAATTATTCTGTGCTGACTCCTCCCTTAGCTGTTTCATTGGTGTAAAGTTTAATGAGGTTTTTCTATTCTAAGATAATTATTTTTTTAAATAGTTTATTTTTACTGTATTTTCCCCTATTGCCATTTATTCCCCTTATACCCTCTTCCACCTCCACCCACCCGCCTTCACACCCCTCCCTCCTGCAGTCACCACACTGCTGTCTGTGCCCGTGAGTTCTTTTTCCTTTGTGTTCTATCCCTCCAGCCCCTTGCTCTGGGCTCTCAGCCTCTTGATCTGTGAGTCTGTCTCTATTTTGCTTGTTCAGTTTTTTCACTGGATTCCACATATGAATGAAATAATATAATTCTTAAGTTTCAGTTCTTTCCAGTGATGAGGAAGCAGGGTGAGATAACGTTATTTGAAATGGGAAACAAATCCTATATCGTTATTTGCTTATAAGATTATTTTTTGTTTGCTTATAGTCCACTTGTTAAGTTTAAAATGAAATCTCTGAAATGGTCTTTCCTGGAGGGAGTTACGAGAAGGAGAAAAAGGAGTAATTCTTTGTTCACAATCAGCTAATTATGCTTTACAGGCCCCTTCCCCTCAACTGTGTCATGGTCTTCCTCCAGAAGGGAAGGATTTCTTGGTCATTCTTATGAAACTCACTGGGATGCTTGGTTTTCCCCATTTACATGAGAAAATCTGTGCTCCCTTCCCATGGAATGATTTATCTGTAGTGGCCCCAGTAGGCTAGTTGTGTGATTAAGCCAAAAGGTTTGTGGATCTTTAATGCAAGCGGGATCCCTTTTTCTCCTAGCAGATTTATACCACAGAAATTGAACTATTAAAATATTAAGTATGCAGTTTTTCTTGTGAAAAGACATTTTATGTTGATATTGTTTCATTTTTTTAAATATAGTAAGATACAACACCCAGCACTGGTGTATGAACAGACATTTTGAACTGAATTCATTATCTTCTATTTTAGATTTATGTTGAAGTATTATTACAATTGAAAGTATTATAGTTACTTTCATATGAGTTAAAACTCAGCTGTAACAATTCATTGACTAAATATTATGATGGTAGTCAGCTTTCAGTTCGAGGTGTTAATTATTCACCTCATAATGCACTCATAAAAAAGATTTACCAACAGTCTCCTAGGAGTAGAAAGCATATTGTCTCTTGGCACATTTTTCAAACATGCCTTCCCTGCACTCCCTGTACAAGGTTAACACACTTTCTCTTCATGACATTCAGAAAGGCTGTAGATACTCACATGATTGGATGTGTCATGCATTACATGTTAAAAAATGATGTATATTTTTCTTCAGCTTAATGGTCATTGGAAGCTTTATTTAATTGGTTTTATGGATTGAAGAACATCTTGATTAATCAAATGCAAAAAATAATGTTTTTATTTGTATTAGTACAGCCAAATACATTCATGTGATGTTTTGTTTAATGGTTATTTTCCTTACATTCTTCTAATAATTTAAAATGTAACAAGTAAAATTTTTCTCATATTGTATTTGTACATGGTATGATATTATTACTCAAAAAAAATTTTTGGACTTCTAGTCTAGTATTTTGGATGCTGGTTTGAATCTGTTACCCAGAAATAGGGTCAGAGTCTCAAGTTGAATTGTCTTGCAATAGTCATACTGCAGTCAGATCTAGGTACGTGCTAGGGACAATGCCAAGTAGTTCAAAGTACAATGTCAACTCTAAAATTCCCATTGCCTCATGCTACCTTTTCTTTTTCTTGACTCCAAAACTTACCATTATTTTTTGTGGGGTTGCATTATTTAGGTACTGCTTCCCAGTTATTCAGAATGTTTTCTCTAAAACTGTCTTCTTTCGTTTGTTAATTTCAGACAATAATTAGAATGATTCTTCTTCAGTTTGGTGTGTATTCTTGTCTCCTTTACTTTTTTCTGAAATTCCTATTGTTGGAGGTTATTTCTTTTTCATTCATTTTTAAAATAGGTTCTTAGTGATGAATGTATTACCTTATTAAAACTTTATTCTTTGCTTCTTTACTTTTTTACTCCACTCAACTGGTCCAATTATTTTTCTTCCTTCTATTTCCCAGTTTTTAAATATTAATATCTCTTTCCTTTTCATTACAACTCATTTTTATCATGTTTGAAATTCTCTGCTTTTCCATGCAGTCTATCTTCATATCTACCTTTTTCCCCCTTCCTTTTCTATTATTATTAGTATTATTTAGCCACAGCTACCTTCCTTTTGTTGCCCAATTAAATTTGCAATTCCCATATTATTTTGTGGAGGACTCTGTCAGTCTGCCTATTTTCTGTAGTTACAATGCATCTGTCTTTGCTCTTTGGGTATGTACATAACGTAAACCAGCGTGACTACTCTGAAGTATAGGATTTTGTTTCCATCCCAGAGATTTTTAGGACACTGAGTCATCATGGGGCTAGATCCTCTTGTGGCACAGCTATGGCGACACAGTCTGGTCTAGTTCCCACAGGACCAGTACATAGCAGATCTGGGTGGTTCCTGATGACAGTGTGACCCCATTGTCCCATTACTATTAGTTACCATGATGGCAACCTATGGTCAGGGTTTGGGAATTCCTACAGGGACCCATTGTCTCAGAGAGGTTAACAATTCCCTTAAGATATTTGTTGTTGAGTTAGGGTTTCACTGATAAGGATTTCAATTATTAAATAAAGAAGTGGTAGAAAAGAACAAAAGCCAATAAATGTTGTCAAGGATAATCCCTTAAAATCTGAAATGTAGCTTTATAAATCCTTTCACCACTTTTTGCCAAGTATCCTCTATTTTGATATAAAGTGAATTCCAGTATTTGACCTTACAAGATTTCTTGTCATTTTGTTCCCACCCTTTTTAATGAAATACAACGTTCCCATCTCTTCTCTGATTCTGTCATATAACTGCTCCTACTTAGTATGGCCTGGTGAATATAGGCATTCATCTAGGGTTATTCCAAGAGTTAAGAGAAGTTGCAGATGAGGTTTGCAACATCTTTTAATTTGCTGATCTCCTGTGCATTGCAGAAGATTTGAGCATTCCCTGAAAATGCACCCCAGGGAATGGGGCCAGGGCCTCAATCTGAGTTGTCTCTCCACAGTCACTGTTCAGTGATAGCTGAGTTCACGCTATGAACAAAGCCAAGGATTTCCAGTTGCAATGTCTGTAAGCATGGCAAAAACGTTAAATGTGGCAGGGTAAACTGGATAAAATGATTATTACACTTAATCCTCTTCCATAAAAATATTTTAAATATGCATAGAATATAATTTATTATATAAGTGTATGTTAAATATATACCAACATATATTTAATAGATTAAAATTAGAGAGTCTAAGCTCAGTATTTCCCCTAGAATAAATTCAACCAAGTTAACCTACTGTATTAATTCGATACAGCATATTTGTTCACCGATATGTAACTATTAGTAATTAGGGAACAAAAAGTTAACGACTTTAGTGTAAATCACCTCATTAGTGTTAGAAAGTACTAAGTACCTCACTCACTGCAATGCAAAATTTTTAGTGATTTTTCTTTATTCACATGATTAATTGGAAATTCATTTATATTTGGTTAACTGTTTTAAAGTAGAATTAAACTTCTGATAAATAACAAATACCAGAAATAGTTTTTCATAGGGCAAAACTGTAAGAAAGCAGCACTCTATTGTTAATGTTCATAATGGTTGGTGGAGAGATGCAATTTTATGCAAATATTGGACCATTGTACACACTTGAATATACCTTCAAGCAAAGGGGTAAAGCGTGTCTCCTTGAATAGCCAGTAAAGTTCTGGAAGTTAGAAGGGTGCTGTGTCATTCTAATGAACACTTAGCATATCAACATAGATCAATTTTCTGGGCATTAGGAGTGTATTTTAATCTCTCATACACTCACAAACTTAAAAAATGTGTTTATATCCAGAGTTGTCTGCAGACTATAATGGCGTTTGTGATGACTTTAGTAAGTGCCTTACCGTTCTGGAGCCTACTGTGTTTGATAGCAATGATTGTATCCACCAGGGAGGGAGTTTAGAATGTGGCTACCACCAAAAACGGGTCTGAACTGGCGATGAGCAGTGCAGCCTAATGGATGTCCCATGTATAAAGCTAGTCAGCTGCCATACTTTTTCACACTTTGAGAAAATAAAATTAGTATGTTTTCATTCCTGGATGCAACTTAACTAAATTAAAATCTACTCTCTGTCTTCATGCTGCCAACTATGTGGACAATGCATAATGGCTAGTAGGTGGGAATTTAAAGGGATGTATTCAATTTGGAAATTATTCACTTTATGACCTTTAAAGAATTTTTGTGTTGTATGTGGTAAATCAACATGTTAACACTGAAGGCTTGAATTTTAAATCCCTGATCTTCCCTTTAAATTACTGGCCAAACATTTTATCTTGCTGAATTATATGATGAAAGAATATTAGTAGATATAATTATTAGCTTTAAATGAAATTAGGAATGTACAAATTCATTGCAACAGTATTACATATTGGAAAGCCTCCAAAACTGATTTTTGCTTTAAATTTTGATTCTTCCCTGTTACCACATATGTATCTTTTTTGTTGTTGTTGTGCAATGGATGTTTTTTCTGGAAGTTTTTTTACCATATATAGTTCTTAGAATTTGCAGTTATTCACACATTTCTAAAACAGTGAGTATATAGAATTGTGGAATTACCATTTTATTTCAAGCCGGCAGAGAAGTATTTAATGTGTTGGGACATTAAACAAGTGACAGAAGAGTTCCAGATGACCATCAAAGTGATGTTTGAAATGTTACAAGCCTGAGTTTATAATCCTCGAGTTTAAATTGCTTTGAGGTTGGAGGCTGTGCACTGTGCTCTGTACCTTTAGTGGTTGGTAGGTAGGAGTGCAATGTGTGTGGTCTGAGTTTGTGTGGACGTGATCTGCATTTAATCTGGGGAAATTAATTCCCTAAGCTGCTGGCAGGCAGCATGTACTTGTTAATTATTCAGGTGGATGACAAATGCAGAGCAGAGGTTCTCGCAAAGACAAAGTTTGTATGATGCATGTTCAGTAACTGATAGGCCTGACATTCTGTGGTGTCTTATTCAGTGCTAATCCTAAAAGCTGCCTGGTGAGATGAACGTGCATCCTCCTGTCCTCAGCAAAGGAGACAGAGATCTGAAAGAACTTCATTACGGCAGTAAATCCTGGGCTGCGTGGTATTCTTGGCGAAAAGGTATCTTGTCCGGATGAGTAACAGAGGCGAGTCAGGATGCTGGTGTGTGCTAAAGCAAATAGAGGTTTGCACTAAGGCATGGCCATTGTTTCTTTTCTGGTGTGAAGTTGATTCCCACATAATTTTATGGATCTAATGTACAAAAAGTAGGGACCTTCAAATTAAATCAGGGGCACGCCATTGACAGTGCTGTGGTTCACTGAGTTTTAAGTGGTAGGGAAACTCCCCCCTTTCCCCTTCTAATCTAACGTGGTTAGGTTTACAAAGCTTCCCTATGCCAGTATGTTTTATTAGAAGGAAAGATTTCCCATGGGAATCTTGACATTATCTTTTTAAAACTTTTAAAACTGTCCTCTCACAGCCCGCTGGCCCCCATTCTGCCATTGCCAAGTGGACCGTGCAGACTTGATTAGGTCCGCCGGCAAGCACTGCTTGGCTAGTTTTCGGACTTTAGTTGTCACAACTGAACTCTCCTGTGCGTTCCCTCCTGTGAAGTGTTCAGACTGGATTGATGTGCTGCCTAAGTCATAATTTAGCTAAGCCAGTTCTCTTTCCCAAAACTCAAGCTTGCTTTTGAACACTAAAAAGAGGCGGCGTGGTTAGTAAAAACCATGAACAAGGTTCGTCTTGAACTATGAATCAGTAGCTGAAGTTCCCAGCTGAGGTCTTGTCATGAGTCAAAGTTGTGGCCTTAGGCATGTGACTTTGCCTCATGGGGCCTCATTTTCCTCAGATGGAAAAATGATACAGTCGAACTAAATACATAACCAAATTTCTGTGACTAAATCATTTCACTTTATTTTTTGTCCTTGTGAGCTCATACCCATGGTTTGGCAATCTTAAAATACGCAGTTTGTAAGATTGAGAATTCTTTCTCTTTCAGGAAGTGTAAACATTCTAGAAGGCAGAATGTTTCATCACCTTCCATGGTGGTCATTCATGAGCAGAAAGTGTCCTCAGTGGCTCCTCTAAGCTTAGCTCTTTAGCTTGTTATCTTGGTGTTTGAGTATTTGATTTACTGCTGAGTAATATTTTAAATGTCACTTTGATCGTCATCTGGAACTCTGCTGACACTTGTTTAATGTACCAACACTTACGTTAACTACTTTTCTGCCAGCTTGACATAAAAATGGTAATGCCTGTGTATCACCAAAACCTTAATCAAGAAATAAAATATTACTTGCACCTGGAAGACACTCCCGTGTCCTTTTTTAGCTCTTTTCCTTTTCACTCTGAGAGTAATTTCTGTCTCCTGACCCCAGAGATTGCTTTTTTTCTAATCCTTGAACTTTATATAAATAGAATCATATAATTTTTATTCTTTTGCTTTTGACTTTTTTTGCTCAACATTACATTTGTAAGGATTAGCCACCTGCTTATGTATCATGAAAGTTTGTTCATTCTCATTGTTGTATAATGTTTCATTGAGAGAATGGACCCCAATCGATCCGTTTTACTGTTGGTCAGTGTTTGAACTGTTGCTAATAGTGTAGACATGAAAACTGTTGAACGGGCCTTTGTGGTGACATAGGTACTCACTTCTCTTAGGTATATGTATAATTGCTCAGACATACAGTGTGCATGTGTTTATCTTCTGTAGCAAGTTATTCAGTCTTCAGAAATATATAAAAATTCCAGTGGCTCCATGTCTTTGCCAGTTCTTGTTTTCTGTCTTACATTGTTAGACATCTGGTAGATACGTATTATATTGTGGTTTCAATTTGTAATTTTCTGATGACCAGTGAAGTTAGTATCAGCTTTTATTAAAAAAAAGACTGTTTAAGTGTTTTGCCCAATTGTTTTCTGTTAGGTAATATATCTGCCTTTTAAAATTAATCTACAGGAGTTCTTTATATATTTCAGATGCAAGTCTTTTTGCTGCATACAAATGTCATCTCACCCACTGAATCTCTCCTTTTCACTCTTTTCATTATCTGTGGGTAAACAGAAATTCTTTAATGAGGCAAAATTTATAAACTTTTTCTATTTAGAAATATTTGGGTCCTATTTAAAAAGTAGTAAAGACACTGAAATACAGAACAGGCTGACAGAGACCAGAGGAGAAAAGGGAGAGAATTTCAGGGGAAAGGAGGAAGGATTCACAGGAACAAGTATAAAGGACACATGGACAACAACTAAAGGGGGTGGAAATGGAAGGGAAATGGGCAGCACTGGGGGGTGGGCTGGGATGGGAATAAAAGACAGAAAACTGTACTTGAACAATAATTAAATAAAAAAATAAAAAATAAAATTACAGGGAAAAAAGAAGTTGTTGCCTTCTTTAGCATTTTTAAAGTGTTTACATGTATTTTCTTTTAAAAACCTTTAGATCTGCAATGTATCTAGAGTTACTTTTTGTGTATGGCATGAGAAGGGGTCCCTACAGTTATCTGAACAACCCAGCCCCATGCATTGAGATGGCATTGTCTTCTAGCACGTGTCTACCGGCAGTGTCACCTTTGTCATAAGTTAGGTTGTCATGAGGTGAGCCCAAGTCCAATTTTAACATCAGAATTTTGCAGACCATTCTTTCCCATTTATGGCCTTCCCATATATGGCATTACAGAGAGTCCGCTTATAAACGGCAGGTGTCTGCCTGACCCGAAGATGGTGGCCATGGCGATGATGACAGTGGTGAACACCACACACTAACTACCTACTTTGTGGTAGTAGTGTGCAGGGCACTTGGCTTATCAACTCATTTTAATACTCAAAATGACCTTTATGAGGAACCAGGTCTCAGACTTGTCATGGAGGTAGTAAATGGGCACAAAGTGGATTCTAGCCAAAGTCTAATTTCAAGGTCTATTTCAGCTTGAAATATTGAACTAATTAAACATTATATTACCTAAGACCAGGTCTATGCAATGTAAATTAAAGCTATTTAACTCTTAAAAAAAAATAAACAAGTTGGCTTATCGGAATAGACTTTTTATATTTTACCTAACGGTGTACCCAGGTTCAGACTCTTATGTGAGACTGATTTAGAAATGAAACCAGTGAAGGCGTGTCAGTCTGCAGTGGCCCCCCCTTTCCCTCAAGAGTGGTGAGACGTGAAAACTGGCATTTCATTCTTTAGGTTGTCTGAGCCCTGGACCAGCTGTGCAGTGTGTGTGCTGTGCAGTGGTGCCCAGCCACTGCTGGTAAGTGAATGTCAGTCCATGTCCTGGCAGCCAAACCCCACACCTGTGAAGATGTCTGTCTAGAGAAAGAACCTTGGGGGACTTTTTCTAGTTTACACAAAAGCCCTATAGGCAAGGTCAAGTCCAACTCAGCGTGGGTCCTCAAATTCTACTTGGAATAATGGAAGGTTCCCTGAGGGAGGCCCTGACAATCCGCTCACCTCTGAACTTGTAGTGTGTGTTGCTTGGCAGGTGAGCAAGGGCACCTCTGCCACTGGTCCCCACTGTGACTCTGCTCGTCTTTGGCGAGGGCTTCTGTATAAGTAATAATTCATATAAGGTTTAGTACCATAATTCACTTAGTATTAAATTTGCATATTTTTTACATACTTGCAGAATTCTGCATGTGTTTCAGGGGACTCAAGAACTGGAGAATCTACTCCACAGACCCTGTGAAGGCAAGGTTCAGAACCCTGGCTTTAGAATTCTGACTCACATGTAATCTGGGAAAAATGTGGTTTGAATGTGAAGAATTGACTCTAAGAATGAGGAAATTTAGAGTCAGAACCCGCCTTGTGTAAAAGAAACTGTCTTCTGTAAAAGAAACGACTTAAAATCAAATAATAACTAAGTAGTCTATATAGTTAGTTCAAGAAATGCACTGTAAGAGGACAAAGCATAATACAATAATGTGTAAGGTTATGTAAGGTGATCTGAAGCCAACCAGGGGGCAGTGGGGGGTCTGCTGTAGGGAAAAAGCAAAATGGGAAGAACTGATATTCAGAAGCTTTGTAATTAAGTATATGCTTACCTAAGTAAGTATCTAATAATAACCAGTTTTATACTTTTTAAATAAATGTGGAAAATCTCTAGCAGCCCAGCAGTAGCTATGTCTTTACTTGGCTTATACTCTAGGTTCTTATACTTGCAACGATTCGTGTCCAAACTTGGGAATACAAGAAATACTCGGCTAAAGAAATAGTCAAATTTTGGCAATCCAAGTTTCCCCCTATTTTGTTGTCTTTTATAGAAGGATTTGGTTTATGAATAATTATCCTACTAAGGACTTTCAAATATTCTATGGCAAGTATATGTGACCCCACATATCCCAAATCTGACCTGAGTCACTTTCGTCCCTGTGAAAATGGCTGCGGGGAGGGGGGGAGGGGTCACTGTTCTCAGTGAGTCTTGAGTCTTTTTTGGCCTGGGTTAAAGAAGGGGCACATTTTACAAGTGGCCTCCATTCAGGTTCTTTCCGATGAGGTGATTTTAAACATTTTGAATAGAGGCTTATAATGAGAAGGTAGGTTTTCCTATTTTAAAAATTCACTTCAACTTTAAACCACCAATTTAATTTCATTTCCCCTGGCATTCAAGGTACAAAGTTGCAGTAGAGAGACTTTCCTCTGATCCATTAATTAACCGAACCGCTCTTTTTGAAAAATTTTAGTTGCGACAATCTTAAGACTTAATTTTACTTGGCAGAAAAGAAGCTTCCTGATGTATGCAAATAATATCTGCAGAATCATTTCTTAATATATAATACATAATAGCATTTATTGCTTTACTCATAATAGAAAAACCTACTTAGACAATTGTACCTACATTTATATTACAAGGGGTAAAACAAAAATTTTGGTACAGGAAACTGTTTTTTTTTCATTTGATGTCAATTAAGAAACAAAGATAATGCTATTACTTTGAACATTTCAATTAAAGGAAAACGTCACAAATATGAATTATCTGGAAGATATGTCAGTTTGAATCAGTGAATGTTCTGGAACATAAATTACTTTTAGTGCATATTGTCCCCGGATCTAAATTTTACAGTATAAGCAATTAGGTTCAGTTTTAATAGATGTGGGAATTATTTTTAATGACACTAGAATACCAGCTAAAATGCCAGCCTCTGGTTTCATTGTATCTCTGCTCTTGATTATAGATCAGTGTGTCTGAAGTGCTGAAACGTGTGTTTAGTATGAAGGCAAATGTTTACCTCACTCTGTTTTTTCACATTATTACATAATGTGAAACTGAACTTCAAATGACCCTGAATTATCAATTATTCTGATTTACTGGGTTCTTTATTACATTTGAAGGGTCATCAGTAAGGTAATAAATTGTAATGCAGTGTTCCCAGTTAAGGAGTATTCAGAATCATGTGACTAATTCTTTCTGAAAGAGCTGGACTCTAGATCAATTTCCCCACACTTGCCATCACCACGCATATGTGCATACACACCCACAGGTGTACGCATGGGCACATGTGCGCACACATGAATACAAATGTTACTCCAGTGTTAACATTTGAGCATTTCAAATGCATACCAGTTTAAGCCTGTCTTTTTTCAGCCTCTTCTCAATTTCTAAAATGCCTTCTCATGTAAAAGGTAACTCTGTATTGGGACTGTTAGCAGGTTTTAAAAAAAGAAAAGCTGAAAATCCACATCTTAAAAAATATATATTTTATATACATATGTAAAATACAGGAAGAGAGAGCACAGGTGTATTTTAAACAAAGATTTGTTCAGTGGGCAACATACCAACAGTAACTTAAAAGAGTGAAATCCGGACAGAAAAGTGTAGCCCAGGGATTTGTTGATAGTATATGTAGCAATTGACAAAGTATTTTTAAAGGTCTTCAAAATTGTATCCTTAAACCTGTGTACACTGTTAGAAATTACATTTCTAAAGTAAATGCCTCGTGAGAGGATGTGAATGACTCCCTGATCAGGTGTGAAAAGCATTACTGGTTGAGCCTGTTGACCCTCTTAGTGGAAAAAATACCTACAATTAGAGCCAGACTTGCATTATGGGTTCTGGGCCAGTACACTCACCCCTATGACTTGCATTGTTCTGCTTAATGTGACCAAATTTGTGTCACTGTCCCAGCTCTCTCTGCTGAGCTTCAGATGTACCCAGCATCCTTTGCTCATGAGTATCCAACGATCCCAGGTGACTTTCGCTCCTAAACTGCACTGTTTAGATCCTGCCCAACCTGTCCCTCCTTCTCAGTTCTCTGTTTCAAGATATGGCATCGCTGTTCACCTAGTTTTATAGCCATAAACGGAGGCATCGTTCTTGCTTCCCCCACCTGATTCTCTTACCTCTGTTCAATCAGACACTACACCATGGCGATACTGCCTCTTAAATAGATGTCAGATCTGCACACAGCTGCCTTCCCACTGCCATAGCCTGTCTCAGGCTGAGTCTACTGCTTCTTTGTTCTTTCTTCCTGGAGTTTTGCCCACCCTCACCCCCAAATCATCCCCTATATTACCACTTCCACTTGTGTGTGTGTGTACAAAGCTATTTTACACAGCAATTTATTATTTTTCAGCTTAGCAGGCTATTTAGCAGATAATGCAGACATTTATCAATATTAGGTGTTTACTCCATTTAATTATTTGAACAAAATGGGGATTTTCTTCTAAACAAGATGGTCGTGGTAGAAGACAAGCCCAGCTACCAACACCTGGAGAGGGATGTATTCGGTGTATGAAAATTCAGGTAAGGTATTGGGGATAAGATGGGACTTTCGTGTGCCTTGGTTCAGCAGTCCTGCAGGTCAGACTCCAGGGACAAATGCAACACTTTTCCTGTTTCCCTGTGGGGGATAAAAATCAGAATTTGTACAGCTACTCTGTCGGTCCCAGAAAGTGAGCTTGTTTCCCACGCCAGTGCTTTTCTCCTTGGGGGCCTGGCTTAGGTCGCAGAGCTCCTGCCCCCCTGCTTTCCCAGGAGCTTCGCTGTCATGAGTCCACTCCGCTCCACCTCCACGAGCCCCCGTCAGGGTCTCACCTGGACGCGAAGCGCACGGCAGCTGTGCCATCACACTGTGCAGACTCACCGTCAGCCTCTAACAGCGCAGGGTTGAATTTATTCTGCATGTTTAGGTTTTCGCAAGTTTTGTTGTCCCTGGGGTTAAAAGGTGCTAAATTCCATTTATAGTGATGATCAATTATGGAGAAATAGCATCCCTGGAGATATTGCCACAGAGCAATTGGCAAGATTTATTTTCACTGTGAAGTTTTAATTGTCTTAGCTTTAGACTTTGAAGTTTTATTTTGAGGTCAGCCCTGCTCAGTCATGGAAGAGCAAGGCTTTGGCTGTGTTGAGTGTGTTTGGGTAGTTATGGAGGGAGCTGGAATAGCATCCTCTAGAGATCAGCTCCCACGCATTCGGGCAGAAGCAGAGGGTGATTTTGTCCAGAGACTCTTTCGTGTGTTGGAAGGGGGCCAGGCCTGCAAATGATTGTCATATTTACTTTGATGGAGACTACATTTTGAGCTTCATGAGGGAACAATTGCGAGCAGAGCAGCATTGGGCATGAGGCTCCTATGTGGTAGGAAGAAAGAAGGGGTACACTTAGAGAAAAGGAGAAAAACTCTCCAAAATTTAAATATGGTGTTGATGAAAAGGACTCATGTTTATCCCTAAAACCTTATGGAATCTGCCCAAGATAAGAAACACAGAAGGGAAAAGGCAAAGCTACAGAGTCTATGTGGGTGTCCACCTGCCTTGCAGACTCACTGTCATGTTGACCATTATATCCCAGTGTATGGTCTGTTCATTTCTGTAAATGTCGGAAGGACCTTGTTCTAGCAATTTCACTTATCACAAGGACCTTGGAACACCCAGTCGAGTTGAGCATTACAGCATAGCTTTACTCTCATTCCAAAAATTTATTGAAGTGTTGTCATGATTTTTATAAATCCTGTGCTTGTTTTCCTTTTATGTTCCCTCCACTTCTCAGGGCAGTCCCATTTCAGTTCGTATGGGCTAAAGCCCGCAAGTTACTGCTTTTGTGATTAAGCTTATTTGAGACTCCTTTCCAGCCACACTGTCCTAGGTCAGAAGAATTTTATGTGCAGTGAATGTGTTACAAAGAAACCACAGGTTTCTTCTGAGGCCCTTTTTATTTTCGAAAGCTGCCGAATATTTTAGTGAGAACACCTTACATTTCAAAAAAACGTGAAATGAAAACAGGTTAACCAGAGGCCAAAGTTGAGAGTGAGTGGCTTGTGTGCTTCCACCGAGGTAGTTCTGCATGCCCGTTGGCCAGACTCAGGAACGCTTAGGTCTGTTTCTGAGAGGAAGCAGTGCATGGCCACGGGCCACATGAAGTTCATTAGGTGCCATTGCTGCATGACACCGTTAATATGGGGGCAGAAATAAACTCTTCAGTGACTCAATGCTAGTGGCACCAGTTTTAACCAATTTATCAGATACTTGAGTATGTTCTGCACTTGGGATGGATTTTAAAAATAGGGTGCCCATTTTTGTGTTTGGTGTATTTGACTTTGCAGATACACGCTATTTTATGAAGATGTGGTCATGTATTCATGAAGCAGATCAGCACAGATAATGGGGTTCATCTGTTGCTGGTGCTTGAGGGAAGCACTGAGCACACTGGGAATGCACCTAGCGTATGATTTACGATGTGGGAAAGATCTAATGTACTTGAAGGAAAATTATGTGTATATGTATTTACTGACAGTAATCTGTGTGTATGTATGAAATATAAAGGTTAAAATTCACACATCGTGACATCATACAAGTTGGATTATAGTCATGTTTGTTAAAAGTTGAGATTAAAATCTGTAGAGCATTTATCTGTTTTGCAAGTAATCACATCACTCACATAACTAGGTGACTCTGCACTCTGGCACTTAATGTGTTTGTTGAGGATCATTAACTTTTATCTCCTATAAAAAAAGCATTTAAGTAGGACTCTCTTTCTCCATTTTAAAGATGAGAAAACTGAGTAAGAACAATACCATGACACAGAGAGCAAGAACTCCCACCGTGGCAGCTCTTCACACAGTCAGGCCTTTGGTCGTCTAAATTTACGACTTGAAAAGCAATGTGTTTGGTCTTAAACGCACCTCCATGTTCCAAACTGTATATCCAGCTACTTACTGTTATTCTTTGTACCTGATTTTAAATAATCTTTCAGTTAGATGACATGGACTGCTAAGGCACAGGAAAAAAACTCCTTGTTAGAATGACTCAGGCAATATTAGATAAATATGCAGATACATTACAGGACCAGGCAATGGTGTCAGCCAGTCCCGAGTTATAGCTATTGATGCTCTGTGAAGAATTCAGGCATACATCTTGGACATATATCGTTCTTTAGGAAAAAAAGTGTTCAAAATTGTGCTCCTAAAATGATGAAGATGAAATACTAGTTGAAATGTAATCTAGTAATGACATGGGTCAGACTGGTGAGTCCTTGCTGGTTTATAGGACTAGTGTCTTTCCAGATTATGCCCATTAGGGATGGAGAGAAAATGTCCATTGCTTCTTTCTGGAAACTCAGATGTCAAAGATATATTGACTCTCCTCACTGTGATTTTGGAGTAGTTACATAAAATAATGTCAGCCAAAGGTGGATGTAAGCTTTAAATGCAGTACTTCCTTGAGATGGGGGGGCCCAGACTGAATGACCCCTTTATGTCCTTGCAATGTTCAAAGTCCCAAGTTCATTTAAAAAAGGTTTTATTATTGTTGAAGTACAGTTGTCTCTATTCCCCCCACCCCAGGTATCCCCACCTCCCACCCATGATCCTACCTGACTTCGGCTTTGTCCATGTGTCCTTTATACATGTCCTTGACAACACTTCTCCCTAACGCCCCCCCCATCCCCTCCCACCTCCCCTCTGGTTACTGTCAGTTTGTTCTTTATTTCAATGTCTCTGGTTACATTTTGCATGCTTGTTTGTTTTATTCATTAGGTTCCCCTTATAGATGAGATCATATAGTATTGTTAAAGATGTTTCTTTATACTGATAACACAAACATATTTTTCCAAGATAGACTTTTCTTCCCCTTTGTAAAATTTTGGAAATTATTTTGTAAGAAATACTAGCCTTTTTTTAAAAGATTTTTTAAATTTTATTCATTTATCTTAGAGGGGAGGGGAAGGGGAGAGAGAGAGAGAGAGAGATATCAATGTGTGGTTGCCTCTGATGAGTCCCCCGCCAGGAACCGGGAACTGGCCTGCAACCCAGGCATGTGCCCTGACTGGGAATCGAACCGCGATCGTGTGGTTCGCAGGCCCGCGCTCAATCCACTGAGCTACACCAGCCAGGGCACTAGCCTTCATTTTTAAAATTAATGGACATTATTTTGAGGAAAGTATATAATTTTGAGGGAGTGAGTATATCCTTGCCTCTAATTTATGAATTGGCTGTCAAGATTGTCCTATGGAAATAAGGAAGAGACTCACAGTGACCAGAGGGGAGGAGAGGAGGGATAAGGGGAGAAAGAAGGGGAAGGGTCTAGTCAGGGAACATGTGTAAGGGACCCACGGGCATGGTCCGCAGGGTGGGTTCTGACTGTGGGAGCGAGGCATGGGCGTGCTTGGGTAGGGCGGGGGAGAGCTCCAGGGGAATTGGGACAACTGTAATAGAACAACAGTAAAAAAGGAAGATCCAAAGAGAAAAAATACATAGCAAAAATATAATAAAAATATTTAAAATGTTTTCTTAAAATTACAAGTGAAGATTGTCCCATGGATAATAACAGCGATTCAAAAGAAATCTCTGTGTCTGCCTAACCCACGGCCAAATGCCGCCTCGTCAGCTCAGATCCGAGTTTCCGATTCAGTGCCAGTTCCTCCCCGGTTTGTGAGCCAGGCTGATTCTAGTTGCACTACAGTGAAATTTTCGGGCTTACTCTTTTCTGATGTTTTAGCAATTAAAAAAAAATAGATAAATAGAAGGGGAAACAACTCATCAGAATAAATAGTTGAGTACTTTGAACAATTGGGAATACGACTGCTTCAGACTGCCTTAATAAGGAGTCTGCTATTAAATGAGAAAAACTACTGCTCTAAGCACAAGATAATGATGATAATCTGTAATTTTTAAAAATAATGTTATTTCCAGGAAATAATTTGAAAAGGCAGGTGTTAATTATCTGCTTACCTCAGGACTGATACACAGGAAATCTAAACAGTGTGTCTCAGCTCACACGATGCAATGTTACAAAACTAAGATTGCCATAGCTTTTCCTAACATTTCAGTTCTGAATGCTACTAAACCAGGCGGGCTCTTTCTCCCTTAACCCAGCATGTAAATGAATATCTTTAAATGAACCTGAGAAAAAGTTGTGTGTGTGTGGGTGTGGGTGCGTGCGTGCGTGCGTGCGTGCGTGCAAGAGCACAAGCATGTATTTGTTTGTTCTCAGTTGTATTTACCTTCAGGAGTGGTTTGGGGGACCCTTGGCTATTTCTTCTGTTTGAGTGACACGGGCCATTGGGCCGTCACAATGCCTCTGGGAAGACTAAGGGCTGCTGGTGGCTGCGCCCCGTGTGCCAGGATGGAGCAGTGCATTTAACCAGGGCTCCCCTCACGGGCCAGGCAAGTTACCAGGGGTTCTCTCTGGTTTCTTCCTCACCATCGCAGAGCTGCACAATCCAAAGACCAAGTTAGACACCCAGCTGTGGCTTTGTGCAGTATAAAAAATATACATTTTCTACAAGGTAATGAAAGTTTAAAAGGCTATGTTTACAGATTAGTAAGTTGGCTTCCTGTTTCATTTCCCAATTTTCTTACACGGACACACTTTGAGGTTCAACGTTCTTTGCCAAGAACAGGCGTGGTGCGTGTGTTGTGTTAGGTAGTCAGCAACAGGGGCGGTGGTGAAAACGTAGATGCAGGCACAGTGTGCTTTTAATTCTCGGGAAAAATAGAATAGAGTCAAGATCAAATTGCTTTGTAAATTTCTATTTTCAGGACTTCTGTGCAGTGAAAGATGCCCGTCCTTGCAGAACTGGAGAAGGGAAGTAAGCCGTCCCTCCATTCACTGGGGGCTAATTGAACTCCCAGTGCAATTGGTTTTATGTTGCTGGAAGTCTCTTCAGCAAATTTTGTTCTATGAACAAAAAACAAAACAAAAGTAGTTTTGAGAAATCCAGGCCTGCTCATAGCCATTAGCTGTGTGTTTATTGTGCTAATGTGTTTTAAAACAAAATAAACATTTTGGGCAAACATCATAACTGCATCATATCCACACCAACTATTGAATTATGAAATGTAGCCTGTGAGCTTTCTCTTAAGTACATTTAAGAATCTGCCGTGACAAATCAATATCAAATTGTGTGCAATATTACAAGGACAAATAGAATGTTGTTTTTGACTGGTTTGTTTATATTGAAACTATATTATTTTATGTGAAGTTTGTGTAATAGAGCATTAGATTTGAAAACTCTGTGTTGAATATCATTTCTGACAGCCTTTTTTAGGGTCACTAAAATTCCAATAATTCAGTCTAGAATTGAAGTCGATTCCAGAGAAAAATTTAATACAGTCTGCTTGCCTGCCAGCTTCAACATAGTTTCAGAGCGTTGAAATGGTTTGACACATTGAAATATAAAGTGCATTTGTCATATCTATTGGTGGAGTATTTTATGTGATCGCATCTAACAAAGATCAAGTTAGAGTAAAACTTATACTGTTTTTTATGTGTTTGTGAAGAGGATTTTGTTTTATCATTGTTTACAACCCTGATTTGATTTATGACAAAGTCCAATAAACTATTCCTAGTAATAATCAAGAAGCGCGGTGCCTGAGCCAAGTTTGAAATGCAGCGGAACAATCTCTACAGCCCTGAGATCGTTGACTGTGTCAAAGGCCCGTAGGAAGGCGGGGCTGTGTCACAAAGGGGTCCTTTCTAAATCAGTGTACAGTTAGAATATAGTTTTGAATTTCAAGTCCAGCAAATAGAAGTTGTGTAATTAGGCATTTGTACCTCAGTATTCTCATCTTTAAAACGGGAGTACACTAAGGAGCTTGTCATGTTTTTTTTTTTTTTTTCAGTGAAGATTTAAGATGTTATGTGTGTAACCCTAACTTAGTGCCTACTGCCAAGCAGTTATTCTCTGAAAATGTTTATTCTTATGGCTTCTGGGAATTACATTCATGTAAGAAAATCCTAGTATTAGCATACAAGGAAATACTGATATGAGACTCCAGTATAGTTTCTTTTTCTTTTCTTTTCTTTCCCCTCCCTCCATCCTTCCATCCCTCCCTCCCTCCCTCCCTCCCTCCGTCCGTCCGTCCCTTCCTCCCTTCTTTCTTTCCTTCTTTCTTTCCTTCCTTTCTTCCTTCCTTCCTTCCTTCCTTCCTTCCTTCCTTCCTTCCCTTTTGGTAAAAAGCTACATCAGCTAGTGAAAAAGTAATGCAATTTTCCTGGTATATATTCAGTCCTGCATGTTTATTTATACATTTGTATGACTTGGATTTCTTATGGTGAAAAATGTAATGATAAAGATGATTCTGCTTCAGATGTCTCACTGAGCACAGATTAAACTGGGATGGGCTTTACCATTGCACAGCACTGCTGTGCATGAGAGCATACACATCCCTCTTCATTTTTATATTTACACAGTTATGTGCACATAACCTTTTTCCTGCAATTCAGATGCCCATTATAATAGTTATAAATGCAAGTAGATCAACATGTAAGTACAAGTTGAACACTGGTTCTTTATAAGAAGACTATTTTTGTGTCCTGACTAAAAGGTCCCAGTAATGGTGTTTCACTGATATGATTGCAGTGTCTTGTGTCGAGTGAGAAATTCTGTTTAGCAGAAGTGATTTCAAGACCCTAATCATTTAACAATGAATTTATTTAACAAATATCATCTGTTATATACCCATATACATAGATACACATAATATTCAAGGTTATGTGTGTGTGTATACATTTATTTGAGTACTTGAAAATATTAAATATTCTTAATATTTAGCCTCCAGATTTTTACGTATCACTGATGTTTCATGATCTGTATAACATAAAATGACTTGAAAGGGTTGTAAATCGAGTATGCAATTAGTAACCAGGATTAACATTTCCCAAAGTGTGTTCTACTAAATTCAATCTTCACAATGTTAGTAAGAACTATTTAAAAGATTTAGAGGTTGAAGTAAATTTTTAAATCATCAAGTTAAACAATTTTCACAGTAAGATTTCTTGAAGCTCATTGCTAAATTATGTAATAATAAACCATGGAAGGGTTGTGATATACTGTTTCCCTAAACTTTTTCAACACAAAGCCTTTTCATGTTTTTAGAGTATCCTGCAGCATTAATAATCATTAGAATACACTTTGGAAAATTCATGTTTAAATTGAACATGCCACATACATTTTGGTAATAGTAGGCCCAGTCAGGAGATGAGGACCAGCTATTTGAACAGAGATTGTTTAATATTAAAAAAAAAATGTCAACTAGGTACAAAGTTGTAAACTAATAACCAAAGTGTAAAGTGAGAACCTTGAAATACCACATAGATAACAATTGCAGGAAGCAAGTACTACCTGCAGGACTCGGGGAATGAGTGAAGACGTTGGAAGTCTTACGATTCAGAGGTTAGAGGAAAGACCCCAGGAAGCTGAAACTCAGGGCTCTGAAGATGGGAATTTGGCCTGCTTGCGCTGGCGTCTCTGAAGAGGCTGATTCTGCAAGTGTGAGAGACACAGCAAACTGTGTCCAGATACTGCCATTGGGAGGAACTGCCATGCTTGGGGTGAAGAAGCAGTCTTGGGTGGTGCTACCAGAACCAGCCAGGAAGCCCACAGAGAACAAACCCCTTCGTCCTCATTCAGACTGGCAGCCTCCCTTTACTGCCCACCATGGAGCAGCTGGCCAAGCAGAGAGGCGGCTTGCAGAGTCCCAGCCCCAGCACCCTAGGGAAGAGCATCAAAGGATGGTTTTGAAGCCGTTAACAACGGCTTCATTGGCACAATTGCTTTATAAGCATCCAGACTCTCATGAAGAAATAAATTAGAAGTATTCTAAAAAGTACTTCTATATTTTCTTTTTTTTTTTTAATTAAAGATTTTATTTATTTATTTATCTTTAGAGGGGAAGGAGAGAGGGAGAGAAACATCAATGTATGGTTGCCTTTTTTTGTGTGTGTGTCCCTGCTGGGAGTTAGCCTGCAAGGAACCGGCCTGCAACCCAGGCATGTGCCCTGACTGGGAATCGAACCGCGATAGTCTGGTTCGCAGGCCCGTGCTCAATCCATTGAGCTACGCCAGCCAGGGCTTCTATATTTTCATTGTAGATTAAATTTGTGGTAGTATTTCATAAAGCAAAACCTATCACTTTATCATTTATATCCCCAGAAGTAGTATTCTAACATTAATATCCCATTATTAATGTACAGGTTTCCCAAAATAAAATGGAATGGTTAGGTTTAAATTACTTTGAATCATTAAAAAATACATTGTTAAAGGCCTGCATAGTTCTTAACTTTTTAATACTATTCAGCGCATTTCTTTTCTTGCTCCCTGTGATTCGTGTGCAGAGAGGCATTTGAAATCACTGCGCATGGATTCCCGCAGAAGGACGCTGTGCCACTGAGAATCTGTGAGACACCAATGTGGCGGGAAGGTTACTTGAGTCATAGGATATTTGGGCATTTACAAACTTCAGGGTTATTGAAAGGGTGGAAGTGGAACAGAGTATAGGGGGATAAATGGTCATGGACACAATATTTAATACAATAAAAATAAACTTCTTTAAGAAAGAAAAAGAAAGAGTACTTCTTACGAGAAATATCAGTGATGGCTGAGAAATGTAATTACACAAATGCAGGTAACAGAGAAGAACCTCCTTTTCTGGTCCTTTATGTTTACTTAATGCCATAGCAGTAGGAATATTTTTATAGGCATATTTTGGGTTTATCTTATGTTTGATGTTCATGTTAAAATACTTATTGACAAAATCCAGCTTGACATTTTTAATAGCCCAGTAAAAAGCCAGGCAGGATTAAAAAGTCAAGAAATTAAGAAAGCAACCTCTAATATGAAAGGCATCTCATCAGTAGGATAGGCAGCATCTAGAGGTAATATGCGTTTTAGGGTAGGTTGTGCGACGCTGTGATAAAAGATGCAAACATCTGCACGGAAGTGGAAAGAGCCTCGAGGAAACAGGCTGTGGAAAAGTTGACTTTAGAAGATGGGAAGAGGGAAGTTCATGACCACAAGAAACCAATCAGGGCTGGAAGAGAATACAATTTCTATTTCAGGGAAGACCTAAGAGGACAGAATTTTAAGAACAAATAATAATAGTGGCATTACTAACACTATTGAGTGCTTACCATGGCCCGGTCTTGTTTGGAGAGCTCTAGGTGTATCAGAGAAGAGGTTAATATTGCAAAGGGACCGCAGAAAGCTTCTGAAGACTGACTGACAATGGCCTGTCGGCTTTGACTTTTGGAGGGTCATTTGGGAATTTGGAGAGGAACAGTTTAGCACCATGAAAATATTAAAAACCAAGTTTCAGATGTTTAAGGAGGTAGAGGTAGTAAGGGGTTAGAAGTGAGTTCCTGGATGTTTGCTAGTAAAGAAGGATCATATGTGGAGATCTGTCAACTTTTGCTTGGTGCTTCTGCCTACAGATTTCTTTAAACATTCAGAAGGTCATCGTATTACACTGATGTCATAAGACATCTCTTTTTGAAAAATAGTTACTTTTTATTTTTTCCAGTATCGCCTCTTCCACCCCCACCCCCACCCATCCCACAAGCACCACGCTGGGGTCTGTGTCCATGAGTCTTATTTCCTTTTTGCTTGATCCCTTTATGCTCCCACACCTTCCTCCCAGAACTGTCAGCCTGCTCTCTGTCTCTGGGCTGTTCTGAGTGGAGGTTATGACCACCAACTGCTTTGGGAGGATGAAGCAATGCAATTACAACAGTAACTGAGTCTTATGAGGTGTTCAGCCTTAACTAGAGACATTGAGTAAAGAAAGAACACAACAAATGAATGCCATTCAGAAATCACCCACATGAGTTTCTGGAATATGAAAATAACTTTGAAAGCAATTTTTGCTGTTTTTTTAAATCACTTTTTTATTGTTGTTTGAATGCAATCATCTCCTTTTTCCTACCACCACTTTTCCCTGCCCCTTCGACCCTCAGTCCTACTCCCCTTTGGCTTTGTCCATGGATCCTTTATATATTTTCCTTGATGACCCTCCCCCCTTTCCCCCATTATCTCCTCCCCCCACCCTTCTGGTTACTGTCAGTATTTCGATGCCTCTGATTATATTTTGCTTGCTTCTTTGCTGTTTTATATAAGACAGTCATAGTGCTGTCTTCATCATATTGCATGCAATATGTCAGATATTTGCTTTAATAAAAACTTTGGTTTTTATGAGTAATGGCTTATTAATGGAGAAATATATGGAAAATGTTATGAAGGTAACCAGTAACTTTTTGATGATTTAACCTAACTCACTATTATGGAGAAATCTGCATGCTAGCTCTTTATGTCTATTTCATAGACTTGAAAAGGTCTTTTCTGTTAAGAGAGACCTCTGCATTTTATCAGGCTCCAAAGTTCATATCAAATACTTCAAGGGTCCTGTTTCATTATCTACTTTTTGCAACATAGAGATGGGAATCTCATCCAAAATGTTATTTCCTGTAGAGAGAGAGAAAAAAAAAATTAAAGGTCCGGCACAAATAACGCCCCTCATATTACAAAATCATAAACACATAATTCTGTGACAAAACAATATCACACTCAAGCCCACCATATGACATTTTAGGTGAAATGTTCAAATAAAAACTATAAATTATTACACCTATATCATTACCGTACCAACCACACTCTAGCAGGTGTTGCTTCTGCCGGACCCTGTAGTGTGTGGATTGTGTGGGTGCCTTTAAGTGGCTTTTTGGAGAAAATCACTCAAAATGCCATTCTACTCAATAGGAGCAGGCTTTCAGTGCAATCACAAAGGGGTTACATCTCAATGTATCACTGAACTATCTCCCTATATACTTAGCTAATAATATAGAAGTTAAACAGTATACATGCTGTTTTTTGCTATCCTTGTTTTATTTTACAACAAAACCTAGCCCTTGTTAGGACTTGTGTTAGTAATTTTGCATAATTTCTCAAGAAATTCCTAACATAAGCATGTATTATGGTTCAAAATGGAGTAAAACATAAATAGTTTTTTGAGTTTTTTTTTCTTTTTAGATTTTAATAGTTTTTGAAACAAACATTCACATATACACACTTATGTACACATGTGTGCATACGCATAGGTAAGCTTGCACATGGAACCTCCCAGATTGATACACCTGATATACTTGATGGCCTCTTCATGAATGTCTTCCTTTAAAATAACTTACATTACTAAGATAAATGTTATATCAGGGCAATGCTAGCTACTTTAACAAACCCTAAACTCTCAATAGCTTAACACAATAGTTTCTTTTTCCAGAATTTTCCAAAATGCATGTTACTGGTGGACAGGAAGTTGGCTTCTCCTTGTCATTTCAGAAATCTAAACTGACAAAAGCTATGCCAGGGTTCTAGAATCATTTGGGGTGTTGGATCTGTCCCAGTTACCTAGAAGCAGAGAAAAGCAAGTAGCAATACCTGGGAAAGCTTATAATGGGCCAGGCCTGGAAGACACAGTCACTTCTTTTCCGAACTTGGTTGTTCAGAACTCAGTCACGTGGTCACATTCTGTTGCAAGGGAATCTGAAACTTGTAATCCAACAGAATGCCCAGGAAGAAGAGATAATATTTTGATGTATTCCCAGTGTCCAAAGTTCTTAGAAGTGTTCGTAGATTATGCCTTTGTAGTATAAAATCACATATAAAATTGTGTTTTTTCATTATATACAATGCTAATATATGTAACAAATATATAATGATATACATTAATATTGCAGCATTATCTTTATATTCCAGTGTGGAGACAAAGGGGGTTCAAGGCCAGGGAGGATTTTGACTAGTCTAAGAGCATCATGGTCAAAAAATATTTGGGAGCTATTGCTGTATGCCATATGACATTTTACCTCGAACTGATTGCTAAAAAACATACCCGAGGAATGTACCTCTACTAAAGGGAGGTCACTTACTGTTTCTAAAAATGTCTACTATCATGACGTAGAAATAACTTTGCTGTTGAAAGTTTCCATTAACCGGGATGGTAGGAGCTGACTATATAAGGCCAAGATCCGGTGTTAATGGCGTCTTTTTAGATTTGGTCATATTACAGAGTAGCCACGTTCGTGGTTTACAGAAATCAAGGTCTTTTTGAAGACTTGCTTATTCCTTAGATGATGATGTGGAAATCTGCCTATAAAAAGATGTGTATTTTTGAGAGAGAACAAAATTCTGAAATTGGCACTTTCTAATTTAATATAAATTTGTATATTTTATTTGGTGAACTTGTAATGAATCCTTCCGTTGATTTTAAATACCTGAAAATAAATTGTCATAATCAACATATGGCACCAGAAGTGAGGGCAACAAAAATAATTTTTTAGTTTCATAATCTCCTAAGATGTTTCTGTGTGTCAGATGACTCATTTTTCCTCTACCTTCCCCCTTTCAGCTCCGTGTCAAGAAAAGCAGAAACAGCTTAAATGCATGCTCTTAGCATTTCTATAGTTTAGTCAGGGATGAGGAGTAGATAAGAATTATGTTTATTTACAGGTGATAACTCTGTCATTATTTCTTTGAGGACAATGTTGAAGTGAATGTCAAATTTGGAGGTGCATGTTTTAGTCCATTTCCCCATTTTCTTGTAGAGAATTATGTTGAGTGACTCCCACATAATGAGTTCTTTGTCTTTCCATTCCTCTCCCAGTTCAAATACTCTATGTAGCGCATTTTATTTTCACGTATTCAAAATACTTTTAATATTGTTATATATTATTATGGCATTATCAACATAATGTGCAGTATTATCAACAAGTATTTTTAGATATATGAGTTGGCATTGGCAAAATGTACTTAAAAGAAAAAAATAACATTTTCTTGTTATTATTTTAAAATTAATTGGCTTGCCATCTATAACAAAATTCTAGAATATTTATAGCTAGTCTCTCCTTCAGGAAGAAAGTGACTATAAATATTTTACATGTTCAATTTATAGAAGATATTAATCTTGCTCTTGAGGTTCTTCCTTCGTAGACTTTGAAACTTCCTCATCAACCATTGTTCTTCTACGCAGTCTATCTTATGTTGAAGAAGGCTAGTTGTAGATTTCATTTTTTTTACTTTATAGTTATATGTGTATGTAACAAACCTTTTTGTTATATGTATAAGCTTGTTATTTCAGTAAGATCAACAAAATGTTTAGGAGCACAAACAAATTCATTAATTATCTTTTGTACCCAGGGCAAAATATAGCAGGCAAGTTTAAAAATGAGTTGTTTATTTTTTGGAAGGACTCGGAATAAAGAACAATGAAACTTCCAAATAAAAGTAGTTGGACCTTTTTGCCATGGATTTGAAAATAAGTCCAGAAGGCTGAGCTTAATATAACATGTGGCAGGTGGCCTGCGTTTGCCTGGAGAATTCCTTTAGGGCAAGACAGCTCTGCAAACACATAAATCCTTTTTTCTCTGTTATCTAGTAGCACATTTAGTTGCCATGGGGATTTTATTTATGCAGCAGATCCTCTGCAGTTTAGTTTGTGCCTAAAGTTTAACCGTACAGCTGTTACCGTAAATGCTACATGGCAATATTTTCCAAACACAGACCCTAGAACAAAAAGAACATTTTTTTTCCAGCACCGATTCTGCTTTTTTGTTGTTCTGAAACATCCTAGTAAAGTATTACTATATACCAGGAACACTTCAGAAGTTCTAGCCAAGCAGTTGATATTATTCATGACTTATATTGGTCAATGGCAAATAAATTGTATGAAAATGTGGCAGATATATTCTTGGTCAGGACAAAATTTAGCAAGATTAAACGAGTAGCTTATTTTGACTCTATTTCTGGTGATTTAATTTTCCCACTACTGTTAGTTTATACAAGAGTTCAAATCACATGATAAATAAATAGAAATATACTTCTTACTTCACAACTCTTTGAATACTCTCCCCACCCCCTATTTTTAGTGGTGGAGAGAGGAAAACAAGATAAAAGATGGTGATTGCTTTCATAACAATCAAGGGATATCTAAGTTTCTCCAGCTCAGGGCTAAGCCCTGATTTCGACTGAATTGCTTTTGCTTAGTCTTGATTTGTACTACAGCAGATAAATCACCAGTGTTTCCTTTGTGTGAACAGCACGGATTGGTCAATGAAAAGGGGAACCGAAGCTTTGAGACGGAGTGCATAAAATTACCTCTCACCATCTGTGTCACAGCGCACCAGGAAAATGATGAAAGGAGAACCTGAAAGCCAGGGAAGCATGCTCCCTTAGAAGGAAGTAAAGCATTTGGAAACAAGATATATTGTTCACATCTTCCTCCCCATGTTCCATTTTGGTGTGTGATGTTGACTGTGTCAGAAAACCATCGAGACAAGCATCCTTACTGATGGTTCTGCTCTAGTTAGAGGGTCGACATAGAAAATGTGAAGTGGTAAACTAAATGGAGGCCTTCTCTTTAATTCCACATACTCTTGGCAGTAAGCAAGCAGTTCAACATCAAAACTGCCTTCCAACAGTAGCAGTTATAGAACATATACCTTCTACATATATTTTCTTTCTAACGTAATGGACACCAAAGTCCTAAAATGAACTCTGATGTAATTACTGGAATAAATGAGATAGTTTAAATGGCAGTGATTGACAAGCTTTGTCTACAGCGCGGATGCTATGGGCACTGAACGCACCTCCTCTGAGAGGTGAGTGGAATCCCTTGTCACCCACTGCACAGTTTTAGAACATGTTTCATGTCACTTCTTAAGGGGTATTAGAAGACAAACATATATGTGCTTCCTGTACCTGTATAATCAACACTGCTGTTTGAGCATTGTGCTGCCATTGTGAAGTCATTTTCTGAAGAATGCAGCTATCTTACTGACTCGTGACATTGCTACTTGGTCCGTGTGGTCCATGGATCTGCTAGCATTAGCATCACTGGGGAGCTTGCCAGAAATGCAGAATCTTGGCTCCCTCCTTCTCAAAACTAAAGGAGAATCTCATTCGTGACAAGATTCCCCAGTTGATTCCTATGCTGTTAAGCTTGAGAAGCTTGGTCTGTGAATCACAAACTAGAGCTAAGACGGCGCTTAAAATTATTGTGAAAGGAAACATGGTTCCATCAGGCATTTTGGGACCTGCTAGTTCCAGGCACCTTGACACCCTTTATTCTGCCTTCTGTAGTTTTAACGCACACACCTCAGCTTTCTGGGTTCACATATTTTCTCCTCCCAGCCCAGTGGTAATTAATGCCAAAGTGATCTTTCAGAAATGTAGGTTGGCTCACTCCTACCCTCTCAGAATGTTTGAGCCACCCCCCCTCGGTCTTTTGGTCAAGTCCGCCCAGGCGTCCTCGTGTCTTCACAGTCTGTCTTATGAACCCTGACCCAGAGTCATGACACATCATGCTCTTCACAGTTTCATGCCTTTTCATATGCTATGTCCTCTGACCTTTTATTTTTTACCTGAGAAACTTTTATGCACACTTGAAGATCCAGTTTCCGTGTTTCTAGATGAGGCATCCGGTGTTTGGCAAACAGCACTCGTTGCCTTCTCCATAGGGTGCATACAGGGCGGGGCAAAAGTAGGTCTATAGTTGTGAGCATGCAGAACGCGGGGTTTATTCTTGTATTCTTATTCATTCATTGTTGTATTTTCCATATGAATAATTGTAAACCCCACTTTTTTGCATTATCTGTTCTTTTAAAATTTTTTATTGTTGTTCAAGTACAGTTTTCTGCCTTTCCTCCCCACCTCTTTCCCCCATCCCAGCCTTCTTCACCTCTCTCCCCTGATTCCATGTCCCCCTTGGTTTTGTCCATGGGGCCTTTATAGTAGTTCCTGAAAACCTTTCCCTCTTTTCCCCCATTATCCCCTCCTGCCTCCCTTCTGGTTACTGTGAGTTTGTTTTTCATTTCAATGCCTTTGTGTAGAACCTACTTCTGCTCCGCCCTCTAGAGTATTTATGCGCACCTCGGATGCAGTGTGTCTTACTTTCACTGCAAGTCCGACTCCCTCACTGGACTGACTGCTCCTTGAGGACAGTAATGCCCTTATGCAACTTACCTCTGATTTCCCTGCACCTAGGACAGTGTCCAGCCCATAGCAGGTGCTTTTTAAATGCTTATTAAATGAATGAATGCCAAATCCATTTAAAAGGACATCTTTTTATGTTTTTAGCAGTCACAACTGCTAATAAACTGAGATTTGAGGGTAAATCAATTCACTCTCTCTCTCTGCCATAACCTTTTGGTCCTGAAAGAACCATGTCAGGTATTACAGAAATAGGAAGGATAATAGAGGGTCACGTATAAAGTAGAGTATGAAAAAGAAAAGAGCCTGAATTGAAAAATAACAAAGCTTGAATGCTCAATTGCAGAGAAACTGGAATACTGGAGAAAACCAAGAGTGAAATAGAAATGAGTTCCAGAGATTTGATTATACTTAATGTGAAAATTGTATCACCCTTATTAAAGGTAGAGGATTCTTCAGTCATCACATTGATACTTGGTTTAAGGTTAGAAGTTTATCTTTGGAATAACATGACTTTCTCTGTGTACCTTAAAATAGTGTACTTTAGTTTTATAAGTAAGATTACCATATCCCATATGCACCAATGATAGTACAATGCTGATGGTGTCAATACAAAGGGAAATGACACATTGGAATTTTCTTCACATATAAATGACAGTAGTTTGCATCAAGCTGTGATTGTGTGCATTTTGTGTAAATGTTTGTGTGGAAGCAGTGCGTCCTGAAGAGGAGTGTACCTAAGCTTTTGGACCAGACGTACCACTGAACACATTTGCTTCATTTGCTTGACACCTGCTGCTGCTGTGGTTTACATTCCTGTGCTCTTTCTAAGTTGTACTGTGGAAATAGGGGAAGTTTCAGTATTTCTTTGGTAACAGTAAAAGTGGGAAGTTTGAACTATGTTACCATCACCTTTCTTTAGAAGACATCTTTAGACAGGCTTCTCAAACCTAATTGGAAAACTAACAAAAATAAGGATGGCAATGTCTGGAATGAACATTGGAAATGTCCAACTGCCATGGGAATCAATGACAGTTGTAGTTCCTACTCAATTCAAAAGCCTTTTATTTCTAATTGATTCATATTTTACAAAACAAAGGCCTGAGTGTTTGGGGTTTTGATTTCTGGTAAGGCTGTTATAAGTAATATTGGGCATGTGTTTTAAGGAATTTGTGGTCCTTAGGGTTCTCAGCCCGAGCTTCACTACAACTAGGTGTGAACTGGCCTCACCTTATTTTCCACTGTGTGCTGGAAAATAAGACCTGCAGGTCTTATTTTGAGTGAGACCTGCAGGTCTCACTCTTATACGAAGCTTGGCAGGTCTGAAACTCCCTACAGATGCTAAGGTGATTGAGACTGTTAAGGGTCAGCAGGAGAAACGAACACTGAGGGGAAGACAATCCAGAATAAAACAAGGTGGGACCATAGAGAAATTATTTTTTTTAAAGAAGCGAATGACAGATTACTACAGATTTTTATTGTGCAACTCTGGATAATGAAATCCCTGAACGAAAGGTTTGTATTCCAATATGCGGACACTAAAGGAAACAAAACAAAGCGGTGCTTTTATTAATGAACATGTTGGGAACATTAGTTATTTTTGAGGAAGACTGTACAGAAAACCCAAGACGTCTGGCTGGGCTGTCGCTGCTGCGCAGGCGAGGGCTCCTTTTGTCGAGCATGTAGAGTACTCCAGAGATACGGTCGGTGATGGCGCGTTTCTGCTGTTCTTTACATCATCGCTGGACATGTTTGGGGCATAGACTGGAGTGATGGAGGGTTTAGGGAACTCACGGAAAGTCAGGTATTGCTACAGAAATAATGGTAACCTTAAAAACCAATAAGAGAAAAGCTAAAGGTGAGAGAAAGATGAGTAATCATATGCTCCTGGGTTTCTTTTCTGGCAGCGTTAAGAGAATCAATTAGTTTTAATGTGCCAGAATCCATCAGGCTGGCAGTGTTTCCTGTAAAGTTCTGTAGGAGAAAGACTACACGTTGCTTTGGGAAACTAGACTATTTACTGAAACATTTTACTCCCTAATACCATCAGGGTAGATGCTTGGCCCCAAAAGATTTTCTGTGATGCCTGGACTAAGAAAGGTACCTTCCCTGTATTGGAGAGGGAGCGCAGAGTGATGGGTAAGGGCAAGAAAAGACTGTGAAGCCGAACACCACCTGGGTCTAACTCCTAGTTCTATTTTTAATGTCTGAGGAAACCTGAGCAAGTCGTATCACACTGTGCCGCAGTTTTCTCAGCTGCAAAATGGGGATGATAATGCTACTTATCTCTAAACAGATGGGAGGATCAAATGTACTATCATTTATAACCATATTTGCTACTGTCTAAGTGAACAGTAATGCTAGTACACCTACTCTTAAGAAATAAGATCTGAGGGAGGTATGTTGATGGATAAATAATTCAGAGAACAAAAATTGACACATGACTCTATCTTCATAAGCGTGAAAGATGTCTGAAGACTAATGTTTGGAGGGAACCTTAATGCAGCAGAGAAGGTTCATAGGATGAGAATATTATAGAGTATTTGAATAAGAGGGAAAGGCACTGTCTTTTAAGTAGCTTTTATAATGCAGTGTAAAACAGGAAAGGTGTTTAAATATAGGAATTACTTTTGGAAAAGAAGATGTTACAGGAAGAAAAGGGTGATGAGTTGCCTCGAGAAGTAAAGTTATGACTGCCGTAGAAGGCCCATGCCAGGGAAAATGCCTCAGGAAGCCTTTGGGGGAAAAAACAATTAAAAGTCAGTTTTTGATTGAATTACTACAAGAAGCAAAAGAACTACCTACATTGACAGGATGAAGAGGGAAGAAGAAAGGAGTACTTACGAGCTGGAGCAGAAAGAATATACAGCTTCTTCTATTAAAATATTAGCTCCTCGAGAGGAAGGACTTTATCTTCTTCTTTGACTTCCCAGTGCCCAGTCCTGTGCTTAGCATGTAATGGACATGTAATGAGTACTTAATGGACTTATGAGTGAGTGATTCTAATTAATGGATTAATTAATGTAATGAATTAGGGAATTGAGTTTATTAATGAATAATTTTTATGAGCACTCAAAGGAAATAGGTCTTATATGCAATTTGATTTAACTCTTACACTTAAAGCAATATCAAAAAGTAAAATTTATTTTCAGGAAACAGAATTAGAAAATTTGAGAGTCAAGTTAAAGGATTAATTGGGGAGAATTTCTCAGAATTACTCACATAAAATTATGCAAGAAATAATGAGAAAGTGTTTTCTGCTTAAAATTCTATTGGATTTAGAAGCAGAAGGGTTGATAGAAAGTTCGAAGTGTCGTTTATGAGAAAAGGCAGAATTTATGAAGATGTTACCCACCTGTGAACTTTATAGAGCATTGACTGTTTCATTGAAATCATTGCAGAAGTTCCTGAGGTATGTTTCTTAAATGGGGAAAGACAAATGTCTGTGAAACATAGTTCACTTGCTTTGTTTCACGTGTTAAAGGCCCTGGGCATGTTTGAACCCCGGGTATAAAACATATGTGGAACATTATGGCCACAACTAGGAGTAGGGGTTATAGGTAAGAAACAAGTCCCTAACCTACAGCTATTAGGAAAGAGAATGACAGATGAATTAATCAAAGAAAAATAGTAATGTTATTAGATGAGTACTTTAATTACTTTTCATTAAGAAAATAAAGAACATGAAGACTTTTTATTTTTTGCTAACATCCATTCAGACTATCACTAGTTTGGACAGGGCATTTTGTAAGAGCATTGAACACAGATGTCAACTAATGTTGCTAGCAAATTAGAAAATGTTAAAAGTCAGAAGAAGAGTCACCATGGAGCCTTCAGCTGTATGCATGGGCTATGAATATGCGATGAGAAATTACCTGTAGATTTAGAGCCTTATAGCGTGCTGGTTTTCAAAACACAGTATTCCAGTTGTGATCAACTGTTAAACTTTAAACATTAATGGAAGCTTTTTCAATGTCATACTTTTCCTAATATTTTTGCTTAAATCTTTGATATCGGCCAACCCTTTCTACTTGCAAGTGACATTAGAAGACAAAAAAAGACCAAACAATATATGGTAAACTGTGTACATTCTTAATTCATTTAACAGATGCATTGCAGACAAAGGCTAACACAATGCAATGCATGCTATCTCTGCTCTCTAGTCTAGCAAAACTCTTCCAAAAATATTAAGAATGGGCCCTGGCTGGTGTAGCTCAGTGGATTGAGCATGGGCCTGTGAAGCAAAGGGTCCCTGGTTCAATTCCCAGTCAGGGCACATGCCTGGGTTGCAGGCCAGGTCCCCAGTAGGGGGCGCATGAGAGGCAACCACACATTGATGTTTCTCTTCCACTCTCCTTCCTTTCCCCTCTCTCTAAAAATAAATATTTTTAAAAAAGAAATATGAAAAATGCATATAGCCAGATATTAATCTGAGATGGTTTCTATTAGGTGCGTGTTCGCTGGTGCTGGGGTGGGGAAGGAAGGAGGTGCAGGTGTGTTATCTCTATTAATCAAACACTCTGGTGGTGGTGATGCATGTGGTTTGAGAAGCACATTGAGACTCATTGGGCTAGTGGGAAATAGAGGATTACTGCTGTGCTGGAGAAAATCAGGGAGTGGCAGGAGTACAGAGCAGAGGTTTCTGATCCTGGGGGGAGAGGTTTCTGACCACAGAAGGATTTACCCTAGTTGGGAGGCAAATGATGGACTAGGGCCTGGCCAGGATGAAAGGGCTTGGATGTGGGGACAGTAGAGCGGGAAGGGTGGCAGAGAGCTCCGACAGCAGGAAAAGCAGATGTGAAGACTGACGACTCATGCCCTTGCTATACTTGGCAGGCTCCTCTTGCACTCAACATTGTACCAACGTTCAACAAGCAGGTACTGAACAGGTTCCTCTTACAACTAAAGATGAGACTTGCCCCCCAACTGGAGAAGCTCATGGTTGGGAACTTGCACATGACCCTGTAGTTTAAATGATTTAAGTTTGTGAAGGGCTTGTTGGTTACAAAAATATATGTAATAAATGGAAGCAATGAGAAGCATCACATCCTCCATGAATTGTAGTTTGGTTTGTACTTGTCTTGTTTCTAATTTTAAATGGGATTTTTCTGGTATTTAACCACGAAGATTTGTTTGTAGTTCTTTCATGGGTATATTTCATTTAGTGAAAGTAGTTCTTTCATTTTGAGTGTGTTAAGATGTGTTTTGTTTGTTAGTTGTTAATGGGCATGGAATTTGGTCAAGCTGTTTTTCTCCATGTATTTATGGTTTTAATATTATTTTAAACCTTTATTAATGTGTTAAATTATATTTAAATGTATTTTTATGTTGTATTTTTGGTATAAAACCATCTTGGCCATGAGGTTCTTCTACTTCACACATGGCAAGATTCAGTTTCCTATCATTTTGTTGTGCTTCTATCATTTATTGGGATTTTGTAATGTGACACCCTTTTAAAGGTTTAATAATGGCTATATTTTTACTCACTTGGATGAGTCTCACATGTTCTTAATATAGAAAAATACAAATTTAAGAATGTTATCAGTGTGCTTGGGCCATATAAGTCAAATATTATTAAATACTCTTATTAGTGTCACATTAAACTAGTATTCTTATTAATGTATTAAATACTGAGTGTACAGTAGTTTACTAATACAACTGTTACTGGGATTTGTTGTTCAAAACTGGTGTTTCCATCAGTGACAGGAGACATCAGTGGGGAAATGGAACTAGACTTGCTTTGCAGGTTAGGGAATGCCCCCTCTGTGCGCCTCCGTTCTGCCCATGTCCACATAAATGCCTTCTCAGATCCCACCATTAACCAGTGGTCTCAGCCCTCTCTTTGCTCTGTCTCTTGGCTCCGTTTCCTCTCCTCTGAGTAGCCTCTTTTGCTTACACTCCTGTGAGGTTCTTCCTCCAAACATTCTGTGCTGCAGAGAGCACAATGGTTTACCCCTGCTCCTTTAAAAAATGAGTTCCCACTCTTTGCATTTTATAGGTTTTAGCGCTTATTGCCTTAGAAACCTGGCAGGTGCTGACCGCAGAAACAAACATGGCAAAGTTAGAAAGCTTCCTGAGTTCTCATAGTGTTGATGTCTAGTTATTTATTCTTTTCAGAGAAGAAAATGGAAAATCCGGGGCTTTCTTACTGAGAATGTGGCTCCTCTCCCTAAACCCTTACTCCGTAAATACAAGCAGTTTTCTGGATCCACTAAAATGTATTTCCCTCTTCTTCCTCTGTGGTAGATCCAGGTTCTCAAAGCATAAATAGGCAATTTGTGTGCCTAAGAGCCAACACTAAGGGATGCTTAGATGTACAAACTTCTTCCCAGACCAGGAAATAATCTGGCCTGGACTTGTGTCCACTCAGCAATTAAAATGGGTCCTACCCCTGTGGACAGCAGAGAAATAGGTGTTAATAAAATTTTGCTTTGCCACAACTCTGAGAAATATACAAAGTTGTCATGGTTTAGTGTTACAGCAGTAAAATTTGGTGTTAGGGTGTTTAAAAAACAGAAATTAGTAAACTGCAAAAACCTCACTTAAATCTCAGTGGTACTATTTTTTATTGAAAGGTTGGGACAACAACTAAAATACTGAAGAGTGAGCAGAAGTAAGAAAAAACAAAGAGAGGGATAATTAATCAGATTGGTTGTATATACTTGAAAATGTGTATTACATCTGTCTGGCCAAGAAATGGATGTGGAATCTAGGAAAAATAACTTTTTGTTTCTCAACTAACAATACAAGCTAAACTCCATTAGAGAAAACCTCTAGAGATATTTTCATTTTTCTCATATATTAGGGTTTTGTTTGGTTACATATCGCTAAAATAAGCTGTGAATAAGTTAGAAGCACTTATAAAGATATCCATTTTGTGGAAAAAACAATATTTGAGCAAAATGAGATGTTTCGAAGAAAATTATCTGGAATTATGATTATGATCTTTGTGATATATTTTTTAGAATAGTGGAGTGGTGATGGATTAATATTTGCATTTAAACATTTTTCCATCAGACTCCATACCCATGGATGAGTTGCATGAGTTTCTCATCACTATATTTTCACAGCTAAACTGGTACCTGGCCAGTGTTGGAACCTCAGTAGATATTTGGAATGAATAAATGAGTTGACTAAACCATGTCACTTCTTAAAGGTGTTGTGTCTGTAGGGTTCTTGTCTGTAGTGTGAGTTTCTCTCATAGAGAATGCCTTCCTCGACCAGAAAAGTTGGTCATACAGCTCATGAAACACCATTTCATAAAGGCCTTCTTCATGTGTTTTCTCATGATATTGGGAAACAGTTAGCCATCCTCACCCATATGCGCTTTTCCTATATTGACAATCTCCATATTAATCGCTTGGGTCTCATTCCAAATACTCCCCATCCTATTAGGAATGTTCCAGAGTAAAAGCACAGCAGCCAGGATTGCTTGTCTCTGTTCTGCAGGTAATTTGCTGGTCACTGCAGCTCTGGGTCCTAGTTCTTCATTGTACACTCACTGATGGGGCCAGGTAATCCATACGGTACTTCCCATCTTAGAATCCTATGAATTTAAATAAAAGGATGTAATTTATTAGCTTATTTCTCTCTTTTCTAGCCCATGGTGAAACTATAGTAAGGAGAGAAATGAAGAAATCAGTAAGGAATTGATGTTCAGAGATATCTTGTCCCAACAGATACATTACTTGAGATTTTATCCAAAAGACCATTGTAGTCATTTTCAGAATTAAAGAATTTCCATGATCATCACTGGCTTTAAGATGCATATTCTTCAATATATAACCATAAGTAGATCTGCATCTTTTTTATACTTCCTGAGATGGGTAAAATGTGCTATTTTATGAGCTTGTGAAGAAACATCTGTTATTGAATAAACCTGTTTCAGTTCCCAAATGCATTAATATTTTGACTTCCACACACAATTTAAAAATGTCCAAGTGATTTTAGTCCACTTAGTTTTTATGAATTGTAGTAGTTTTAAAATCCAACACAGTGATGGCAATAATCTATAACTAGTAAGTTTTGAGGTACAGCAGGTACTCTCTCAGTTTGCAGGAGTGGAAGTGGGTGTGTAAATAACATTGGGTGTCAAGAATTATTTATTCTTCAAAGCCAAGGATTGTAGTTACTTTGAACAAAAATATATGAATTACTAATGCGATCAGCAAGAGAATATGCAACCATAATCTTCAAAGATAGTTTAAAGATAAAATTTTAGAATAGAACTTTTAAAACTCTTTATATTAAGACTGATGTATTTTATTCACAGTTTTGTGGTTAAGCAACAGATCATACCATCTGTCTTTACTGTGCCTCCCTAATGGTGTATAACATGTACTTTTGTCACTTTTAATTTAGGATGTTATTTTTTTCCACACTTGACATAGAAGTGCTACTGTTTGCTCAGTCGTCTCTATGTGTTACATTTTTTGGGTATGGCACTTGTAATTGAAGTGAAAAGTGATGGAAGTATGTTCATTTCGTGATATTTATTCAATGGTCAGTTGTTTCTTCAAGACTGTCGCAGATCATAGAAGAGGGTTCATTTTACCTTTTTTGCTAGGTGAAATAAGTTTCAGTTGATTTTCCCTGCGAGATCTCCTTAAAAGAGGTCAATAATATACTTCCTACTGAGTCCCTTTTACAGACTTCATGCCACAGAGAGTCTAAGAGGTGTGAGCTGTCCTTGGAGCAAAGTAGGGCTTGAAGATTAAGTGAAGATGGTGAGGAAGTGAATGTAGGAAGGGGAAGAGGACCAGTCTTTGAATTACAAGATTATTTTTTCTTTCTCTTTATGTAAAATAAATACACAAATGCATATATTTTAGCAATAAGTAAAATAAATTAAACATGATGTGGGCTTAAAAGTCCTTGGTATTTCTATTGTGTCTGAGATTGCTTTGAAGTTAATTATGCTTCATGGTTGTATCTCCATTCTTATTTTGTAATTACATTGTGTGTTTTGGAATGTTTATGCCATTTGTGCAAAAAATAAAAAGAAAAAGAACTTTATAACAAGTGAAAGGGGGAATGTAATTATTGTCTTATGCTTTTAGGAAGAGTTGTCTTCCCAGTAAATTCAGGAAAAGAGTTTTTGAACTGATGCCAGATTTTGCTTGTATTGTACTTATTATTGTTCAAGTATCTTCATTTTCTAACACACTAAATGTAGGAATAAAACCTGTGTCAATAAATCTCATTTTTTACATCCATTCTTTATACAGCATCTTTCCCTTCCTGAAATTGTTATAGAGGAAGCATCACTGAGAATTTGGAATTTGTGCCGTAAGAAGCCTTGAGATATTCATCCAGGGCAGTCTTTCCCCTTGAGAAAGGACAGCTGAAGCCTCCCCACCACATGGGTATTTATTCTACTTTTAAAGATGTCCAGAGAAGTTAAAATCACAATGGGGTCAATCTGTGCTCACAGTTAAGATGAGTTTTATTATCTGGCCCAAATCCACCCACTTGTTTTCCTCTTGACTTCTCAGTGCATACGAGGATCAAGTCTCAATACCCAGTTCCGAGGGAGTTTAGAGTGGAAAGATACTTTCTCCCTCAAGGAAAAAACAGTTTTCAGTCTCTCTTGTGTAATAATATTTTATGTGTTGAAGACTAATTAGGCCATCCATTGGTAATTAGGCCACTCTGTCTTCTACACTAAATAGTCCAAATATTACTTTCATTATAGCTATATTGATAGTCCTTTAAACACTTGGCTTAAATAACCTCTTTTGATCCTTCCCAAGTTCTCCAGTAACCCCCCAGGATCGCACCACCAGGTGTGCCCAGCCATGTGTTCATTTAACTTCCTGCCAGTCTAGCTGTTTTTTTCCGAGAGTTAAACAGATATTTATCAATTATCTCAAATAAAAAACTCCCTGAAGTTGAACCTCTTTGTGGGACTTAATGTGTAGTTAATGTAAGTGATAAATTTTGGCAGTTTTATATCTGTCTCTCTATAACTAGACCTACATTTTTAGAAAAAACAACTGTATATTTGTAGTCCCTTTTCATCACCTGATACTTATAATAATAATTTCAAAATATACATAACGCACTGGAGCATGCATGCATGCATACACACACGTGAATTATTCTGTCAATATTTGTTACATGTGAGTTTTGGTCTGAGTCACAATCTCTGGTTTGGTAAGGCAGGATATGAAAAAAAGCCACAGTAAACTGTGTTATACACCATTAGGGGAGTGAACAGGGAATGGAATGTTTGAGCTGAGACTTGCCAGATCAATTGGGATTTTTTAATTACAGAGAAAAGGTGAAAGAAGGCATGTCATGAGCTGTTTTTTTAGGAAAATTGTGATGCAAGTGCTGGTTGATTGAGAAGAGCTGGACTGAGGAGATGAAGCCACAGGGAAGAAAGAGCCACTAAAGAATTTTTTTTATTCTTGTCCAAGTACAGTTGTCTCCATTTTCCTCCCACCACTGCCCCCCCGCAACTCAGACATCCCCACCTCCCTCCCCTGATCCCACCCCCGCTTGGTTTTGTCCATGTGTCCTTCATAGTTGTTCCTGTAACCCTTTCTTCTTTCCCCCCCACTGCCCCTCCCACCTCCCCTCTGGTTACTGCCAGTTTGCTCTTAATTTTAATGTCTCTGGTTACATTTTGCTTGCTTGTTTATTTTGTTGATTAGGTTCCAGTTATAGGTGAGATCACATGGTATTTCTCTTTCACTGCCTGGCTTACTTCACTTAGCATAATGCTTTCCAGTTCCATCCATGTCGTTGAAAAGGGTAGGAGCTCCTTCTTTCTTTCTACTGCATAGTGTCCCATTGTGTAAATGTACCAGAGTTTTTGGTCCATTCGTTTACTGATGGGCATTTAGGTTGCTTCTAGCACTTGGCTATTGTAAATTGTGCTGCTATAAACACTGGGGTGCATAGATTCTTTAGAATTTTAAATCGTTTGCATTTTTAGATTAAACTTTAAATGATGTGGCGATTGGATTGTAGGCTGCTGAGAAAGGAAGGAGTCTTGGAAACTGATAAGGAGCTCACCATGGGAGTTCATGTGGCACCAAGAAGACCTTGGATAAGGCAATGGTAATGGAAATGAACAGGAGAGACAGACAGGGGCAATACAAAAGGCTGATCTAGAGTCCCTTAACTCCTGGAGCTTGGGCTTCTGAGTGCAAAAGAGTTGGGGAGGCAAGGGTAGTGACCCAGTGAGATGGAGATAACTTTGATGTTTGCATTTCCTGTGGGCTTGTTGGACTGGATCTCAGGGGAGAGGTGAGATGGAGATGGAGATTGGTGGTTGAAATTTTTAAGAAGCCACATGAAACAGAAAGAAAAGGCACAAATGGAGCACTTAAGGAATAACTTCCTCAAAGAAGGATGGTGAGAAGGAGGGAAGTCAGGCATCAATTCAAGCCACTCAAGCTCAAAAGAGAAGAGTCTTGGAAGCCAAGGGAATGTGACCATGGAGGAGAGAACAGTTGAGAGTGAATGTCTCATGCCACAGAAGACTGAAAATGACAAGTAAAGATATTGGAGGACTTATTAATTAGAGCAACTTCAATTGTCAGTGTCAAAAGCTAGATGACAGTGGCCTTAGGAACAAACAAGGACAGGGAAATAATATTGACTGGTAAGTACTTGGCTGTAGGTATTTTATTAGGTATACTTTTGATTAATTTGCATTTGAACCCTGTAAAGGGTATGTTTTGCAGATGAGAAATTGAGTCTTAAATGAGTGTTTGTTTAAGTTAGGGTGCCAAAATGCAATTGCTAGTTTATTCTTCCTCTTAAATTAGTTGGTCTATGAATATAATAAGGTAATAAGATTGATCATTATTTTCTCAATGGATAAAATATGGCCCCAAAAGACTAGTTTTTATTTAAAATTTATAAAATAAGACTGATAACACTCTTATCTGTATTCTCTGTGGTATCATAAAAATCCCCAATCCAGTGTTATCTGTACCATCATCATGCAGTTACATGGTAGTCTGGAAACATAGTAATAATAAAATATATATAGTATATATTATATATATTATATAATAATGATATATAATATAATATATAATATATAATAATATATAATATATAATAATATATATTATATTATATATATAAACCTATATATATTATATTATATTTATATGTTACATATAATAAAGTGTATCATGGGCCTCAGGATGAAGAGTCATTTGTGATGAAGGAAGTTACACATATGCACACAGGACACACGTGCTGTGCAAACCATGCATTACTTGGTAAATATGCATTACCAAGTCCTTAGACAAGTCAGAATTTAGCGGTGTCCTGGTCCTAGTCACAAGTGCGGACAATGGCCTCGGGTCAAGTCAGCTCTCATGGCTTTACAACTAACTATAAGAATTTCTATCTAATGAATGTCTAAGTGTTAGTGACTGATGATAAAATAATTAATTACAAATAGCATAACATTATGCCCATAATAGTAAAAAATAGTAAATAATATAAAGTATAATATAGTCAATAATATAAAAAGTACTATAGCCATTGTAAAAATGTCCACGGTTTGTAGGGAAGGCGACAAGGCCTGAACATTTTCTATTTAAGTAATAGGGAAGTGGCAAGTTGCAAGGATATAGTTCTTGTTGTATGTGACTTTCCTCTTAGAGGTTTCCAAATTTTAGAGCTGCTTCTTGATGACATAATATGGTGTTCAAGGGAGAAGAGAAGTCTTGGAAATTCTGGATTTGGGATTCTAGTCAATTTAGGAGAGTTTGTTGGATTAAAGTAAGACTTCAAAAGTTGTAGGAAACAAGTAATGTATTAAGTAATGGTATTACAGATCATTGCAGAAATGTATAGGAATACATTCAAATAGAAAAATAAACAAAGGAAGTTGCTTCTGATAGCCAAGCATTTACAGACTGAAGTTTCTTTATGTCTGAAAACGAGGGGAAATCCTTTCTTTTGGAAATTCATTGCTAATGCTAAATTGCATTCTTCTACCCATAAAATGCAAATGGAGTGTTTGAAATGTGACAAGTGAACTTTTTCCTAGATATCAAAGTCTTTTGGAAGTTTTAGCTGATTTTCTTCTCTTAGTGTAGGATGGACACTTGAACTTCTTTTTCTGATGAGATTCTTGTCATGTTTTCATTTATCTTATAGCAAAGGGGTTTTAAATGACCTCTTTGTGAATGCAGTTGGTACTGCTTCCATTCTCATTTTCCTTGATCTCAGCATGGCTTTTGACACTGTCAACCGCACTATCATTTCAGAGTGCTTGAGGGAATTTCCATTCTTAAACACTCAATTTTATATCAAAATAGCACTCGAAAAGCACAGTTTTGTACACAAATATTTTATCTAAATGTTTTTCTAGAATACTGAACATTCTAAAACAATAGCATGTAGAGGTCTGATTATTTTAATTTAGCTTTGGGGATATTCTCTACTTTATCTAACTATCAGAGGCTGTTTTTAACATGTTTTGTCTCAGGTCTGTTTGGTTTGTTATGAAAATAGGTGATTGCGTGTGAAATAGTAGGTACCTCCTGTCTTGTCAAAGTGAGCCACGTAATGAACCAATGGGGCTTTATCTTGAACTAGTGCTTGCCTACCACTGTTTGCCTGTGGTCTTATTGGCATGAAATTAGTTATTTCTGTCCCTAACACTCTGTTACTATATGAGTCTGTTAGATCTTAATATGAATGGTGTAATTTCTGAGCTATCTAATCTTTCTCTTAGTGAATGTGCTTAAGGATTCTTTTTTTATGGTATGCTGATTAAAGAGAGGTATTCACAGCTAAATTCTGGCTTTGAGCTCTAGGACACTCCAAATTTTAATTCTGATGTTATGATGTAAATAGAACCCTTACTCTGGGATTATTAGTTATGAAGCTGGTGCCAGCTTCTGCATCTTAAAGTGGTCTTTCTTTGCGCGTTACGTTNATTTCTGAGCTATCTAATCTTTCTCTTAGTGAATGTGCTTAAGGATTCTTTTTTTATGGTATGCTGATTAAAGAGAGGTATTCACAGCTAAATTCTGGCTTTGAGCTCTAGGACACTCCAAATTTTAATTCTGATGTTATGATGTAAATAGAACCCTTACTCTGGGATTATTAGTTATGAAGCTGGTGCCAGCTTCTGCATCTTAGAGTGGTCTTTCTTTGCGAGTTACGTTAACTGTATTATTAAGACTTGCAACTGTTATTTGAAAAGTATAACTGTGCTTACTCTCTACTTAATCCCTGTCAAAAAAATGAGGAAATTTAACCCTGGTCTGGATTCTGATATCTTATTTTTGTCTCAAAAGCAAACTAAGAGATGTAGAATCTGATGAGGTGGGAATCCCGAGTAGATTTTCTGATTTAATTTTGAAATGTTTCTTCTTGGCCACTGTAATTTTGGGAGCCCATTACTACAGGTTTCAGTTGTGTATACCTATACATTTTTAGTTATAGTAAGACTTTATTTAAAATAATATGCATTCAATGTATTTTACCATGAAGTATTTTAAATTTATTGAAATAAATCTGTACAAGATTGCATATTACTTTGTCATAAGCAAGTCCAGTGTTTTATAAAGAAATAAGTTTAAGAAACTCAGCAGCTTTTTGGGATTCTGGTTCTGAAAAGCAAATGTAATTATCTTAGATTCAGGTCATCGATTCCAAGCATAGCAGCCTGAATTTTTCAGAGGGGAAAAAAAGTAGACCTGTGATGCTTCCCTCTAGACTCTTTTGTCTTTCTAAAGAAGAAAAAGACAAGAAGACAAAAAAGAAAACCCTCAAAACAATAAAATACTGGCAATGGAATGGGGCAGGGTTAGGTCATTTTTAAATGAACGAGCACAACCTGTTCCAGCAGTCAGTGCTCCCTGTGGAAACACCCACTGGGCACTCATTGCCTCAGACCAGATCTGAATGGAAGAGGAGAACACTTTTCCAGTGAAATGGACCTGATGTAATTGAAATGGATCCAACAAGGTTTTCCGCTGGACACAATTCGATGTCTTATGAAGTAAAGACAGCACAAATTGGCATGGTGTAAGTGTGACTATTCACGTGCAATACTACCTTTCAAACGGACAGTAACCAGAGAGGGGGAGGGAGGGAGATAACAGGTGAAAGAAGGGAAAGGGTCATCCAGGAGCATGTACAAAGGACCCATGGACAAAGCCAAAGCGGGAAAGGATGAAGGGGGGGAGGTGGGGGTGGGTGGGGAGGGGGAAGGCGGTGGTGGGAAAATGTAGACAACTGCATTCAAACAACAATAAAAATAATTTAAAAATAAATAAATAAAAGGAAAAGTTCGTTGGTTCTTGGGGGTCGGGGAGCAGGCAACCCACATGCATGCTATCTTGCCTGTAAAACCTCTAACACAGCGAGGTTTGCGGTAGACCATGTAGCACATCTCAGAAGTGAACGAAAGTCAGCCTTATCTCCAAGTCTGCTGTGTGACTCACTTTCTCCAGTTGCACCAGTCACACAGCATTTTACATGTCACACACCACTTGATGTGAGCACAGTTGCAAGGCCTACTCGTTAGCATCTCGTTCCTGTGGACAGAATAGCAGTGACCTTTGCTTGTGGATTTTCACTTTGTGTGACTTACGCAGATGATGAGAACAAGTTACAAACACTGCTCTTGTTTTTTGTGGAAGGACACACTCTTGCTTCATTCTTTCACTATAATTTGTTGTACTATGCACCCAGAGGAGCAGGCTTAATGCTATAAAAATAATTTTCTTTTATTTTTCTCTATGACTGTTGATTAAACACTGAGACATATGTTAGAACTTCTTAGCCTTCTTACCCTTGAAAAATTTAAGAAGTTATGAAAACACATGGAAAGATAGAGCAAATTGTTAAATTTGATGATGAATTGTTTGCTAGAAGAATTCATAAATCCAACTGCATGGATGCTAAAATGCCGCTTTATATAGAAATATATACTGAAATAAGAAACATAATTGAATTAGCATGAGGACATTAAGTGATAAAAATGAATGTTTTCATTGACTACGGGTGAATGGTTGGATTATGATAGTGAAAATCTCCATCAAGGCATCTAAGATATTTAAGGTTTAAATGTGAACTTGGTAGAACTTCTGGCAACATCTGAGGAATTTCCAAGCAAAACTGAAGCAGTTTGTTACTGAGGAAACTTCGTTTGATTCACTGTTAACCCAGATTACTATTGTTGTTTCTTAAAGCCAGTGATTCATGAGAATTTACAGTGTCTTATTTAATATAATTGGTGCTACTCAAAATAAATTGCAAATTTTAAAGTCAGTATACGTGTGAGTACAAATGGGTACCTACACACATCAACCAGTAATTCTTTTTTGTTTGAAGCTTCAGTTAAAATAATATTAGTGGAAAATTGTCACATTAATTAGAAAAGCCTGTCCATGTTCTATGACAAGAATTAAGCCAGAATTTATAAGTTCTAGAGTTAATTTATGTTTTTTATTTTTATTATATTATTCCATTACCGTTTATCCCCCTTGCCTCTCTTCCACCTCCATACCCTCCTCCCCCCACAGTCACCACCCTGTTGTCTTCGCCATGATTCCTGTTCCTTTTTTTACTCAATCCCCCACCCCCCAACCCACCACCAGAGCTGTCAGCTTATTCTCTACTTATGAGTCTGTCTCTATTTTGCTTGTTTGTTCTCTTAGATTCCACATATGAGTGAGATCATAAGGTATTCGTCTTTCTCTGGCTGGTTTATTTCACTCAGCATAACGTTCTCCAAATTTGTACATGCTGTCACAAAGGATAAAATTGTCTTCTTTTTATGGCTGTGTAGTATTCCTCAGTGTAAATGTCCCATAGTTGTTTCATCCACTCATCTACTGATGGACACTGGACCTGCTTCCAAATCTTGGCTATTGTAAATAATGCTGCAGTGAACATAGGGGTGCTTATATTCTTTTTAATCAACATTTCAGATTTCTTCAGATAAATTCCCAGAAGTGAAATTGCTGTGTCATAGGCAGTTTCATGTTTAATTTTTTGAGGTAACTCCATACTGCTTTCCACAGTGGCTGTATCAATCTGCATTCTCTCCAAAGTGCAGCAGGATTCCCTTTTCTCCACATCCCTGCCAGCACTTGTTTGTGGATTTATTGATGATGGCCATTCTGACAGGTGTGAGATGGTCTCTCATTGTGGTTTTAATTTGCATCTCTCTGATGATTAGTGACATGGAGCATTTTTCCCTGTCTGTTGGCCATCTGTATGTCCTCTTGGTAGAAGTGTCTATTCTATTCAGAGCCTTTACCCATTGTTTAATTGGGTGGTTTGTTTTTTATGGTATTGAGTGTTACAAGTTCTTTATAAATTTTGGGTATTTACCCCTTATCAGATGTATCGGTGAATATGTCTTCCCATTCTGTGGGTTGCTTTTTTAGTTTGTTGATGGTTTCCTTTGCTGTACAAAACCTTTTATATTTAATATAGTCCCAATTATTTATTTTTTTCCTTGTATTTCCTTTGCCTGAGAAGATATAGCAGAAAAAAAATATGACTACAAGCAATGTCCAAGATGTTACTGCCTATGTTTTCTTCTTGGATTTGTATGGTTTCCAGTCTAACATTTAAGTCTTTAATCCATTTTGAATTTATTCTTGTCTGTGTGGTATAAGAAGGTGGTCTCGTTTCATTTTTCTGCATGAATCTGTGTAATTTTCCCAACGTATTTATTAAATAAACTATCTTCAGCCCATTATATGTCCTTGCTTCCTTTACTGAATATTAATAGACTATAAAGACATGGGCTTATTTCTGGGTGCTCCACTCTGTTCCGTTGATTTATGTGTCCATTTTTATGCCAATATCATGCTTTTTCAATGACTATGTCCTTACAATACAGTTTCATATTAGGTAGGGCTATTCTTCCAACTTTGTTGATCTTTCTTGAATTGCTGTTGCCATTTGGGGCCTTTTATGGTTTCATATAATTTTTTGAAATATTCTGGTTCTGTGAAACACATCATTGGTATTTTGATGGGAATTGCTTTGAATCTATGGATTGCTTTGAGTAGTATGGACATTTTAATGATGTTAATTCTTCCTATCTATGAACACAGTATGTGCTTCCACTTATTTATATCTTCTTCAATTTCTTTCTTCAGTGTGTTGCAAGTTTCTAAATACAGGTGCTTTATAGCCTTGATTAAATTTATTCCCAGGTATTTTATTCTTTTTTGAGTTGTGAATAGGGTTGTTTTCTTAATTTCTCTTTCTAATAGTTCATCATTGGCATATAAAAATGAAACTTATTTCTGGATATTAATTTTGTATCCTGATACTTTACTGAATTCCTTTATGACTTCTAGTAGTTTCTTGGTGGAATCTTTAGGATTATTTTTGTATAATGTCATCTGCAAATAATGACAGTTTACTTCTTTCTTTCACATTTGGATGCCTTTATTTTTCTTGTCTGATTTCTGTGGCTAGGACTTCCAGTACTATGTTGAATCAGAGAGGTGAAGGCAGACTAAGAGAAGTAAAAGCAGACATCCTTGTGTTATTCCCAGTATTAAGGGGAATGCTTGTAGATTTTGACCCTTGAGTATGATGCTGTGAGTGGGTTTGTTGTATATGACCTTTGTTATGTTTAGGTATGTTCCCTCTATTCCCACTTTGCTGAGGGTTTTTATGATTGTGCTGGATTTTTCCCAACATATTTATTAAATAAACTAAAATTTGTTGTATACAACAAATCCAGCACTAATTGTGCTGGATTTTATCAAATGCTTTTTCTATTTACATGATGATGTGATTTTTATTTTTTATTTGGTTTATGTGGTGTATCACATTTATTGATTTATGTATGTTGTCCCAACCTTGCATGCCCAGAATAAATCCCACTTGATCATAGTGTATGATCATTTTGATGCATTGCTGTATTTGGATTGCTAACATTTTGTTGAGGATTTTAGCATCTATGTTCATCAGGGATGTTGTCCTATAATTTTCTCTTTTTTTTGTAGTGTCTTTATCTAGTTTTGGAATTAGGTTAATGAGCTTGGGAGTCTTCCCTCCTCTACAATTTTTTTGGATAGTTTGAGAAAGAGAGGTGTTCTTAGAATATTTGGTAAAACTCACCTATGAAGGCATCTGGTCCAAGGTTTTGTTGAAGTTTCTTGATTACCCTTCAATTTCACTAGGTGTGATTTGTCTATTCAGATTTTCTGATTCTTCCTAAATTAGTTTTGGTAGATTGTATGTTTCTGGGAATTTATCCATTTCATCCAGGATTTTTAATTTGTTGGCATATTGATTTTTGTAATATTATCTTACAAACCTTTGCATTTCTTTGGTGTTAGTTGTTATTTCTCCTCTTTCATTTATGATTTCATTTATTTGGGTCCTCTTTTTTCTTGATGAATCTACTTAGAGGTTTGTCAATCTTGCTTTTTTTTTCAAAACACCAGCTCTTGGATTCATTAATCTTCTATATTATTTTTGTAGACTATTTCATTTACTTCTACTCTGATCTTTATTATTTTGTTCCTTGTATTAATTTAGGCATTGTTTGTTTTTCTATTTCATGTTACTTTAAGTGTAAAGTTAGATTGTCTTATCTGAGCTTTTTCATGTTTCTTAAGATAGGCCTAATGCTAAGAATTTCCCTCTTAGGATTGCTTTCCTTGTGTCCCACAGATTTTGGATTTTTGTTTTCTCATTTTCATTTGTTTCAAAGTATCTTCTGATTTCTTCCTTGATCTCATTATTGACCCCATCATTGTTTAATAACATGTTATTTAACTTCCATTCTTTTGTGTATTTTTCAGTGTTCTTCTTGTGATTGATTTCTAGTTTCATGGATTTATGATCAGAGAAGATGCTTGATATGATTTTAGTCATCATGCATTTATTGTAATGTGACCTAATATGTGGTTTATCCTAGAAAACAGTCCATGTACATTTGAATAGTATGTATATTTTTCTACTTTGGGGTGAAATTCTGAAGCTATCAGTTAAATCTAGTGTGTCATTTATTGCCCCCATCTCCTTGTTTTCTGTCTGGGAGATCTATCCATTGAAGTCAATGGAGTATTAAAATCTTTATGACTGTATTTCTGTCAATCTCCCCCTTTATGTGCATCAACATTTGTTTTATATGTTTTACAGGTTTAGGTGCTCCCATGTTGGGTACATACCCATTTATTAGGGTTATATCCTCTTGTTGGATTATTATTTTTTAATTGTTGTTCAAGTACAGTTGTCTCCATTTTCCTGCCACCACTTTCCCACCTCTCACCCTCAGCCCTACTCCCCTTTGGTTTTGTCCATGGGTCCTTTATACATGTTCCTTGATGACCCTTTCCCTTCTTTCCTCTGTTACCCTCCTCCCCATCCCCTCTGGCTGTTGTCAGTTCTTAATTTCAATGTCTCTGGTTATATTTTGCTTGCTTGTTTGTTTTGTTGATTAGGTTCCACTTATAGGTGATATCACCTGGTATTTGACTTTCACCTCCTGGCTTATTTCACTTAGCATAACGCTCTCCAGTTCCATTCTTGCTGTCAAAAAGGGTAGGAGCTCCTTTCTTTCTGCTGCACAGTATTTCATCATGTAAGTGTACCACTGTTTTTTGATCCATTCATTTACTGATGGGCGCCTAGGTTGCTTCCAATGCTTGGCTACTGTGAATTGTGCTGCTATGAATATTAGGGTGCATAAATTCTTATGGATTGATGCTTCAAGGTTCTTAGGGTATTATACAAACATGGACTTTCTAGGCCATAAGGCAGTTCCATTTTTAGTTGTTTTTGTTTTTAATTTTCATACTGTTTTTCATAGTGTCTGCAGCAGTCTGCATTCCCACCAACAACATACTAGGGTTCCCTTTTCTCGACAACCTCTAAAATATATAAAGAACTCACATGACTCCATTCCAGGAAAACAAACAATCCAACTTAAAAAATGGGTAAAGGACCTGAACACACACTTCTCCAAGTGGGACGTACAGAGGACCCAGAGACATTTGAAAGGGTGCCCAGCATCACTAGACATCAGTGAGATGCAAATTAAAACCATGATGAGATATCACTTCACACTGGTCAGAATGACCGTCATAAACAAATTAACAAACAAGAAGTGCCATATATAAAGGGTTATATCCTCTTGTTGGAGTATTCATTTATCATTTTGTAGTGTCCTTCTTTGTCTGTTACTATGACTTGGTTTTAAAGTTCATTTTGTCATAAGTACTGCTACACTAACTTTTTTTCTCTTTTCCATTTTCATGAAATACCTTTTCTCATCCTTTTAATCTCTGTGTGTCTTTCAGTCTGAGTTGGGTCTCTTTGAGACAGCATTTATGTGAGTCTTATTTTCTTGTCCTTTCAGGTACCCTATACCTTTTGATTCCAGCTTTTAGCCATTTACAGTTAAGTTGATTATTTATAGATACCTATTTATTGCCATTGTATTTTTAAACAATTTTTCTGCTGCTGCTCTTCTTCCTCTTCTTCTTCCTCTTCCTCCTCCTCTTCTTCTTTTTCTTCTTCCTCTTCCTCTTCTTCTTCATTGGCTTCTTTTTCTCCTTCTTCTCCATTTCATTCTTCTTTTTCTCATCCTGCTCCTCTTCCTCCTCCTCCTCCTTCAACCAAGCTGTTTAACCTTTGTTGTAATACTGGTTTGGTGGTAATAAACTCCTTTAACATTTCCTTTTCTAGGAAGCTCTTTATTTTACCTTCAATTTTAAATGATAGCCTTGTTGAGTAAGGAAGCCTTGGTTGTAGGTCCTTGCTTTTCATCACCTTGAACATTTCATGCCAATCCCTCAGCTAAAGTTTCAAAGCTCTCTGAGATCCACCCCTGCCTACAGGCTTTCTCTTAGGCTTAATCACTGAAAGTACCTCTAGCTATGCCCATCAGGGCTTAAACTCCACAGGGTGGGGCTGTTGTTCCCATGAAAGCTGGTGCTTCATGGAGGAGAGTGCTTTGCCTGAGGAAGGTGGCTCCTGCACTATGGGGAATGACTCAGAAAGGGTTCATAGTGGCTATCCCTTTAGCTCTCTCTTCAGAGCCACCAACCCCAGACTTTCCTCACGTGACTCTAGTCTGCTTTGCCCTCCTTCTGCCAGAGCCCAAGGCTGCAAACAAAATTTTGTGCATTGGCCCTTTAAGAGGCTCTCTGCATCTCTAACCATCTCTCCTTGGCAGATAGATACTGCATTTCCAGCCAAATGTTATATGGGTTCCTTTCCTGGTTCTGGTGCTCTAGGCTAGGGAGCTCAGCTTGGGGTTTAGACCTCACGCTTCTCAGGGGGAACTCCCAGTCACTGAACTATCCCTCCAGGACTCCAGCTGCCACTTGTGGGAACACATCCAGCCCTCTTGTGCTCCCACACTTTCTGTCAGTCTTGATGTGATGTGGTTTCTCCCATAAATCCTTAGTTTTATGGCTCTCTCCAGCTAGTGTTCAGTTGGTTACTCAGGATGACTTTTCTGTAATATACATGTAATTCCAGTCTGGTTCTTAGGGGAGGTTAGTGTAGCTTCCACCTTGGGCATAGAGTTAATTTAATTGTAACATATCAGGAGTGATCAAGTAAGTATCTGTTATATAAGTTGGCCAAGAAAAAGCTGTGTGTTGTGTTTTCAGCTCACTTTAGTATTATAATGTAAACCCTAAGGTTGGGAAATATCTTAATCTAGATTTAAATGTGGTAGTCTGCTGTGAAATAGATATGTGGTTCTCAATAGGTTGTGGAGAGAATAGGAAATGGTACATGTCTCTGAATAGAATTATCTAGTGAGTATAGAGGTCATGTATACACGTATGAGCTCTCCTGCTTCTCCAACAGATCAGATGTGGTGGAGCCTCTCTTTCCTCCTACTTATAGAGAATGGGACATAATCTGTCATGTTTCTTATTGTGAATTTCTAATACCTCTAGGGTTTTGGTAATCCATGGATAAGACTGACACATTTTAGTCTTTATTTTCTCATGAATGCCTACCATGTGGCATCAAATATAGTAGTCATATAACAGTTCGTTCTTGAATACATGTAACGCTGTATAGAGAGACTATGGATAAATTTTTCTCTAATGATTAGGTTAATTCATCTTTTCAAGAAGAAAGCAGAGTTGAAGGAATAATTTGTTCGGCAATTAAAAATGGAAAGAAAGTTCAGGCATGCACCAGCAGCATGTTCATCAGCTGTACTTCCATTTCACTTTCTTTTTGGCCCAGAGAGCTACAAAACATCTATATGTTTATATATAAATACTGAGTTCCAGGAATTTTCCCATCAATTTCTAATCTAAGGGAAAATAAGGTGGCTAAGCCAGAAATTAAAACATGTGTGTTTAGATGAGTATTTTCTATTCAGTTCATCAGGTTAGTCTTTTAATCACCTCACTTTAAGGCCACAAGACTCAATTGGTTTGTCAAGTTTTTATAACAGTCAAATGTAACTGAACATCCGCTGCAGAGTTTTGATACCAGTGTTACAATCAGTTGCTCTCTCTGCTACCCACCCACCGCACATGTGCATGTAAGCCTTCTGGTATCCAGTTGTACCAAAACCTGTGCTGTCAATCAGTTTTTCTTGGACTGAGCTTCTCATTCAGTGCAGTAATACTTTTAAAAGGGCAAATACTGGTGTAAGAGTAAAGAGATTTTTTTTTCATATTAATTTTAATTTGCCATCAGGAGGAGTGGGAATGTCTCTGATATCATGGAAGTTGGATGAATTGAGAAGATACCGACAGGTGTGAGGAAGGTGGCTTCTCAAACTGTTCCAAGCATTGGGCGTGTGGGCACATTGAAGAATTAAATCCCTCAGACTTTTTTTCCCCACAGTTAGTTTCATCATTTTGCATCTGTTTTGATTATGAATTCCATACAGTATTGCATCGTCCAATATGGTAGCCAGTAATCCCATGTGGATATTTAACTTCAAAATGAAAATAAATTAAAAGCAGAATTTTTCCATTGTACTAGCCATGTTTCAAGTGCTCAGTAGCCACATGGAGCAAGTTACAACTGTAAGGAACAATGCAGATCATAGAACATTTCTTCATAGCAGAAAGTTCTGTTGGGTAACATACACACTCAGATTTCCATATACTTTTCCTGTCTGTCCTTCCATTCTTAATCTTTCAGTCTCAGAAATTCTGTCTGCTTGGTTGTCCTTTTTTTTTTAAAAAAAAAGAAAGAGTGGTTGAGGTTTAAGAAATTTATATTTTTTAGTGCACTTCGCATGTTGTTTGCTGTAGGTGCTCCTTCTTAATAATTGCAGTAGTACTCTTCCAGTCTGAATAATTACGGCAGGGTATGATGAAGTGTACTTTCACCACTCCTCTTTGGTGGTGTGGCTCAGTGCCGTGGTTTTAATTCATGGAAACACCACAGCTGCACAGTAAATTATGTTGAAGTAAGTGTGGTGTATCATGACATAAATATCCCCTGAAAATGAGGAAAAACAAGTTTGACACTCAGGTGGCTAATACATCACTCAGATATTAGGGAATGGATTGCACTCTTGTTGACAGGAAGTCAGTGTATAGAAGATGATTTCAGTAAAATGTAAGTAAGGAAAGGAAAACAGAAAAAATAATGGGGGCTATTTTTTTAGCTCGTTTGTCTTATTTTGCTGTGTGTAGAGGAAAGACTGTAGATCATTAGCAGGTGACCGCTGTTTAAGAGTGTGCACTTCCTCGTCACTCCCTGACCAGTGTGTCTTTCTGCAACTGTTAGTGTTGACAGTATTTATCTCTGTTCTTCTGCGAATTCTCTCATTTGCATTGCATTCATTTATTGAATTTATGCATTCTCCACTGTGTCATTTCCCTTTCATACTTCAGTTTTGTTTTGCTTTTCCCATCAATGCAGTATGATAATTCTTAACTCTCAAATGCATTGGATATTCAACAGAGAAGAGCCATTAAAAAAGTCCTTTTTTGTTTTTAAAGTAGCAGAAATTTATTTTTTCCCTGCTGGGGAGCAGTACAGAAAACAGAAGGCATTCTTGGAAATGAAAGGTACAGGTTGAAATGAAGTGTTATGGGAGATGGTGTCAAGAAAGAATCAGGAGTGGCTGCATTGGGAAGTAAACGATGGAGTTAAGAAAGTCTAGTGACTGTGGCCAAACATAACTAGGAATTCCTATAGCCGGCTGCTACCAACCCGTCAATTCAAAAGCAACCTGTGTGTGTGCCTCATCGTTGCTTTTGGCTAGAGAATGACAGAGCATCAGAGCAGCAGATCCCCAGGAGGAGAAGTAATTTCTCAACAGTGTGCTGTATTTGGGATGCCATCCTAATTTAATCATACAGATACCTAAAACTGTACAATGGAATGCATTGTGAGACAGTGATTGGCACCTGGAGTCACTTATTATTTTGTCAAGACTTTGACATGCCAATCAATTGCATGAGCAATGTATGCTTGCTTGAAATTGATCATGAGACACCTCATGTTAGGCATCTTGAAATTCTTTGCTAATGTAGATCATTTCTGGGCTTTAGAGCTTCCATCCTGCTTCTGGTTTGTAATTAAGGGGGATAACAACAGACATGAGCTATGGAAATCATTTTACAGAAGAAAAATATTATCTATGATGGACTCCAAAGTGAATTGCCGCCCTGGCCTCATTGTTTAATGATCACTTCCATGATTATCAAAGTAAAAGGAGCTTGTTATGGTGACTTTTAAGATTATAAGCAAATGTAGATACAAAAATAGATAATTCTACCAGTCAGAACAATATTGTTTATGATTCGCAACTGTTTTCTTCCAAACTCTTCCAATTACCTGAGTGTACTTTGGAAGAATTAGAGAAAAACTAGTTTGTTTTCATACCCCATTTCATCAAATTATATTTAAAAACATGAATTTAATAGGGTATAATATACAGCTATATAGTAATTTACTAATCCTCTATGATTGGATAGTTTCCTATTATAAATGGACTGATGACGAACATTCTTGTGTAATTTATTTTTTTGCATCCCCAGGATTATTATATGAAATGAAATTATATATGCATATAATTACATCAAAGAAACGTAATATATGATGATACTGCTTTTTACCAGCTGGGTGTAAGAGCAATATAGTTTACCGTACTTCTGTTAACACTTATTCTTCTAATTGGTTAATTTTATAGTGAAAATCAGCATTCCTTGGGAAATTGCATGTCTTTGCTACTGAATAAGTAATATTTACATTTTTATTGTCTCTTAATTCCTTGGTCACTTAATGATCTATATCTACTTTTCTGTTAGAACTTTAGTGATTTTAATTGAATGCTGTAAACTATTTATTAAGGCTATAACCCATTTATGTCCTAAATTCTTGCCACAGTTTTACTTTTGCTCTGTAAATGTTTTTATTTTAGAATATGGGAGTTTTTCTATGTTTAAATCTGTGAACTCTTCCCTTTAGGATTTCTTCATTACTTTTATAGTCAAGTAATTCTTCTTTATAGAAGATAAGATATACGCTACCTTTTTTTAACATCTTACAACATTTTACTTTTACTCTTAACTCTACATTAGTGCTAAAGTTACACCGATGTCCATTGGGATGCGGCTCCGACTCTCGCTATGGGTAGAGTACGTGGGCTGCGTAGTGCACGCTAAAGAGATAACCGGCCTTTATGAATGATTACATGGCATAGAGGGGAGCCTTTTGTTTATGTACTTAGTCTGCCACATGCCAGTGNTCACTTAATGATCTATATCTACTTTTCTGTTAGAACTTTAGTGATTTTAATTGAATGCTGTAAACTATTTATTAAGGCTATAACCCATTTATGTCCTAAATTCTTGCCACAGTTTTACTTTTGCTCTGTAAATGTTTTTATTTTAGAATATGGGAGTTTTTCTATGTTTAAATCTGTGAACTCTTCCCTTTAGGATTTCTTCATTACTTTTATAGTCAAGTAATTCTTCTTTATAGAAGATAAGATATACGCTACCTTTTTTAAACATCTTACAACATTTTACTTTTACTCTTAACTCTACATTAGTGCTAACGTCACACCGATGTCCATTGGGATGCGGCTCCGACTCTCGCTATGGGTAGAGTACGTGGGCTGCGTAGTGCGTGCCGAAGAGATAACCGGCCTTTATGAATGATTACATGGCATAGAGGGGAGCCTTTTGTTTATGTACTTAGTCTGCCACATGCCAGTGCACCATACTGCTTTGATCACAGTAATTTTATAATAGTATCTGGTAGGAGGAAAACACTTTGTTCTCTTTTCTTAATTTTCTTTGAAACTATGACCTCTTAATTTTTCCAGAAAAACTTTGACATCACTTGTCAACATCATGAGTCTCCGTTCGGTCTTTTGTGTTAGGAACTGGGAAGTACTGCAGTTTCTAAAACACACCATGTTTCCACTGAGGAATCCGATATCCATCTACATTTGGATAGTCTTTTATGTCCCTGAGAAAAATTTGGCAGTTCTCTTAGGATTCTACAGACATGCCTCTTAAAACTTATCTTCTTTAAGGTTGTATAATGACTATGCTTTTTGCCACTTACATTTCGGGGAGTAAAAAAAACATATCTTTTCCCCTATTTTGCTTTTTAGTTCTTATACTACAACGTATTTTTCTTATTAAGGTAAGATTCATATAACTTAAATTAACCATTTTAAAGTGAACAACTCAGTGGCATTTATTATATTCACAGTGTTTTACAGCTAATACTCCTATGCAGTTCCAAAACATGTCCATTACCCCACAAAGAAACACCATTTCCACCAAACACTTCCCATTTTTACTCCAGGCCCTGACCACCATGGACCTATTTTCAGTCTCTCTATAGATTTGGCTATTTTGAACATTTCCTGCAAATAGAACCATACACTACATGACCTTTGTGTCTGACTTCTTTCATTGAGCATATTATTTTTGAGGTTCATCCACAATGAAGAATATCTCAAGACTTTATTTCTTTTAATGGCTGCATAGGAATTCATTGTCTGTGTATAGCACAATTTTATTACTCATTTATCCATTGCTGGACTTTGGGGTTGTTTCCACCTCTTCACTACTATAAACAGTACAGGTATAATCATGCATCAGGTGCATGTGTTTGTTTGAATCCTTGTTTTCAGTTTTTTTAAAAATATATTCCCAAGAGTGGCATTGCTGGGTCATGTGGTCATTCTCTGTTTAAGTTTTTGAGGAACCGTCAAAAGCTTTTCCACAGTGGCCGAACCAGTTTACACTTTCACTGGTAATGTACAGTGGTTCCGATCTCTCTAATCTCTGCAAAACTTATTTTCTTTTTTGTTTTTCATATTTTTTAAATGGTAGCCATCCTAGTAGGTATAAAGTAGTATCTCATTGTGATTTTGGTTTGTATTTCCCTAATGAGGGAAGGTGTTGAACAGATTTTAATGTGCTTCTTGGGCAAAACCAAGTGTTTTGAATTCAGTTTATTGCTCCTAAATTATTTTTACAATTTTTACTTGGATAAAGTTTTGTAACATTTTTATCATTTACTGAGACATTTATGTTTAAATTTCAACCTTTAAGTCCTGTTATACCCCAGCATCTCCATTAATTTTGATTCATTTCCCAATTAACTGAAATATATCTTTTTTAAAGGGCTTTATATGATAGATTTTCTGAGCCCTTGAGTATCTGATTTTTTATTATTATCATATAACTTGGCTTGTTACAAAATTCTTGGCTTACCAGCTTTTCCTTTTTAATTAAATTATTGTAAATGTTGCTCATTTGTCTTTCTCATGGTATTTAAATTGCAGGGGAGATCTCTGGTGCCAGCCAGAATTTTGTTTCTTTGACGATAAGCTGCTTTTTATTTTGTCAGAGGTTTGCAGGGTTCTTTCTTCTCTCTTGTACCTTGTCTTGAAGGCCTTCACCAGTGTATGTGTGTGTGAATGTGTATGAGAAGTTTGCTTTAGCTTTGTGTGGATCCGTGGATTTGCAAGCTCCTGGCCTACTTTAGGTGAAGGTTTCATCTTGAAATTTCTGAGGCTTTTCTTCAGCCCTGTCCTTGAGTTTGCTTTTATTTTGTTGTTGTCTTCTGTTTCCTCCCATTGTAATATGTGTAGTTCCCATTATGAGGCTGATGGGGTACCTTCTGTGCTAATGAGGCACCTTCATACATGTAGTTCAAAAGGTAGATCTGTTTTCTTTTCGTGACTAATTTGTTCGTTTATATACGTTGAGCTGTGGGCATCCCAGCACGCTGCGCAGACGTTACGTTTTGGTAGTTTGTAAAGCAGGGAAAGCATGAGCTTCAGAGTGTCGCAGAGGTGAGTAGGAGTAACTCTCCCACGACTTTCCAACTGTGTGCATTTGACCGTCCTACCTGATCTCTGAGCCTGAGTGCCACAGTCTGTACAAATCTCGTCCTTCAGGCTCTTGAGAATTGAATGAGATGAGGCCACATTTAGGAATTCAGCTGGCATATGGTAGCCCTCAGAAATCATGTCTTATTCAATATTCATCTATCGAATGCTATGAATAGCATGCTAGTACCATGCTAGGTCCTGGAGACTCAGTTATGAGTGAGACATACCCTGCCCTCAAGGAGTTCAGAAGTTAGGAGGGGACGTGGAAACACTAATAATATTCTATAATAAGACTGGGAGAGACTCTAAAGTTATTCACCTTTGTACTCCGGTGCCTACCATGGTTCCTGATCCCTAAACGCCCCTAAACTGTCATTGAATGAATGATTAGTCTTTGAACATTAGGTCGCATAAGTGACTAATGGCCAGGACAGAGTTTTACCAGAGGCAGGGAACAGAAGCACAGGAGAGGGTCATCACTCAGGGGAGGGTTTTAAGTAGAAGTTTTACTGCAGCTGATATTTTTGCCTCCCTCTTCCTTTTGTAAATTGGATTAAATTTTTGCTCTACCCAGGGATTGATATTTCAAGGAACACTGAAACATATCTTTTTGGTAAAATGACATCTTTTGTAATGTAAATAATCACTTTCTAATTTATATGTGGAGCAAGTTAAAATTTTTGTATGTCAGATTTTCTTTTTTTTTTTTAAGTGGTGGGTACAATGGTGTATCTTGGCAATAAGTACAAACATCTTTACAGTAATTGAATGAGGAATTGATTGAATTCAATCTTCATTTTTTTCTCATTCTACAGAGAATAAAGAAGCATTTTTAAAATGTATAACTGACCTTACTGACATGAGTAAAGAAGGCATATTTGCGTAGATATGATTGAAAGCTAAGACTTCTCTTTCTCATTATAAATCAGTTTATCTTTACAAATCACTTCTCAGGACTCAGTTTTCCTGTATGCTAAATGTGAAATTTGAACTATAGTATTTCTATATTCTATTGCAGTTCTAAAATTCCCTGATAGTAAAAAAGAAAAAAGTAATGACAAACTTGTTTGTAATTAGAGTAGTAAGTTGCAGGTAGTATGCTAATACAAATACAAATGACTGGACGTTTAGCTTAAGATCACAAAGTCTGGATTTTACAAAAATTATGGATAATTATGTTTATGTTAGAATTTTAGGACATGCCAGGCAGCCATTTAAAAGAAGATGAGATTTGCATAGCCAATAAGAAGAAAGGTAATTGTCACATAAACACAATAAAAAAATTTTGACTTTGATATTCTAATGTTGAATTGCCTCAGTGAGTCACAGAAAGCTAGTATGCATCCATACAGCCCCACAAACAAAATCAATTTTGACTCAAATTATAACAGTATATTTAGTTACACTAAATAGCAAGAGGCAAAGTCCTCAGGAAAAAATAAAATGTGAAACAAACAACAGAAAGCTCACCTTTTGTTACTGATCTCCTGCCCTGGCCACCTTTCTGCAACACAGGTACACCACATCCTGAGTGTCTACTTTTGTTTCAACCTTGACTACTTTCATCAAAACTTTATATTTTAATTGATACTGATTGGGGGGTATTTTATCTGTTGTTTCACCCTGGGTGTTTGGAAACGCATTAAAATGCACTGACCTATGAATGAGATCATGTGGTCAGTCATACGTGGAATCTAATGAACAAAAGGAACTAACAAGCAAAATATAGATAGACTCGTGGATGGAAAGCAGGCTGACAGCTCCCAGAGGAGGGATTGGAGGGCTGGATAGGGAGTGGAGGGATTGAGCAAGAAGGAAAAAAAGGAAAAAACTCACGGACATGGATAACAATGTCATGATTGCTGGGGGGGAAGCAGGATGTGGGGAGGTAGAAGAGGGTAAAGGGAGGGATAAATGGTGATGGGTGGAGATGTGGCTTGGGGTGGTGAACACACAGTACAGTGTACAGGTGATGTGTTGCAAAATTGTGCACTGAAACTTGTATAATTTGTTAATCAGTGACACCCCAATACATTCAATAAAAAAGGAAAAAATTGATTAACCTGAAGATTAATGGCTATGTAAAAATACTGCCAGTTGCATTCATTCATTCATTCATTCATTCACATATTTAGTGTGAGCAGACATTATGGACACTATTATGACGTGTCAGTTACACCTTAGAATGGCATGTGTCACTAGCCACATCTGCCTGTTGACCACTTAATTTGCAGCCAGTCTGAATTGATATGTGCTTAAATATAAAATACATATCAAATTTTAAAGGTTTAAAATATAAAATATCTAATTTTATATCTAAAAATATAAAATAGAAAATAGATATATTTTTATATCTAAAAATACAAAATATAAAATATCTAATATTTTTGTATTAATTATATACGGAGATGGTTTTTGAATAAATTAGAATAAATATATGTAAAAATTAATCAGCTATTTCTTTAAATTTTTTAATGCTACTACCAGAAAACTTAAAATTCCTCACATGGCTTGCATTGTACTTTTATTGGACAGCACTACAATGGACTTCAATAGTTGGCTGTTGCTGAGCGGTGGTGTGTTTGTCAGACCTGACACAGTGTATGAATACACTGACGTTGGTCCACTGACAGTTCTTATCTATGAGTCATCTGTGACATATGTGAACCGATAGTTACCTTTTATCCATTAATGTAAGGAGAATGTAATGAAGACACAGAAAGGAAAGATGTGTACTTTAAGTGACTTTGGAAAACGATCCACCTTGTGCTCTTCTTATTCTGAAATATTAGAATGTGTTTGTACACCCTCTACATGGTCTGGATGAGGGTTTAAAGTACCTTTAAATTTTCTTGTTGTTCTATAAAATGAATTTTTCTTCCTTAATGTTGAAAAACCTATGCATCGTTTAAAGTCATGCTCCTCTCGGCTACCTTCGCAAATGTCTATAGCTGTTAGAAAGGTGTACTTCGTTAGCCCTTCAGGTGCCCAGGACTTGTTTGTATCGTACCTTACTTGTTTATGTTGTAATTTACTTGGTGTTGTTACCTTTTTTTTTTTTTTTGGTCTGCACTCCAGAAAATATTTATTGCCCCAAAAGAGCGCCAGCTGAGGGTTAAGAGATTAACTGTACCACCTCCACCTCATCAAAGTTACGTGGCTTTCTTGTGGCACATGTCAGAATTACCCTGAAGGCTCGAGCAGACCATTGTAGGGCCTTGTATCGGCCATAGCTGATTGATAGATGCAGCTGCATTACTTATATTTGTTTTCTAATTTAAAAATGGCTTTCATTATAAAATAAAATAAGCAAATATTGATTGTTTACTTAATATTTTATAATACCACTGCTCCAAAGAGTTTCTTGCACATTTTCATGTTTAGAGGTTGCTGTTGAAGAAATGAACTCAATATTTAAAGTTACAAAATTTCGCTTTCTCTGCAGTAATCCTCACACGCTCTTTGTTGTTGTTCTCTTGCTCGTTAATCCTCCCCCCATTTCTGTATTCAGGAATTATCCCCACTTGACAATAGCTTAAATGATTTCCCCAAGATTACGCAGTGCATACAGCTAAGCCAGAGCTCACTGTCTGTGTCTTTGATCTCGTGCTCTTTCCTCCAGTTTAACCTAACAGCAGTTTAAGCAAGAAGTCGAATTCTGGATTATGAAGTCATTTTCCCACTTCCCCGCTGGCTCTTTCTTCCTCAAGCCAATTTCATTGCTGGCCCTCCACCCAGAACCAGAGACTATTTGCTCTTTGTAAATAATCTCTACATCCTACTGATCAGAACAAAACTTCTTTTTTTTTTTTAAGTTTGTTTGTATGTTTTTGATCTAGTTTCATTATGATATTCATTAATAGGACTGGATCTTTTGTATTAATTAGGTTCCATTTCCCCCCCAACATTTAATAATGAAAAACCTCAATCTCTAGGGGTAAAAGGAAGAATAATAACTGTTTTATTCTATTCAGTGTAAACTGCCATTCAGAGGCATCGCGGGCCTCTTTGTCGAGTTTCCTTGGAGCATATCCTTGTAGCAACAACAGTGTTTGCACGGGGCAGTGCGGCTGCAGCTGCTGCCCCCGCTCCTAGTTTGCTGCTTGCATCTTGAGAAATTAACCCAAGAGAACTACTAGAGCACAAAAAATTCAAATCTTATTTTAATTTGAATAAGTAAGATATTTACACGGTTAAAATTCAAAAGGTACAGAGAGCGTGGAGCATGGTCTCCCTCCTACCCTGGCCTCCTGCCACCAGGTTCCTCCTTTGGTAGGCGACCGCGTCCGTTTGTACTGAAGGAGAGGGTGGGAAGGATGTGCGTTTGCTTATCTGTGCACACAACACGCACTCTGCTTTACGCTTTGCCTTTTTAACCTCATGATTTTTTTTGGAAAATAAAGATAACAATACAATTTGTTTTGGAAAAATACATCATGTTAGTATATAATGAACTTATTCTTTTTTATGGCAGCATTTTATTCCACTTTATGGTTTTGTATCATTTCACAGCATTCTATTATTGAACAGATGATTTATATATTTATTTGCTTTTATATTAGCCCCCACCACCACCACCCCCCACCACCTTATCTGCAGTTTTGCTTTCTGTGGTTTTAGTCACCTGCTGTCAGCTGTGGTTTGAAAGTAGTAAATGGATTCCAGAAATAATTTATAAGTTTTAAATTATGCACTGATTTGAGCAGCAAGATGGAAAATCGCTCTCCTGCCCCGCCCCTCCCTCTGTCTGGCCCATCCACGCCGTGCGCGCCGACTCGTCACGTAGCAGCCCTGTTCATTGTCGGAGCTGCTGTCGTGATATCGTGCTGCTTGTACCCAGTCGCCCTACTGGGAGCTTCCACCACATCCCAGTGCCTCCCTCCCCCGCCTCACTGCATCTCATCAAGTCGGCACAGTGTCGTCTCACACCTTCACAAGAAGACATTTGAATACAGTACATTAAGATATTCTGAGAGGGAGGCCACATCACATAACTTTTGTTATAGTCTGTTTTTAGAGTCTTATATTTTATTATCAGTTAGTGTTGCTAATATCTTACTGTTCCTAATTATAAGTTGAACTTATCATAGGTATGTATGTATAAGATGAAACATAGTGATATACATAGTATTTGGTACTATTTGTGATTTCAGGCATCTAGTGGAAGGTCATGGAACATATGACCCCTTGTGGATAAGGGGAAACTACTAGACAATCAGTATCACTAATAATAATTTTGGAACACAATTTTATATATGTGTGTGTGTGTGTGAGCATACTTTAGGGGCTCAAATTTCTAGAAGTGTAATTTCCTGTGAGAATATACTCATATATCATATTAAGTCTTTTATACTTTTTTTAGAAAGAGAATGTCTATTTATAGCACAAAATTTTTCAAAAATGAGTAAAGAATTAAGAATAAAGTTAGCCTCCTTTTATGACTTCAAGAGCGGCAGTCGCTGCTAGTATCCCTTTTGTAACCTCCCAGACTGTTTGACGTATATAAGCATGCGTGGTGTGAGTGTTAGATACAATACAGATGCTCTTTGACATGGCGGGGTTACACCCTGATAACACCATTGTAAACTAAACATGCCATTCATTGAAATGTGTTTCCTACACCTAAGCTACCAAACATTGTAGCTTAGCCTAGCTGGTTTCTGCTGAATATTTAATTTGAAACATTGCCAAGTCGGGGATGGTCTGTGTTACATAGATACCTTTTTACCAGAGGAAAAAAATGTTATTCTCTGTTTGGTCTGTAGGACTGGTCCTTATCCAGGAGTGACTTTGCCCCATCAAAAGACAGTTGGTGATGTCCTTAGACGTCTGTGGTTGTCACAGCTGCGTGGGCGGTTGTGTGGGCTTGCCGCTGGCATCTCAGAGGCAGAGGCCAGTGGTGCTGCTAAGTGACCTCCAGTCCATGGGAAAGCTTACCCTCGTCCCTCCCTCCACCAAGAATGACTTTCTGGTCCCAAATGTCAGTTGTATCAAGGTTGGGAAACTGGTCTATGGGGATCAGAAGGCTTTTTCCAAAATGTTGATTTTCATAGAGTTACCAGGCTTCATTGCTGCCATTCAAGTTAGGAGCATCACTCCTCCCCCAAAGTGTGCTACAGATGTCGTGTGTCTCACCAGCAAGAGGGACGGTTCCTCTGATGTTTATTATGCTCAGCTGGTCTCTGTAGGATGACTAGAAATACGGTGCCAATATTGTGCCCATCTTGTCCCAGGTGTTCTCATTTTTGGTGTATTCCCCCATTTTGATGAAGCACATCCTCTGGTAGTTGGCTGAGAAAAGGTATGTGAAAGATAAATTTGGAGGAACCTTGAATTTTTATGTTTTTTTTTTCACTCTTTACTTGATTGATGCTTTTTATGTGAAATTCTAGGGAGGAAATATTTTACTTCAGAATTTGAGGCTATTTATTCATTGTTATATGGCTTCTGGTTTTGTTGCTCAGAGATATTTCAACATTCTCATGATATTTGTATACAACCTTCTCCCTGGATGTTCTGAAGTTTCCGACTGATGTGTGTGATGTGTGGTATGAATCTACTTGCATTCAATGTGTTGGATTCTCAGAGGGCTTCTAATCTGAAAACTGAACCTTCAGTTCTGGAAAATATTTTTGAATAACTTCATTAACTTCTTTCCTATTTTCTTTCTTCTCATTTTGTGGTACTTCTATTAGATGTTGGAATTTGTGTACCATTTGTTTTCTTATATTTTTACTATCTTTTTGTTTCACTGTCTAAAGGATGACCTCAGATTTTCACTCTAAGTTTTCTAGTGAGATACTTTCTCATTTCTATATAGTTTTAATGTTAAGACCTTTTTTTGTTCTGTAAATCTCCTTTTTATTCCATCTTCTTCCTCTTTTTTTCTTCTCTTTGCTTAGTCTGTTTCTTCCAAATGACTATTTTCTATTGATTTTATCTGGTATCTATCTTCCATGTTAGCTATTTCATCATCTGTCTTGTAATCTTTGTCCACTTCTGTTTAAGTGGAGTGGATGTTTTAAGTGCATAAATGAGGCTTGTTGACTTTGAACTTCATCAAGTTGTCCAGGTGTACCCTGTAGGGAAGCCCTATGTCTGCTATCTCTAACTTTTTCCTCTTGTACTAGTCAGCTTCCTTAAGGAAGGAACTTTCAACCTCTTATCTGGGGGGCTGCGGGTATTCTAGAAGCCTTGTGGGAAGAAGAGTAGGGTCCTCAGAGTACAGGTGATCACTTAATCTCCCTGTTTTGGATCTTCAACGGCTCCTGGTTATCCTCTGGTTTATCTGTCTCCAGGTAATAACCTCCTGACCTCCCACTCTTACTTCCATCAGGGAATCCTGGCAGCTGGACTGGGCATCTGATTGCTTCTCAGATAGCCTCAATACAATCCTTCCTATGTTAGTTATCTACTTTCCTACAGCAGTTTCTCTTGCCCAGCTTCTTAGGTCACTGGTGCTCCAGGTCCTAAACCATTTGTGGCCTTACTGCCTAGAATAATTTGATGTCTAATGTCTCTTTCCCTACTTCCCTATTTTGATGGGTCCATGTCTTTTAAAAACTAATCTTTACTGTAGTTTTAGTGTGATATCAGGGCAGAGCATTGAGTGTGGGTCCAGACTGCCATCTTTACCAGAACTCTCGGCTGTGCAGTCTTATTTAGAGAATCTGTTACAGGAGAACATTGGTAGAGCTGGCCCTCTCTCTTCCCTCTTTACTGTTGCTGTGTCCTAGTTTGGATTTCCACTCTCGACCCGGGGCCTTGGGGCAAAGCTGCCGGAGCTACCTCGGAAGCAAAACCAGGTCTCCAGTTCACTGCAGTGAACAGCTGCGTAATGGGTGTGGCTTTGCTGCTGCTATAAGATTAGTCGGCTCTTCACAAGTTTACTGTCACTGTATGCTCCTGACCATCCTTTTCTTTAACTGACCTTTGATCCCAAGGATACTGTACATATTTTTTAAATCTTTGGTATGCCAGTATTCTAGATTAATATTTGTGAGTGTTGAATGGTTGGAAGCTGTGAGTTGAGGCCCATGAGCCAGCTGTCTCCAGCTTTGTGGTTTATAGGACACCTTTACACAGGGACGCATGCTTGCTGATTCTTCTTTAAGCTAAGAGGACACTGTCTGTGATTTTCATTCACTGATTTTTAAGGTTTTTGCCAATCTAAAACCATTCATCTTTACCAGATGCTAAGGATGTCAGTCTCATATGGAGGTGATAAACGCTGGGGGAGGGGGAAACAACCTGAAATTCTATGACATCAGTCATTTCTGCTCCCCAGAAAATGACTCCAGGGTTCTTGATTCTCTTTCCTAACAAGCAAATATGATAATTAGTTCTGTGAAAGATGTTGACAAAACTGTTTGTTTTGTACAATGTTAAACTGATTTTGAAAATATTGTCATTTTAAGGACAATTTTGGGATCTACCTGTAAAGTGACCTTCTAATGCCTCCACCCAGGCATTAGAAAGTCACTTTCTATACTAGAATTTTATGTTTTAGGTTAAAAAAGTCGAGTTGGATATGTATAATTTTGGGGGGTGTTCTTGATCTAGATTGCTATGTTCCAATAAAACTTTAAGGACACTGCAATTTGAATTTCATAGAATTTTCACATGCCATAAAATATTTTCCTTTTTATAATCATGTACAGAGGTAAAAACTGTTTTTAGCTCGGTGATATACAAAATCTGGTGATGAGCCAGATTTGGCTCACAGGGCATTGTTTGTTGACCTGGATTTCACTTCTGTCTTTGAGTACTATTCCTCTTAAGTCAGATTTCAGCCATGACACATTAGTCAGAATGGTGCTGGGATAAAACACTGTTTGGATTGGGGAGGCCATGCTCAAGTTTCTGCTTTCATGGGAGAATTTTTCAAAGCCCGGTCACAGTACTTCTGTGTAACCCTTTTGACAATGTTTTCTCTCCTTCCAAAAAAACAATTTTAGAAAAAATTTTAGAAAATTTTTAGAAAAAACATTTTTTTAAAATTGTTTAAAAAAACAATTGTTTTTCTAAAACAATTTTAGAAAAAAACAATTTTTTCTATTACTTTCTTTTTGTCTATATGCTTTTAAATAATTTCAATTTGTTGAGTAAACACTGTGTATTACATACTGTGCTAGTTGCTTCAGAGATATGAATTAAAATAATTTATATGTTAACATTTTGGACTAATATATGTTGTGATGAGCTCTGGGATATTCAATTATGGAACTCAGCTTGCATTGTTAACTGATTTTATTAACTATCATTACTGCAGTATTTATAACTATTGCATAGAGAACTAAAGATAGAATCAAGAAAAAAACTAGTAAACTACTTCTTGGTAGATAAGACACAGTCATGGAAGAGTTTTATTCTTTCTACCAAAATTTAACAACTGTTTAATCTAAGGTATCAGAAGGGCTGTGATCTACAGGACTGAGCATCAGCAGGAATCATGTAGATATTCTCTGACCTCATGTTGCAGATGACAAATACACACATATTCTTCTGCATGTATTTATTTTTATTTGGGGGGAAGCCAGCAACATCAAAGTGGTGAATAATAGGCTCTGCATAAAATTTTTTAATGTTTTTGCAACTGTGAAGAAACATCTCTCTAGATACCCTCTGATAATTTATTTGTAAGTTTAAAATTGTTTAAAATAATTTCTTTGGAAAGGTGTAGTTTTTTGGCAAACAGATCCCTACTATGTAAAGATTTGTGATTGAATGAGCATAAAACAAGAGGGAGGTGTAGGTTATGAGGTTTTGCACTGATAATAATAAAAACAGGAATATAAAAAATGAAGGGAAGACTCTGGTCGAGATGGAGGCATGTAAACACATAAAGATGTAAATATACTTTGCCTCCATGCACAACTGCGGCAAAAATCATGGAGATTCCTCAGAAAATCAAGCTGTATTGAAGTCCAACAACCAAGGGTTCAAAGAAGCCACATTCGTTCAGACAGAGGGCAGAGATGCACAGAGACACATCAGAATGGGCATTCATGCATTCATGTGTGGTAGATAAAAATTGGGAGGGATATTTTAGGAGTGAGGGATCCCAGCCCCAGACCAGACCACCCAGCCCAGGGCTCCAACACCAGGAAAATAAGTCTCCATAACTTCTGGCTGTAAAAACCAGTGGGGCTTGGGACAGCAGAAGAAACTGTGGGATCCTCAAGAGACTCCTCTTAAAGGGCCTGCCATGGACTTAAGACTCATGCAGATCCACTCCCTCCAGGATTCAGCAGTAGGGCAACAGCTGGAAGAGTGCAAGTGGCATATGGGGAGAAGGAGAGAAAGTGAACTGACTGGCAACAGGGTGAGTGCAGGAGACAGCTTACTTCTCGGCAGTCTCCAGAGGTTGGGCAGTGGCATTGTCCCCTCTCTGAGCCCTTCCCCACATAGAGCCACAAAGTGGTAAAATATATTGCCCCACCTGGGAGATTAACTAAGGCCGCACCCCACACCCTTTACAGGTGCTTTTTCTAAAACGGGCCATTCTACTAAGACAGGGAATCAACACACCTCCACCTAATACACAGAAACAAACACAGTGAGGCTGCCATGCTGAGGAGACAAAGAAATATGACTGAAATGAAATAACAGAACAAAACTCCAGGAAAAGAACTAAATGGAATGGAGATAAGCTACCTATCAGATGCAGAGTTCAAAACACTGGCTATCAGGATGCTCAAAGAAATTATGGGGTAAGAAAGCAAAAAAACCAGCAGCATAAAAAATCCAGGCAGAAATGAAGGTTGTCTTAAGTGAAATAAAGAAAAATCCACAGGGAACCACCAGTGGGGGGAATGAAACCAAGAATCAAATTGATGATTTGGAACATAAGGAATGAAAAACATTCAACCAGAATGGCAAGAAGAAGAAAAAAAAAAACAAGGGTAGAATGAGGAGCCTCTGGGACATCTCCATATGTGCTTACATCTGAATCATAGGGATGCCAAAAAGGAGGAGAAGAAGAGCAAGAAATTGAAAACGTATTTCAAAAAATAATAAAACTTACCTCATTTGGTGAAGGAAATAGACACACAAGTCTGGGAAGCACAGAGAGTCCCCAAAAAGATGGACCAAAAGAGGACACATCATAATTAAAGACACGTCATAATTAAAATGCCAAAGGTTAAAAGAGAATCTTAAAAGCAACAAGAGAAAAGCAGTTACCTACAAAAGAGTTCCCATAAGACTGTCATTTGATTTCTCAAAAGACGGGCTAGAAAGGACTGGCAAAAAGTATTCAAAGTGATGAAAGAACCTACGACCTAGATTACTCTATCCAGCAAAGCTATCATTTAGAATGGAAGGGCAGATAAGTGCTTCCCAGACAAGGTAAAACTAAAGAGGTTCATCATCACCAATCTATTATTATATTTATTGTTGAAGGGGACTGTATAAGAAAATGAAGATCAGAACTGTGAGCATTAAAATGGCAACAAATTCACAACTATCAACAACTGAAGCTAAAAAACAGACTAAGCAAACAAAACAGGAACAGAATCATAGATATGGAGATCATTTGGAGGGTTATCAGCTGGGAGGGAGAAAGGAGAGAATGAGGGAAAACATGAGAGATTAACAAGTATAACTTGGTAGGTGCAAAATAGGAGGATGTTAAGAACAGTACAGGAAATGGAGAAGCCAAAAAACTTATATGCATGACCCATGGACTTGAACTAAGGGAGGAGACTGCTGGAGGGAATGGAGGTACTGGGCAGAAGTGGGCATAGGGGGAAAAATTGGGACAACCATAATAGCATAATCAATAAAATATATTTTAAAAAATGAAGTGAGCCAGTCAAAGACTGTAGAATCAAACAATAACACAATGATAGGTTTCATGATAGTTATAGCAGTAGAGTCTCAAATGAATAATCCTTTGTTTAGTAGGGGGGATTGGCATTTGTGCAATATTCTTTAGTTAAATTTCAATTTATTGTATTTTTGCATCACTGCAGATTGATCTATTGAATTTGTCACAGTGGCCTTGTTTTTACCTTGATGTGTTTAATACCTGCTGGATCAGAATGCCAATCACTTTAGTGTAATTTCATTAAGTTTACTAAGGCTTTTCAAATTAAAGTCACTGCTGACATTACCAGTAACAAAATACAGGTAACCTACTCTCATGTATTATTGTTCTAGAAAATAGATTGGTAATATATATTCTCTCTAGCATTTTCTTACTTGCATTTTTAAATTCCCTCAATTATTTACAAGACGATAAATCATTTAACATTTTAAATTTTAATTATCTGCGGGATCGTTGCTTAGTATTCTGTGCCAAACTTTAAACTCAGCACAGATTTAAGTTCTTACTAAATAGATTTCAGTTAAACTCCTTCCATCTTTTTTAGGAAAGAGATGGATTGTGTTTTTAAAATTATATTGTGCATTCCATTAATAAATACACTGGGGAGTGTTACACGGCAAGTAGCTTTTTAATTCTCTCCTGCGTTTGAGTTTTCAGAAGAGTCACAGTGCGCTTGGCATTTATATGAAGTATAATCATTGTTAAGGTTTTTTGAGTAATATATTTTGCAGTGAGCTCTGTAATACGCAATTATGGGACTCAGTTTCCATTATTAACTGATTTTATTAACTATCATTTATGCAATACTTATAATTACTGCTTGGAGAACTCTAGCTATGTTTACTAAAGATAAAATCAAGAAGAAAACTAGTAAACTAATGGTTCACTACAACCCTTTCAGAAGAGGAAAGCCGAGTATGTCATTTCTAAAACCACTAGCAAATTCAGAAAAGGAGAGAAACGTCAAGCCATCAAGAATTGGTTACTTGATTCCTTTTATTCCTTCACAGCAGTGGTATGTAAGCATTACTACAGTTTTCAATGGGGAAATGGAGCAAGCCGAAGTTTGCTCTAGCACAGCAGTTTTTAACCAGTGTGCCACGAGGATTTTTGAAACGTGAATACCTGATTATTTAGTCAGAGGCACTGACCGCCTTTCCCTCAGATTGTCAAAAAAAAAAAAAATGACAGTAGCCAACACAACAATAGCCATCCATTGTGAAGGAATGAAAATTATAACATTTTTTGTCAGACTGGCCAAAAATATAATACATTTTTGGTGTGTTGCAGCATTTTAGTGATTAGTTTATGTGTGCTATGACATGAAAAAGGTTGAAAATCGCTGTTCTAGCATATGCTGCTCTAGAACTAAAGAGATTTTGGTTATGTAGAGTTCAAGTTATCTTTGACACATTTTGCAGGTTACTTACAAATTCCTGCCTAAACATAGAAATCTTTTTTTTTTTACCAGAGAGCCTAACATCAGATTTTAATCATATCTTAGACCCACAGGATTTTAGGTTTCCAACAGGCCACCTGTCTCAGACATTTAAAAATTCACAGGACAGATGGGAGGTGAAAGAACGCGTCCTTGGGTAGAAAAATTCGTACGTCGCAAGAACATTCACAGGCAGGGCTGGCCCGTATATCACACACACAGCCTGTATGTGTCTGGTGTTACGGTATCATAGTCACACAGTTCCCTTTAGTAGTATAAATACAGAATTCATCTTTTATCTCCTATTCTTGTGGTGGGCAAGAGAGAAAAAAATTAGCTTATAAAACCTGTCATTCAGCTTATAAAACCATGAATCAGGAGGTAGAAGTAAGGCTATATTTTACATTAACTTTCCTAAATCTGCAGTCTGTGGAATGTGTGCCCTGTGTAAGACTGCACAGTTGTTTTTAAGAAACTGAGATCTGGAGCTGGCCTGTCTGGGTTTACATTTCTTCCGAGTCACTAACACATGACCTTGGCAAACTACCTGGTGTCCCTGTGCTCTGGGTGTCTAACTGTAAGACAGGGATATGAACGGTCCTAGGTAGAGTATTTAGGGTGATTACATGAAGATATATATGGTTTGGGTTCTCTCTCTCTCTCTCAAGAATATATATATAGAATAGAATAGTTATATATATTCTATACATATAGAATATATATATATGCCTAGAATAGTGCTTGTCATTTAGAGTCACTGTTTAATAAATACTAGCTATTACATATAATTCTAATTTCATATGAAAAGTGAAACAGGGACCAAAGTTTTTATTTATATTTGGAAAGTTTTTAAAATAAATCCTTTAAAAATTTCACATTCACATTTATGTCTTTGGAAGAGAATCGGTTACCTAACAAGGCTGAAGCACAGTGTTCAAAAAGAGCAAGCAGTTGAAGCATCAGTGGGTCGTACTGGGAACCAGGGTTGGTCCAGCGTTACTTAGGAAGGTTAGAAAACTAAGTTTTAACACCCGACCCCAGAAATACTCATCAGAAACTTGGAGTGAGGCCAAGAAGTACGTTTCTTTGAAAAGAAACGAGTTCTCTGGATGACTCTGATACAGGCTGAAGTTTGAGAGCCACTGGTTTAGATGAGTATTTGTTGAGGGTCTACTGTATTTGTTCTGGATAATGGATAATGAACTTGAACATGAGAAATTAGATCCCTTCTCTAATGGCCATCTCAGTGGTATGTGTGGGGGGCAGGCAAGAAGTATGTAAAGAAGCATAGAAACCCAAGAATTTCAGACAATGGGAATATGAAAAACAAAACATAGAAATAGTGTGGGTGAATGGCGGGGAGTACGGAGGGAACCTGAGATGGAGTGTTCACGCAGTCTGGGACATCTGAGGTTAAACCTGAGTCAGGAAAACAATAAGTAAAAAATTAGTGAAAGAACAGTTCTGTCAGATTAAACACCTAGTACAAAGGCCATAAAATGGGGATGCCTTGAAGAAGAAATCAATTCTTAGTCTACTAGTAATTGCTAAGGGCAAGGCAAAAAAGATATTAAATAGAAGGAAGGTAAATTTGACCACTGTAGACAATAAGGAAAGGGGTTCATCATCAGCTTTCCATAGGCACTTTAAATTGTTCATTGTAATTCCCTGTTTCATTTTGCTTACAGACCCACTACCTTAGGCTAAGCATCTTACATTCTCAGTTCACTGAGGGACCGAAATCACTTCAAGACCTCTGGAAGCTGCTGCGTTGACTTGACAGTAACTTGTGACACATTGATAATTTCTGATAATTTGGGGGCTGTGGTTTCCAATGGGCTAGGTAAAACATTTTCTTTTGGAATTACAGGTATCTAGTCAACTTTAGATTTCTCTTGTTTATAACTTAAATATGTGCCTTTGGTATATTTTTATTGCCCCAGACATGTGTAAATCAATGTGATTCTCATTTTAAATAACTATAACCTCCTTCTCGACCAGTGTGCTATATTAACTGTAACTTCCACAAGAAAAATCATCCTAAGCGCAGGGTGAAGACAATACTGACTTTCAATTTTAAGTGCAGGCGGCAAGTTTGTCTGAATTAAAAACAAGTTCAACAATTCTAGATTTTTTAAAATGAAATTTCATTTCCATATTGTATGTAAGAGAATTACAATTACCTAAATTTGTAATTTACACTGTGGCAAGACTGAGAGTAATACGTATATGTATAAAAATTTCTTTTTTCAACTCTTGCATTGTAGCTGATAGCCTTTGTGTCCCTGTTCAGGTGCCAGACGTGGCGGACCCTGGCCAGCAGAGTCTGCCTGTTGTGGCTGACGATGAGAATCAATGCGCAGGCGACAGCAATCATGTGGGGAAAAGGGAACAGGCACGACTACTCTCTCAAGGGGAGAGTGTCTATGGGTACCTTGGCCACTCCCTCAAGAGGGGAACACCCCAACCCTTGCCTAGACAGGCTTTTATTGTTGTCCTGGGGTCTTACATCATAGAAAGATTGATTATCACATAGAATATTATTGTCTACATTCTAGGTACAACCAAGGAAATAAAAATAACATGCAGAGGGGAACTGCGATGAGCTCATTAGCTCTGTCCTTGGGAGAAGTCATACAGGTTAAAAGTCAAGTATATAAAATGAGAGAGAGAGATTTTTAAATGCAACAGCTGCTCAAACCCTCGCATCTCCACTTGTTAGTGATACCATGATGAGCCAGTTACTATTTTCTGTGCCTCACTTTCATCGTCTGTAGAATGGGAATATAAAAATCTTTCTGGGTTTATTAATCCAGTTTTGAAATATCACAAACATTTAAACAAGTGAATAAGTGATCAAAAAGTGGTAACTATGTTATTATTTTTGTAGATTTAGTGAAAACTGAATTAATATTTTATGGTTTTCATTTTATTTTAATTGTTGTTCAAGTACAGTTTTCTGCCTTTTACCCCATCCCAGCACCCCCCCAGCCCATCCCACCTCCCTCCCATTTCCACCCCCACCTTGTTATTGTCCATGTGTCCTTTATACTTATTCCTGCAAACCATTCATCCTGTCTCCCTGAAATTCCTTCTCCTCTCCCCTCTGGTCCCTGTCAACCTGTTCTCTATTTCAGTGTCTTTGGTTATATTTTGCTTGTTTGTTTGTTTTGTTGGAGAGCATTCTGCTAAGCCAAATAAACCAGGCGGTAAAAGACAAATACCATATGAATTAATATTTTAAATGTGAGTCAAAGAATAGTCTGTGTCTTTTGTCCGTCTTTCAAGTGTAAACTGTGTGTTTTTATGTAATTTATTTTTGTTGTTGTAAAAGCTATGACTATTTTTCTAACTTATTTGTTTCTGAAAGTCACATAACCTTAGGAACTTCTTGAACCCTGCCTTCCGCAGTAACTTCCTCTGGGGTTTTTGGTTTCCCCTTTGAAGTTCCACGGTGTATACATGGGCTGGCTAGTGTTTCCTTTGAGGAATTTTTTCCCACTTTCTAAAACTGGTGTGTTTCGTTCACTCCCCCTCCTGACAAGTCTTTATTGTAGTGCAGATTGAAGGAGTATGTTCCTGAGCTTATTTTGGAAAATACATGGATTAAATATTAACATTTTTCCAAGTGTCATTTTATGAAACCTCTACTTCGCTTTTTCCAGCAAGTTCCAAACATAACTTCTTTACAATTGTCAGTATGTACTTCAATGTGCATCTCTCACTGATGAGGACATTTTTATTTATAACCAATAATTGTAAATTAAACATAATCATGATGCTTGGAATCAACAATACTGTTCAATAATCTGATCATTAAAAAATGAAGAAGGCTAAGTATGACTCGTTAAAAATTATGATAAATTTGGTATTATGTAAACATACATTTCTGGATCTGGTTTCTATGTCCTTTCTGATGCTTCTCATGCTTCTGACTTGACTATCCAATGGCTTCAATTTCTTAACTCTTTCCAAAACTAGCAACCAAACATGAACTTACTGTTCAAAAAGCACTAATAATGGTCCAAGAGGTGCACCTGTACTGCAGCTGACTTGGAAAGCTGCCTGCTCGAACCTCTCTTTATTGGTCCCTGTAGTGAGAGATGGTATTAAGTATGTACATGTGTCAGAAACATTATTTTTCAAAAGTTTGCTCTGATATTTCCCACCCAGGTAGTATCAGCGGTTGGTTCTGTCTTTGTAAACTACAAGTGGAATTGAATGCTGGGTAGATTATGGGCAATGTCAGCAGGCTTTTTCTTGTCTGGTAGGACTGGCACCTATGCACCCAATACTGGGATTCTAGAAAAGTATATATCCTTGAAATAATTTCTATGGACAGAGAAAGAAGTCCCAGTGACACCTCTTAACCATAAAACCTGACTCACCAACTACTTACACTTTTTAAAAAACCATGCAGTATTAGTTTAGCTTGAAATTCTCTGTGCTCCTCATTCATTATTTAATCTTATTTTACTTTGTTCAGACAAGCTATCTGGCCTATTGTGAAGCTTCACACAGCCAATTACCTCAAGGTGTTTAGTTCATTTATTATTGAAAGCATGAATCTTGTACAGGTTGTCCAGAGATGACCCTCTGAGTGCATGTAGTAAATGCCTTTCATCCTGTGGCCTCAGTGCTCACAGGCCTGCCTGCTGAGTTTGGCTGCCCAGGCAGGGGCTGGAACTGGTAACATAACAGAGGTAATTGTACTTCACTTTGTTTGAAGGAGCATGTGAAAAGTGTGCACATGGTAACAAATTCTGAGTTGAAATGTAAATGAAAAGAATCTTTTGAAACAAAAGGTACATTTTATTGACATTGAAATAAGCTGTACAAACTTGACTTTCTTCACCAGTGTGTTTTGTGGTTATTCAGGAATAATGCAGAAAACACTGCTATTGAACAAAGGGGATCATGCGTTTTAAATGCAGAATTTCTTTCTAGAGACAGTATTAACTGTTGTTATAGTCTGGGTTATATTTCCATAGTCCAGAGACATTTCAACTCTTGTTATAGGCTGGATATGGAATTTAGAAATTTGTTGAAGGTGCATCAGAGTGACAACATGCTTAAGAATATTTGTCTGGAAGTATCATCTCTCTGATTTGTGGTCTGTGCCCTTGAACCTATTTTCCTTTCCTGGCTTACTTTCGGCTCTGCGTTGTGATACCATCAAGGGCCAGTATGAATGACTTGGAGAAGGGCTAGCTTAAGTAATGTGTGAATTCTCCTGATGGGCTTACACGCCATTAAGAGCATCCTCCACGGAATGTGCCAGGTATTTAACTAGGGACTGGTACTAATTTCAGAGCTAATACTGAGCTGTTCCACATCAATGCTTTCAGCAGGTGGCTTGAACTGACAGTGTAAAGGAAAAAGAGAAAATTACCATTGTACTTTAGAATTTCTCTGATTGAAATGACTGATTATACTGTCAAAGGAGCATTGGGAAGCTGGCAGGGTTATGGGGAGTGAAGAAATGACGGAATTCTTGTAGAAAGAGCCTGTCTGTTGGTTTTTGCACAGCCAAATGTTTCAAAATGATAATAAGGTTTGATGCGAGGTTTGAATTCAGTGCGTGTGAGAATCCATGTGTTTTCTCGTTTGTTTTTTAAAGCTTCTACATTGTGAAAGGGTGGCTTTCTTACCATGTTTTTCTTATAAGACAAAATATTGATATACTCTATTCAAATGCCATCAGTAAATGTTGAATGGCTTTTTATATTTTAAGAAGTTTTTGTAAACATTTCAATTTTGCTAAGAAGTTTTGCTTATTGAAACACAGAGTAGAAAACTTAGCAAATGAGGCAAGATGGCAACAGTTTGTCCTATGTAATCAGTCTTACATCATGTTCTCACATAGATCTCTTTTAAAATGTTCTATCAGTCATTCATATTATTCTTGGTTTCTTTTGTCTCTTAAATTCATGTTTACTTATTCTAAAATATTATTTAAATATTTTTAAATATTCTTTAATTGGATAATTTAAAAAAAATTAGAGACCCCATGTCCTGGGCACTGCTAGTGGGATAATAATAATAGGAGGCAGTATATATTGGATACTTGCCTTGCACTAGCCACTGGATGAGGTGTTTCATGGTGTCCCACTTAATCTTCACGATGACTGCATAAAGTAATTTTCCTTTGTATCCCCCATTTTACTGATGAGCAAATCAAGGCACAGTGAGGTTGAGTAACTTGCTTGGTACCCAGAGTGGTGAGAAGCTGAGATGTGGTCCAGCCTCTCAGAACCCCAGTGCCAGGCGTCCTCGTCTGTGACAGCAGAGAGAAGGGAAGCTGGTTGCGGTTGGCTCCCCTCCCCGCCCGCCCCCCACCCCACCCCACCCCCGTCAGTGTGATGACTGCCTCTGTACTGACAACAGGGAATTAGTACAATAATTTCCCTTTCCATGGTTATCCCATTATGAATTTAATAGAACTTTTGATATAGACTCATGAGAATTCTTAAGGGAATGGTTTCAAATGTGAAAAAAAAAGTATTGGAGTGTTCTATAAAAAGTACAAAAGAGACAGTTGAGCAGAGTGTAAGTTAGGTTTGGGGCATAAAAAAAAATCAATCAGGATAAATGGGTCAGCATTCATCATTTGTTCAACAAATACTTATTGTACTAGGTGCCAAGCGCTGGGCTTGGCCTGTCGGAAAGCCCTGGGTGATTTATTTTTGTTGGGTTGACTCCCCGCTGGGATTATTCACAAACAACCTTTCCATGTAAATAGGAAGCTTTAATTGCAGAAGAGAGGGTTAAAGTCTTTCTGGGTGGACTACGGTGCGGGAGTTTTGTTTCATTGCATAATCGCGTAGGCTCTCCTCCTATTCTCATTATTCTGATGCAGCCTAACAAACCAGCAGGAAACCGCATTCCATGGGATTTCTATGGGGACTGCCGAGAATTCGTTCCAATGCTTACAGAGCAGCCGCTTGTAGCCTAGAGTAGCTTCAGGGCTAATGTGAGGAGCTGCGCAGTCCCACTTGCTGCTGAACTGTAAAACCGAAAGCATGTGCAGTGTAAATAAAACAATGTCGGGAGAATCATTCCTAATCTGGAGGCCTCCTCAGAGCGTTGGCTGACTCTCTGTTATTGGTGAACAAGGGAAACAGGCAAGAATTTGAAATATTATGCCACGCTGAAAATGTGAACACCGGTTCATTCACTTGCTTTAAAATTTACCCCTTCTAATTTTTTTTTTCAATTAGAGGTATGTAGAAAAGAAGAGAAAATGCTCTTAATTCCTTCCAGCCTCCCACTGCCCCAGTGTAAAAAGTCACTGGCAAGCAGAGCCACACTGCCAGTAACAGACTTCCCAGCCTAGGCTTACAGAGAATAAAGGAATCCTCACTTTAGGCTGTGTATGATTTCTCTGTGCTGTCCACACTTTGCACAGGTACCCGGTTTTCAGCATCGCAGAGTGTAGTTTGCAGTGCCTTGTTTTGTGAACGTGAGAATGTTAACACAGGCTTCTCCGGCCACGTGACCCACTTGGTGGTGGACTGCTCAGTGGCTCTGCCACACCTCTCGTGTTTCCCCCACTGCTGCCCACTCTTTGGTGATGCCTACCTGCATGGCCCACTTCTCAGGCTTACACCCTGTGAATCAGAACCCAAGTGCCCATTCCTATTGTAGCTCAGATGGGAATGAACATGTACACAAGGCCCTCCAATTGTTTTAATTCTCTGCTGTCATTCTGTTGAAATTGTTAATGTGTGATCAAAGGCCCCATATTTTCATTTTGCACTGGGTTCTATGAATCACGTAGCTGGTCACGTTTGTTCCAGGAGCCTCCTCCTCTTCTCTGCCCCCAGCACCTGAGGGGGCGTTCTTCAAGGACCAGCTCAAGGGCTGCCCATCGTGGAGCCTTCTAGCTCCTTTTGTAGACAGGAGTGTCTGTTCTCCCTGTGTGTGTCTCAATCACACCCTGCATCGCACCCACCTTGAACTCACACTGTGCGCTCTGACTCTCTCACAATGCGGTGGACCGTGGGAGGGGAGAGCAGGTACCCTCCGAGAGAATCCTCGTACTCTGCTCCCTGCATAGTCCAGCCCAGTGGCTTTCAGTACTCCATAAATGCTTGTTGAATTGAAGTGAATTAACTAATTTGCCCTTTTATCTGAAAGAGTAAAGAAATTTACATTTAATATAAGGCTCTTTTGATAGACATATTGCCTTCATTTCAGTTCTCTTCCGATGCAGAATTGCCGTGCTGGCTCCCACGGAATGGCTAATGTGATGGGATGGTACACATTGGATTCTTCCTCACTTATCAATTTAGGGGGGAGAAAATATAAATGAAATCTTTCACTAATTTCAAGACATTTAAAGAATATGGAAATTGAGCTTAGGAGGAAAAGGTTAACTAAGGTTAAAGAGAATGCTTTTCATTTCGCTTAGCATATCACTAAGTAGAGATTTAGAGGAACTGCTCTTTTCTCACCAAATTTCCCCGTACTGCTCCTGGATTTCCTTTTAGCATAAATTAAGTAAGATGTTGTAATGGGTTTAAATCATTTTAATTTTGCATGTTTCATAAGGGCTATTTTTTATAGGGAACATCTCATACTACAGTTCCTTGAACCCCTTGGAAAAATAGAATGGGCAATGCTTGTTGTCTGCACAGGATGTAGCACCCCAGGAACTCGGTAACCTCTGCGGACACAAGGGATTTGTTTATTAGTTACAAGTGAGAACACAGTTGGCTCGGCCACCGGGGTTTTTAGCACAGGGGCCACGGTTGCCTGCAGAGATTGTATAAACTGTAGGCAAAATGTGTTTTGGGAATATTCCTATCTTCTTCTGGAGAGAAGGCTCCCAAAGCATCTTCTCAAAGTGTTTAAGAGGATTTGAGAACTAATAAGTTTGCAGAAATAAAAAAGTGAATGAATACACACACAAAAACACATTAGAAAGCTAAATTTAAAAGTCTGTTGAAGATCAATTCCTGTTGAACATGAATTTGTACTATTGAAATCTGAAATCTCTGGCTTATGAAATGTGGTATCCATTGACTGTAACACAATTATTTTTTCTGAAAATAGAAGAGAATACTAATCTTCTAAGTATAGATTTATGTATTTATGTATAGATTCGAGTCTTAAGTCCTGAACTTAAACTGGGTTTTGGGTGCCCATTTGTGAGTAATGCAACATTGAGAACCAGAGGGATTAGGCAAAACACAATTTCTTTGTGATGCCATATGACGATAAAAAATAGCTAAGTGCTGCTTTCAGAGGAAAAACTGAACTTCTAGCCAGAGTTATTCTTGCATATGGAAAGTTGAAGACCATGCTTGTGGTAAATATGTGCCGGAAATAACGTGCTTTCCAGTAATAAGAATCCTTGCTTCGAAGTGAGATAAAGAGCTCTGGGAAGGGGCCACATTCTGGAGGCGTGATCGTCCTAACCAAACTTCTCACGCAGCTTTGAGTCTCTTCTGCACCTCCATGGTGGCCTGGAGGTTGATGACAGTCTTGTCCAGTTTTTGTGGCTTGTTTTTTGCATTTGTTTCCTTATATGTTTTCTTGTTGAACAACCACTGGGTCCTCTGAGAAGACTTAGGATCAGTGCCCCCATGGAGGAGTCCACACTTGCTGAACAGACAACTCCCATCATTTGGAACCCATTTGCCTCTCAAATACATAAATGTTATAGTTGATATGAACTCTGAAACCAGAAATCCTGGGGGAGTTTGAGTTCTCTATAGTGTATTTTAGAGACCACTTATCAATGATTTGCCAGACACAGCACTAAGACTGGCCACAGGGAAAATAAGACCCCAGACACCTGACCCTGGGTACTTCCAAATGGAACAAATCAACAGAGACTTTCTACAGACATGGACCTCGCTTACGAGGGGTGACAATTTACAATTTTTACAAAGGATTTTGAGCTTACTTTTAGAGTCATTTCCATGTTGGAGCCTCAAGTATGATAGTAAATAGGAATCACCTTACAGATCTTGTAGCCACACAGGATACATCTCAAGTTGCCGGTCCTCATCTCTCTGTGCTTTCTGTGTAGTTGACCCAGAGTTCTCAGCTGGGACCCAGCTGGTATAGAGGATGCTTTCTGATTGCATTTGTCTCCTGTGGTCCCTTCCTTTGGGTCTCTGCTGTAGTCTTTTCCACACTCCACGGCCAAACCCTGTTTCCCTCTTACCTTCCTGCCATCCACATGTTCCTCCCTCCAGCTCCCTCCCGATCACGGTAATCTTTAAGTCTCATAATCTAAGAAAGGAGAATCTGGGTCCTCCTCAAAGAGGGTTCAGAGAAATGATCACCTTTGCCATTGGGCTGTGAGATGAAGACACGTTGTGACATGAGCCCTTCCTCTTAAAGGATGTATATATATTTTTCAAAATTGTGCTTTCAGAAAAGCAATATAATAATTATAACGCAAAGTTGAAAACTTTAAAACTTTATAAGAGAACATTTGGGGAGTTTTGTAGCCCTCTGGTGGAACATCAAGAGATTCTAGAATAGAAATATTTGGGAATTTTGATTCTAACTATTTTCAATATGACTGAGTAATATACATTGAAAAATTAGCACTCTTGTCTTTGAAACAGCCATTCTGTTCACATGTCTGTAGCTGGGTATATCAACTTTTAATTTTAATACTTTTAGTTTTTTTAAGATTTTATTTATTTATCTTTAGAGGGGAAGGGAAGGAGAGAAGTATCAGTGTATGGTTGCCTCTCATGAGTCCCCTGCTGGGAACTGACCTGCAACCCAGGCATGTGCCCTGACTGGGAATCGAACCACGATCGTGTGCTTCGCAGGCCTGTGCTCAATCCACTGAGCTACACCAGCCAGGGCTAGTTTTTTAATTGTTATAAAGAACTGTTTTATTATAAATTCAGAGAGTGAATAATGTATACAGTATTTAAGAAAAAATTGTCTAGCCCTGGCTGGTGTGGTTCAGTGGATCGAGCACTGGTCTGTGAATCAAAGGCTCACTAGTTCGATTCCCAGTCAGGGCACATGCCTGGATTGTGGGCCAGATCCCCAGTAGGGGGCACATGAGAGGCAACCACACATTGATGCTTCTCTTCCCCCTTTCTCCCTCCTTTTCCCTCTCTAAAAATAAATGAGTAAAATCTGTAAAAAATGTCTATGCTTTCTATTTTTGTTAGGATTTTATTATGTGATTAATCACAGAAAGTTAAAATTGGGGAGAGGGCAAGTAAGATGTTTGTGGGTTATGAATACAAAAAGACTGCCAGGTTTTTAGACTGTTATTTTGCATCTATGTTATGTAAATAAGCAGTTGTAAGTTTTTGTATGGAAGCAAGGTGACATGGAGGAAAGAGCACTGATTGAGGACAGACCTGAATTTTGGTCTCAGTTATGTTACCCCATAAGTACCAGATACATGGTTCTACAGAATTCACAGCCTTTGCTTGGAAGGTGAAGAGTAGTATCAGGCATATTTATTATTTTATTTTTAATGATTGATTTGAGAGAAAGAAACAATAATATGTTGTTCCACTTATTTATGCACTCATTGTTGATTCTTGTATGTGCCCTGACCTGGGATCGAACCCACAATCTTGCCACATCTGGATGACGCTCTAACTGACAGAGGTACCCAGCCAGAATTACTTCTAATATGTGTTGTAGTTCTGTGGTTTTAGAAAGCCATGCTTTGTCAAATCTTTGGGAGAAAATGCACCTTTATGATAATACTGAAAACATGATTTGATAAATTAATAAAAAGCAAAGTCTACTAGCGTAGCGAGAGTCAGTTGACAGGAGAAGTGCTTTCATTTTTGTATTCTGAGTCTGACAGAACACCCGATTCACAGTAGTCATTTAAAAACTGTTGATTGAATAAAAAGCATTTTCTCAGATCTCATTCAAAAGTTAAAAATTGCATCCAGAATAGATTTGTTAAATGGAGTTCATTTTGTTTCAAGAGTTGTCTACCAATGATTTTGTTTACCATCTACAAATAATTTTGTTAGCATAGATTATTTGCCTGGTAGGCTTTGGCTAAAGGTTGAGGTTATATGTGATTACATCATTTTTAATAAGGAGTTTATTATTAATCATGTAATTTTAGTAAGAGAAAAAGTATGTTTTCCTAGCAAGTAAAAATATTTTCTCAACTGAAAGGGAAGTTTTAATGTTTTCAAAATAAGTTTTATTTTTATTTCTATAACTTGGGCAAAAAAATCAAGAAAAAAATTTAGCCCGAGGTCATACCTTTTGAGTTTTTAATAATTTTGTATGTGTATGAAACCATATAAAATATTTCAGGTATCTCTGGGTTTTGAAGTTACCAGGTTGTACTTTATTTTCTCTTGAAATTATTTCACACTAAGTTATAATAAGTAAAGTTGCACCATTGTCTAAGAAGTTTCATATGCCAGGCTATGTACTGCCAGATATTATAGTTTAAAAATGCAGCCCTGCTATTGTGGCTCAGTGGATTGAATGCCAACCTACTAACCAAAGGGTTGCTGGTTCAATTCCCAGTCAGGGCACATACCTGGGTTGTGCGCCATGTCCCTGGTAAGGGGTGTGTGAGAGGCAACCACACATTGATGTTTCTCTGCCTTTCTTTCTGTTTCCCTTCCCCTCTTTCTATAAATAAGTAAATGGACTCTTTTCAAAATGCAATGATGCCACTATAATATTAATGATAAATGGTATACATTTGAAATATTTAAAAATGATCATAGCCCTAAAGCCAAAAAGAGCTGGAAAATGTTAATGGTATAGAAACTTTGCTATGTGGATCTGAATTATGTATAGCAGAGAGAGAGAGAAAGAGATAAATTGCATAATAAATCAAAGTTCACATGGTGTATTGTTTATTTTTTAAAAACTACACAAACTTTCCATTTATGCAGCATGTCAGCTATTTGAAAAAATGATGAATAGTTTCAGATTCAGATTTATTTCAAAAATGAATATTTAGCACCCAATAGTGTCACACTGAATGTTGGAAAATAATTACAGTGTATGTTTTATCGTGAAGAGTTCTAGGAAAGCATCGACTTTTTATACTTTGAATGTGCTTTTATTCTCTGATCAATTTGCACCTTTTGTGTCTTTTTGATTTATAATAGGTGTTTTAACTGTCTTTTGAAAATCTGTAGCAGTAATATTTAGAAGTGAATATAAGGTTATATTAGAGCAGTAATTAATAGGAAATGTTACTTTTTGATAAATCTGTTGTATTAAAACACTACAGGGTGGAGCAAAAGTACGTTTACAGTTGCGAGTTTATTCTTGTGTTGTTTATTATTATTTTCCATATGAACAACTGTACACCTACTTTTGCCCCACCCTGTATGATTATATAGTATTACAAATATTGGGAGATATTATCTGATGAGTATACAGAAATTACTTGCAGAAACCACTGGTGACCAGAAAGAAATGTAATGGACTTGCCTGATACGGTTTTCAGAAACTACTGTAAAGGACACACGGACAAAACCAAGGGGGAGGGTAGAAGCAAGGGAGGGAGGTGAGTTTGGCTGGGGTTGGGGGGAGTGGTGGGGAGGAATTGCAGACAACTGTAATTGAACAACAATAAAGTAATTTAAAAAACTAAAAAATAAAAGAGCCTAAACCACTACCAAGTGAGGGGCATTTAAGTGGTTTGTATATGTTTTTGCAGATGTGTTGTATTATAGAAATACTGTGAGATGCTCTTTTTAAGAGTTCACAATGAGTAGACTTAATTTATACATCTCTAAACAGCCCTGGAGTGCTTCTGCCCTGATTTTGGCCAATGGTCTTTGGGTTTCTAGTTATTTGCCATTTAGGTGCAGATGCTGTAGGCCATCAATATGTCTTATATATTATGCATCAGTGTGCTTCTTAACCAAGAGAACCACAGGGCGACTGTAACACTTGTTTAGGATTCTGCTAGAGAGCTTCAAAACTGCAGTGTCTTGCTTTATAGGTGAGAGAGCCCCAGCATGGTTATCACTGTGGTGATTATATCCCTGTAAGGTAAAAGGCACGTGTGTCGTATTGCATATCTCTGGAATGACTTTGAGATCAGTACCATAGATTATTCATGTATGCACTTATTCATTCAGTATCATTTATTGCAAAGTGAGCTAGAAGACAATGAAAATATAAATGTTCTTCTCTGCCATCTCTCATTTTTCCATCTGGGTCTTCTAGTTAGCCCTCTGCTTCTGCCGATGTCCTGAAATGCCACTCACTTCCTGTCTGTTTAGCCCATCAACTGGTTTGTTGCTCACCTGGTCTGGGGGGTCTATTCATCTTCATATGGGGTCTTTACAGTGAAGTCAGAGGTTGGGTGGAGTTCCTGGGAGTGAAGTGGGAAATGATTACGCTTTTAGAAAAGAGCAGAAGCAAGGCTAAATGTTCAAAATGGGGGGGGGCGGCGGTAGACAGACAAAGAAGGCCTTAGAGAGACAGCTGGGAGCAGCCAATGGAAGGGTGGCGAGCTAGCAGCGGTGGTGGGATTTGAAGTCGTGTGTCAGAGTTCCTTGGAGAGGAGAAGCAAAGGGCGCCTCTACCATTGTGGGCAAAACCATTAAGCAATTCACAGTAGCTGTTGATCTTCACTGGTTGTTTCATTCGACTCATGCAGATTGATGTGGAAAAGGAAACAAAATACATTTGGGGAAAAGAATGCTATCTGCCGATATTTTAGTGGTACAGATATTTACTGAGATTACTAGGTTTTATCTGATACTTATGCAAAGAATTTTATATCTAGAAATCAGTGATAAAACTATAATTGAGCAGCTGTATTCGACAAATACTGAGTGGCATAATTTAAAATGTAGATAGCAATGAGAACATGCTTACATAGTATCAGGCTATAACAAATAATAAATTTCTAACATAATTCTTATTCTGCTTTTATAGAATTTAAAGGGTTTTTTATTGCCTAAAGTTTTAGAGCTTATAGACTTGGAGCTCTGTCCATTCCTAAAAATAATTTCATTAAAAACTTTGTTTGTACAAAAAAACTAATCTGTGTTTGTTTTTTACTGATCAAATAAAAACTGAAGTCTGTTTGTTCAGAAATTTCCCCCTTAGGAAGCATGGCTACTTGTATCATTGGGGAACAAATTAAAAGGGAAGATATGTTTAAGTGCTTTTTATTCATAGTGTTAAGAATGGTTAGGCGAAGAATTCACATTTTTTCATGATGCAATATAACAAACAATTAACTTTTTGGCATAGTGATAAATCTGCTTCACTAAGAAGGTGTTTAGTGTTTTAATAAGTGGCAGTACATGCTAGTATGTTCGTATTTATTAAATAGTTGAGTTTAAAAAGTGAATTTAATTCATAACGTATTGCCTTGCACGTATTGAGATTTTATATATAACATCTGAACAGTACGTCATCACATTCAACAATTATTTTAAAAATATAATTAGCCATAAGTCATTTTAAAAACGCTCTGATATTTGTGGAGTGTAATCATTTTTGATCTACTCAGTCATGAAATAAACTTGAAAACTGAAATTCCTTGGTAATGCTGAATTAGCAATGGAGTATGGTGTGAAAACCGCAGCCCCGTCAAAGGCTGGCTGCCTGGAGACGGCGCCAACACACAGTTCTTGCCAGCATGTGCTCATTCATTCATTCATGAATGTGTTCCTTTCTATCCTGTTTGCGAAGACAAATGGTACCTGTGTAGCAAATTATTCCAAACAATGAAATTTCAACGATATAACTTTTAAAAATTATAGCAAAATATGTTTAACAAAATGTTTTATTTCAACCATTTTTAAACATACTATTCAGCATGGGTAATTACATTTACAGTGGTATACAACCATTGCCACTGATTCTAAATCATAACCCCAAACAGAAACTCTGTACCCATTAAGCAGTAACTCCCTAACTCCCCCTTTGGTTACCTCCTAGTAACATCTGATCTATTTTCTGTTTCTATGAATTTGCCTGATCTAGATACTTCGTATAATGGAATCATACAATATTTTCCCTTTTGTGTCTGGCTTATTGCACTTAACATAATTTTAAAGTTCGTGTATCAAAACTTCATTGTGCTTTATGGCTAATATTCCAGTGTATGTATATTCAACATTTTGTTTCTCTCTTGATAGACACTTGGGTTGTTTCCATCGTTTGGCTTTTGGGGATAATGCTGCAGTGAACATTGGCACACAAAAATATCTGTTTGAGTTACTGTTTTCAGTTTTGGGGGCGTGTAGACCTCTGAATGGTATTGCTGGGTTATAAGACAACCCTAAATTTAAGTTTTCCATAGCAGATGTACCATTTTGCATTCTCACCAAAATGAGGTTTCATATTTCTCTACATCTCACCAACACTTATTATAATTTTTTAAAATTATAGTTATCCCATTTCCACCCCCCCACCTTAGTTATTGTCCATGTGTCCTTTATACTTGTTGGGGAGCACTGGGGAGGCAGGGCTGGGAATATAAGACAGAAAACTGTAATTCTTGAACTTTAATTCTTGAACAAGAATTAAATTTTAAGAAATGCTCAAAAAAATAAAATTATAGTTATCCTAGTGGGTATGAAATAATACTCACTGCTATTAGATTTTCCCCAATAATTTATCATCTCAAGTGTTTTTTCCATTGGCTTATTGGCATTTGTGTATCTTTATAGAGATGTCTGTTCAAGATGTTTGCCCATTTTTAATTGGATTATTTATCCTTTTTTGTTGAATTTTAGCTCTCTCTATATTCTGCATATTATACTCAGATCAATGATTCTCCCATTCTATAGTTTAATTTTTTTACTTTCATGATAATGAACTATAATACACAAATGTCTTCCATTCTAATGAAGTCCAGTATATCTGTGTGTTTTTTTTTTTTTCACTGCTCATACTTCTGGTGTCATGTATGAGAATTCATTACTAAATCCAAGGTCATAAAGATTTTCCCTGTATTTTCATCTGACACTTTTATAGTTTATCTTTTATACTTAGATTGTTGATCCACTTTGAGTCCAGTTTTGCATGTGGTGAGATGAGAGGTGTCAGCTTCATTCTTCTGTGTATGGAAATCCATGTGTCCCAGCACCGTTTGTGAAAGACACTATCATTTCTCCTTTCTCACTGTGTGGACTTGACACTTTCATCAAAAAAACCAACCTGCCATAGATGTATGGGTTTATATCACACTCAAGCACACCACGTGACATTGTACAATTTTATTTTATTAAGTTTTTTAAATTTAATTCTTGTTCAAATACAGTTTTCTGTCTTATATTCCCAGCCCTGCCCCCCACCCAGTGCTCCCCACCTCCCTCCCATTTCTGCCCTCCACCTTAGTTATTGTCCATGTGTCTTTTATACTTGTACATTGTAATGTTCAAATTGCCATCCATCTCGTGCAAGACATTCTTCTACCCTACCAACTACACTCATGCAAGCGTTACTTCTTCTGGACCCTGTAGATTGTTGGAATGTTAGTAGATTGTGTTGAATCTGTGGATTGCTTTTGTAGTATGACATTTTAGCAGTATTAAAACTTCCAATCCTTGAAAGTGCTCTTTCCATTTACCTGTTTGTCTATTTATCTATCTGTAGACTTTTTTTAGAGTAGCTTTAGGTTCATAGAAATATTGAGCAGAAGGTACAGAGAATTCCCATATATTTCTCACCCTCTCATCCATTTATTTTTTTTCACATTTTTATTGATGTTCAAGTATAGTTGTCTCCATTTTCCCCCACCACTCCCCACCACCCCAGCCACCCTCACTTTCCACCCTTTATAACTGTTCCTGAAAACCCTTCGCTTTTTCCCCCATTATTTTTAATGGAATTTAAATCAATCTTTAATTTTCTTCACCAGTGTTGTATTGTTTCATGTATAAGTGTATAACCTCCAATGATTTAATTTATTCCTAGGTGTTTTATTATTTTAGATGCTAGTATAAATGGAATTGCTTTCTTAATTTAATTTTTTTCATTTTTTATTCCTATTCAATAGAAATACAGCTGAGTTTTGGGTGTTGGTCATGCAGCCCTACAACTTTCTTGAATTAGTTTATTATCTCTAATAGCTTTCTAGTGAGTTGCTTGACATTTTTTTATCTATAGGATCATGTCATCTGTGAACAGAGATAGTTTTACTTCTTCCTTTTCCATTTCATGCCCTTTATTTCTTTTTATTGTGTAATTGTTCTGTCATGAAATTCCAGTACCATGTTGAATTAACTAATGAAAGCAGGCATTCTTGTATTCTTACTCGTCTTAGTCAGAAAGCTTTTAATCTGTCTCTGTTAATTATGATATCAAGTGTGGGGTTTTATTTTAAATGTTCTTTTTCTTCTTCTTCTTTTTTTTTCACCCTCATGTTTTTTTACAATTTGAAGAGAGAGCAGTGGTGGGGAGCGGGGAGAGAGAGAGAAGGGAAGAGAGAGAGAACACAAGAAACATCAATGTGAGAGGGAAACATTGATTGGTTGCCTCTTGTACTTGTCCTGAGGTACCAGGCAAGGGCATAAATGCCCTTTTTCATGTTGAGGAAGATTCCTTCTATTGCTAGTTTTTTTAGTGCTTTTTTTCACGCAAGGATGAATTTTGTCAACTTTTTTTCTTGTTGTTCAGGTACGGTTGTCTCCATTTTCCCGCCTACACTCCCCCTGCCCCACCCATCCCTGCCTCCCACTCTGGATCCTACCCCTTTGGCTTTTTCCATGTGTCTTTTATACATGTTCTTTGATGACGCTTCCCATTCTTTCCCCCGTTATCCCTCTGCTCTCCGCTCTGGTCGCTGTCAGTTTGTTCTTTATGTCAGTGTCTCTGGTTATATTTTGCTTGCTTGTTTTGTTGATTAGGTTCCAGTTATAGGTGAGATTATATGGTATTTGTCTTTCACCACCTGGCTTATTTCACTTTGCCTAATGCTCACCAGATCATTCCATGCTGTCGGGAAGGGCAGGAGCTCCTTCTTTCTTTCTGCTGCATAGAATTCCATTGTGTAAATGTACCATAGTTTTTTGATCTGTTCATTTACTGATGGGCACTTAGGTTGCTTCCAGCACTTGGCTATTGTAAATTCTGCTGCTGTGAACATTGGGGTGCATAGGTTCTTTTGGATTGGTGTTTCAGGGTTCTTAGGGTATATTCCCAGCAGTGGAATTGCTGGGTCAAAAGGCAGTTCCATTTTTAGTTTTTTGAGGAAATTCCTTACCATTTTCCACAGTGGCCGCACCAGTGTGCATTCCCACCAACAGTGCACTAGGGTTTCCTTTTCTCCACAACCTTGCCAGCACTTGTTGTTTGTCAATTTGTTTAAGATGGTCATTCTCACTGGTGTGAAGTGGTATGTCATTGTGGTTTTAATTTGCATCTCTCTGATGGCTAGTGATGTTGAACATCCTTTCATATGTCTTTGGGCCTTCTGTATGTCCTGAAATGTCTGTTCAGGGCCTTTGCTCATTTTTAAATTGGATTGTTTGTTTTCCTGGTGTGGAGTTGTATGAATTTTTTATATATTTTGGAGATCAAACCCTTGTTCAAGGTATCATTGGCAAATATATTTTCCCATATTGTTGGTTCCCTTTTCATTTTACTGCTGTTTTCTTTAGCCTTGCAGAAACTCTTTATTTTGATGAAGTCCCATCTGTTTATTCTTTCCTTTATGTTCCTTGCTCTAGGGGACGTATCAGTGAAAATATACTGCATGGAACATCTATGATTTTCCTACCTATGTTCTCTTCTAGGACTTCTTAGAAGTCTCTTTAGAAATTTTCTTCTAGGTGTCATATTTTATATTTAGATATTTTATCCATCATGAGTTTATTTTTGTCTATGGTGTAAGTTGGTGGTTGAGTTTCATTTTTTTGCATGTAGCTGTCCAGGATTCCCAACACCATTTGTTGAAGAGGCTATTTTTACTCCATTTTATGCTTTTGCACCTTTTATTGAATATTAATTGACCATGGAGACTTGGGTTTATTTCTGAACCCTCTATTCTATTCCTTTGATCTGTGTGTCTGTTCTAATGCCAGTACCAGACTGTTTTGATTACTGTGGCCTTGTAATACAGTTTGATGTCAGGTATTGTGATCCTTCCTACTTTATTCTTCTTTCTCAAAATCGCTGCAGCTATTTGTGGTCATTTGTGGTTCCACATAAATTTTCAAAATCTTTGTTCTATGTCTGTGAACTATGCCATTGGTACTTTAATAGGGATTGTGTTGAATCTGTAAATTGCTTTGGGTAGTATGGACATCTTGATGATGTTAATTCTTCCAGTCTATGAATGTGGTTTATGCTTCCATTTGTTTGTGTCTTCCTTAATTTCTTTCTTCAGTGTTGTATAGTTTTCTGAGTACAGGCCTTTTTACCTCCTTGGTTAGGTTTATTCCTAGATACTTTATTTTTCTTGTTGCCATATCAAATGGGATTTTCCCCCTGATTTATGTTTCTAATATTTCATTGTTGATGTATAAAAATGCCTTATATTTATGAATATTGGCACTGTATCTGTTTTGCCAAATTCAGAGTTGCTTGACATGTTAGTTACTTGACATTGAGTAACTGGGGACCGGCCTGCAACTGGGCATGTGTTCTGACCAGGAATTGAATAGCAACCCTTTGGTTCACAGGGTAACAATCAACTGAGTCACCCCAGCTCAGGCTTAACTTCCTTTCATACGTCAGTTGAGGGGATCATGTGTGCCCTTCTTTGTTCATTTTATGTGGTGTACTGTACCTTTGGATCCCAGTTCAGAACTCCCAATATATAGTTAATTTGCATTTCCAGCATAAAACCCACTTGGTCATGATGTATAATCTTTTTAGTATGTTATTACATTTGGCTTGTTAGTATTGTGTTTCATATTAGTTATATAGATTTTATTCATTGTCAGACTACCGTTTGGGGTTTTCTTAGATTCCTCACTCAACAAGGCATTGCTACCTGAGAAATAACACATCTTCTCAGCCTTAACTTCTCTGAATCAAATTTAATTTTATTAAAATTTTATAATTGGCCTTTGATTTTAGAGATTAAAAAGTGATTTTACCTATAATGTTAGAAATACTATGGAGTTTCTGTTTAGTGTCAGGGGATGGGCAAAATATGTTACTATGTTATCTCATTTAAAAGGTTATAACTATTAGTACCCTCATTTTACAAATGAGGACATAAAAATTTGGAGCTAGTAAGTAGTAAAGCAAAGGTCATTTTCCCCTTTTAGCCCCTGTTTTTAATCCTTGACCCCTGATTTCTAACTGTACATTATGTCTGACCTGAGATGTGAGTCTGTATATTATAACATTGCTGAGAACTAACAATAGTGTCTGTAACTAAACAGTACCATAGGATGGGTTTATTTTCATCTTTGTTTTCTCTCACTCAGAACTCTTCAAATATAGCAAAACAAAAACAGAAAAACCCCAGTAACAGAAACTCATAGGACTAGAGTAGTTATATTTTTGTATTCTAATGTTATAGATGAGTGGATGAACTGATAGAAGAAATATTAGGGGAAATCCTAGCATGGCATGAACAGAGTCTTTATAAATTTAAATGCACATGAATCAGTCTTCATCATTTCTAAATATCTTATGCATTTTAGAGGACAGCGAGATTTCTCCATGAAACAACGTGATTCTTCTATGTAAATGTTGCGGCATAACAGGTGTGTTGGCTAGTGATAAGATACTCTGCCAAGCAACAAATAAATAATTGCACCTGACTCTCAGGAAGATGTTAGCCCTGGGGTGTATCCGAATGGGATTTTTATAGTGACATTCTATTTTTTCAGCATCAGAAATAGCTGCATACACCTATCTTGAATGGTGAGGTTGACTCTGTTTTTCACTGAATATATTTGATTTTTAATGTTATAAAATATCCTTATGAAATAGATCATGAGTTCATCTCCATTTCCAACCCCAGTCCCTCTCCCTGGATAAATGCCTCTAAAATGTATTTTGGTCATATCTCTATTAAGAAACCTTCCTAGAGTTTCCAAGCCTTGGCCAGCTACTCCTGAATCCTTCCCTAGCACCCTGTTCTTACCTGTTTGTGGCATTATCAGCCTGATTTGTGATTTTCTGTTCATCACCTCAAGACCATAAGTTCCTCTAGGGATTTGTTTAAGAGGGTAACCTGAGCAATGACTGGCACTTAGAAAATGCATAACATTTTTTAAATTAAAAAAATAGTGATTAATGTTCTGTGTGTGTGTGTGTGTGTGTGTGTGTGTGTGTGTGTGTGTATGTTCATACACTATATTTCACTGATCGTCAGGTCCGTCCTTCATGACTGGGCATATGTTCACTTCTCCCCTATGAATTCTGAACTGGCATGGGTGGTTGTAGAGGAGGCCTTTCTCAGATGGAGAATCCCTCTTGTCAGGGATATTTACAACTCTGAGAGCAGACCATTGGACATGATTCCTTTCTTACTAAGATGTTAACTTGTGATTACTGAAAACTGCCAAACGTAGTCACCCTGTGTTGAAGCGTTTTCTTACTGCACAATTCTTGTGAAAGTACCCAACTGCTCCTGGCACTGTGACTTGGGGGTGCTCAGTTTTAGGTATGCTGAGGCAGTCTTTATCGTTGATTCTGGGTCAAGCTTCTGAAGTATGTGAAACAAACTGATTTTCATTTTAAAATAAATTGGTGCATAAGGTAAAAGATTCACTTCAAATGTTTTCCTTCTCTCTGCTCATATCTCTTCTACCCGGATTTCATGTGGATTTTGGGTGGCAACATTGTTTCTAAAAGGAAACAAAACAGGCAAGTGTATAATCAAAATATCAAGTAATACATATGTGGAGTCAAGTTTGAGAGTTAAAAGAATACATTAGTGGGGCAACTTTGGGCCTGAAGATGTGTTGGTTGATGGAAAACAGGTGAAATTAATGAAACTTCCTAGAAATTGCTTACACAATCAACATCAGAGTAAAGACATTGGGCAGAAAATAGAGGAGATGTACGAGATGGAAAACTAGGCAAGAATTAAAAAATGTATTATTTTATTTTTTTAAGATTTTATTTATATTTAGAGAGGAAAGGAAGGAGAGAAACATCAGTGTATGGTTGCCTCTTGTGTGCCCCCAAGTGGGGACATGGCCTGCAACCCAGGCATGTGCCCTAACTGGGAATCAAACCAGTGACACTTTGGTTCACAGCCCATGCTCAATCCACTGAGCTACGCCAGCCAGGGCTAAAAAAACTTATTATTTTCTAATTGCAGAATAGGTTATTTCTATCCAGGAGTGATATCCAATAGGTTTATTAACAGCCTGGAATTTCCAGTGAATCATCAGAATGAAGGTCATGGCTGGAGTCTTGTCCTAGAGGCCATTAAGTTGTTGCACTAGGAGGGCACAGGAAAGAGATTATTTAAAAACTATATATATATATATATATATATATATATATATATATATATATATTGATTATGCTATTGCAGTTGTCCCATTTTCCCCTCTCCTTTATTCCTCTCTGCCCTACACCCCATCTCCCACCATCATTCCCCCACCTTAGTTCATGTCCATGGGTTGCACATATAAGTTCTTCAACTTGTCTATTTCCCATACTTTTCTTAACCTCCCCCTGTCTATTTTGTACCTACCAATTATGCTTCTTATTCCCTGTACCTTTTCCCCCATTCTCCCTCTACATCTTCCTGCTGATAACCCTCCACGTGATCTCCATTTTATTTAAAAACTTTTATGGAAGTATGGACTTATTTTAATAAATTGGTGGGTCTATATTAGTGCTTCCTGCTTTTCTTCTACTTTCTGAATAATGCTGGCTCTGCCTGTGTAGTAATGACATCTCTGGGAAGGAGAAAAAGGAAACCATTTTTGAAATTGATTCTAAGCAGTTGGGAGATACAGAGTATTAGTCTGTAATGAATTAAACATTTCAGTAAAGGACTTCTTCTATATGTTCAGGAGCTTTAGCTGTATTTGATAGTATATGCATGCAGCCTCACTTTCCCCATTGTAACTCTTGTCTTATAGTAGCAGGATTGTGGCTCTGAAGGAGACTCTGGCATTGTGGTTCTCTGTGGTCACTTGCAGTCTGACCTCTTGGGGTTTCAGCTAGGTCTCCAAACCTTGCTGGATTTGGTTTGTAGCTGCTAATAACCTAGAATAAATAACCACAAATCACTCATAGAGGACTAGAGAAAAAGGGGAAGAAGCAGTAAGATCATAAAGGAACAATTTGCAGATTAATGAAGGGCCGATGTCTAATGCAGCTCGATGTCAGAGTACAGAATGATCAGTGTCATCTCCACTGTAGGGGGAGCATCTGGATGCCGGACATGGGTGGCTGTTTTCTCGGTAATGTCTGGGCTACAGTGCAGTGCAGCATACAATGCTTCTGAAGAGGGTGGGTGAGAGCCAGGATGAAAAATGGCATCATATATGTTTTCTTAGAGTTGATTTCATGTCTTTTCCTGGTCACTTTAACAATCTCAAGTAGGCAGAAATATTGAAAGCCAGAATAAAGGAAAGGAAAAAATGTACTAGAGAAGAAACTGGTAGAATATTTGATGGAAATATATTGGCTGGAGTGAAGATGGCAGCTAAAAGAAAAATCAAAACCTGAGTATTTGGAGGAATGATCAGAGAAAATAAAATACATAAGTAGAATAAAGGTCATCAGACAAGTTTAACATTTGTGAAGAATAATGCAAGATTTGGAATGATTTGGTATAAGCAAAAAGAAATCTTGATGGTTTTCACTACTTAAAAAAAATCTGGTGACAACTTGATTAAAACATACAGTCCTCTCAGATGTGGCTGAATTATTAGTTACTGGTTATGACTGACAGATGTCAATTCTACTTCTCCAAGGAGGACATACAGAGGGATCAGGGACATATAAAATGATGCTCAGCATCACTAGCCATCAGAGAGATGCAAATTAAAACCACAATGAGATACCACTTCATATCGGTCAGAATGGCCATCATGACCAAATCAACAAACAAGAAATTCTGGCAAGGTTGTGGAGAAAAGGGAACCCTAGTACAGTGTTGGTGGACATGCAGGCACTGTGGAAAACAATATTGAATTTTCTCAGAAAACTAAAAATGGAACTGCCTTTTGACCTGGCAATTCCATTGCTAAGATTATACTCTAAGAATCCTGAAACACCAAATCAAAAGACCCTATGCACCCCCATGTTCATAACAGCATGATTTACAATAGCCAAGTGCCGAAAGTAACTTAAATGCCCACCAGTAAATGAGTGGATCGAAAAACTATGGTGCATTTACATAATGGAATACTATGCAGCCGAAAGAAAGAAGGAGCTCCTACCCTAGGTGTGTAGTGGAAGTACAGTTGCCTATATTTATGGAAGCAAAAAAGGAAAGGGTGGTAGGTGGATAAAGGAAGTATTTATTGAGTTAACATGAATATCGAGAGCATCCCCAGAAAGGATTGTACACTAAAAGGAAAAGGCGATGTAACATATTCGGATTGGGTAGGTTCAAATGTAGAGACCAGGCATTAGACAGGCAAAGGAAGTAGCTAAATTCTGCAGAGTGAGATTGGGACAGAAAGTCCCCTGCCCTCCATGTTATAATTCATTGTCTTTTGATTCAAAGAGAAGAATTTTGCATTATTTCTGCAAAATTTCTTCCATATTTCTGCAGTATAATTTGAAGGCATTGTTAATGTAATTTCAATTTTTTTTAAACATTGAGTTGTTTGGGAGGTTATGCTCAAAAAATGCTTTTATGTTTCCTAATTGGTAACTTGTTAACATTTTAATATCAGTGAGGAAAAGTGAAAATTAAGTGGCTGCTATAAAAAGTAATTAGTGAGTAAGATGACAAAAGTGGAGTCTCTTGTCTGGTGCTACACATACCTACCTGCAGGCTTGCTCTTACCAATCTGCCCCTTCTAGTTTCTGCCAGCTGGTTTTCACTGCATGGAAATGGCAAGCAAACAACGTTCTGGGAATTCTTTTCTATCTAAAACCACTGCTTCTCACCTTTCTGATATAATTTATCTGTAAGAACGAACTTTTTGAAATCTTCCTCCTTCCCACATGGGGGTGTATACAGAGCATTCATTGAGTAGGTAGTCAATCATTGACGAGTAAAAAATTATTTAAATGAATAAATCACATTGGCCCTCTTTGGAAGGATGATAGTTGTTTGTGATAGGTTTAGTTTCAGGTTCATTTTCATTTTCTAACTGAAAATGTTGTTCTAGTTTTTAAAAATACATTTTATCTTTTTCCTGGATGTTTTGTCTTAGTAACAAGTATAAAAGTTTTTTGAAAATTTCAACACTGTTCTGTAGGGTACTTCTCTGCTGCCTTGGTTTTTCATGCTATTTTTTTATGTTAGATTAAGCAATATCTCATAGCATAGTGTTTTATAGGTAGTTTAAATAAACTGCATCATTTCAGTTTTCTTAGAAAACAAGGTAAATATTGTAGCAAACAAAACAAATCCATCAGTAAAGTTGCATATGCACATAGCTTGATAATAGTTACCTTATCAGTATAATATTATTATTCTAATTACATTTCATTTTTCTTGCCCTTGAATTCGATTATGTTAAGGATGTAATCATTTTGAATATTTTTTTCACTCTAGGTTCCAACCTCCATTATACTTAATTTATGATTGTCCACATTGGTGGGGATTGGGTTCTGTCCAGTGGTCACTTAAAATTTCTTTCTCTACTCTTTCCCACCAACATGTAGACTGGTTCACACCTCACCATTAAAGTAACCCCTCTTCACCCCATGTACCCTTCTACTTTTTTATTCACAGATAAGTTTCTCAAAATGGTAATCGAGCCTGAAAAGTTCCACTTTTCTGTAGTCTCACTTTGGTTCCCACCGTCTCCCATCCTCCCCTTTCGGGGACATTCTTTTTTCAGTGACCACTTAATTGTCAACACCCAGGGCTCCCTTTCACGTCTCCCAGAGAATGTTTCCCCTTGACTGTAATAAGGCCTTTCTTTGAGAATTCTACTCTCCTTTAAGTTGCATTCCTTTGTTTCCTATACCTCTCTGTCTTTAGGCGCACCTTAGAAACTGGCATTGGGTTCTTCCTGTCTCACACTGTGCTGTCTTTGAGCCAGCTCAGCTAAGCTCAAGACTTAGGTGAAAGGCTATTCTGTCCACCCGCTCTTCTCCGTGACACCTCTGTGTGCGGAATATAGGGTTACCTGCTCTCCTGGCCAAGATCTGCATAGTGTTCTGATCGTTCTCTTTCTTATACTTTTCTGGTAATCCTGTAATTGGACTCTTTTTTAATCAAGCGTGATCTTCCTAAAGTGCAATGAGATTATGTCTCCTTATTGTTTATGATCCTTTAATGACGGCTTATTGTCTTAATATAAAGGTTGAGATCCTTGGGTAAGCCCTAAGGAATTCCGTGGTCTGAGCCTCACTAAACTCTCCAGACTTGTAGGTGGTCTCCCTCCTTCCCTCCCATCTTCAGGTCAGGATCCTGTGCTTTGTACGTTGCCATGCTGCTTCATGACCTCTCATTTTCCTCATCATGCTTCTTTTGTTTTAATATGTCTAACTTATTACTGCCATTATCCAGGAATACCTTCATTTTTAATGACTTGTCTGAAGGACTACTTATCCAATAAGATTTCCTCGACCTGCTCCAAGACAGAATTGGCCACCATCTCCCTTGTGGCTTCACAGTATCCTGCACTGTGGTCCCTGCCCTCTCAAAACTTACACTGTAGTGAGTAACACAGTCAGACAACCAGTTTGAACGTAGTGTGATTAACATTCCACTTGGGAAGAATAGGGTGCTACTGAGTGTACGAAAAGGATGCTTGGCTCTGACTTCCGGAGGAAATGACTGCTGTGGAGGCATTTGAAGGATGAGTACATCTTATCTAGGAAAGGGAGAAGCGTCGAAGGGGAGTGATTCCAGACAGGAGAGGCCCTGGAGAGAGGAGTGGCAGAGGAGCTGCCAGGTCTTCTTATGGCTGAGCATAGATTCAGAGTGTGGCACAGAGAAGAGAACAGGAGCTCATTCACACGGGCCTCTTAAAACATGTTGATGAATTTGGAGCTTATGCTAAAGGCCATGGGAAGATGTGTAAGTTTGAGTAGAAGAGAGACCTCAGCAGATAATGCTGTAGAAGGATCTATCTCTCTGATTGCAGCAGGGAAGAAATTGGAAGGGAGCTGATGAAGGAGGGCAAAAAGGAAGGAGTTAGGAGGTTTTTGGAGTAGTTCAAAGTTTTTGGAAAGATGATGGTGGCTCAGAGTGGGTGGCAGTACCTATGGATAGGAGTTGATGAATAGTAGAATTCTTAAGAAAGATAAGAAAAAATTTAAGTGCCTTGATATCTGAGGAAGTGAGTGTAAGAAGAAATATGGTGTTGGATGCTGCCCTGTGTTTTGATGTGGACAGAGGGTGGTGCCATTTAACCAGAAAAGACATTACTGTGAGAGTCAAGCTGGCATAGGAAGATGAAGATCTCAATTTTGTTTGAGGTTTCAGTGTGACATGGAAATAGTGAAGGCTATAGATAGTCTGAAACCTAAAGACAGTCTTACTTGTTTATCTCCTTTTAATGGACTGTAACATTTTTGTTGGGTTTATTGGGGCAATACCAGTTAATACAATTATATAGGTTTCAGGGCAACTCTACGATACATCGTCGGTACACTGCACCGTGCATTGGCCACCCCAGGTCAAGTCTCCCTCCATCACCGTTTGTCCCTACTCTGTCCTCTTCTACCTCCCCCACCCTCTCTCATCCTCTGGTAATCCCCGTACTGTTGTCTGTGTTAGGAGCTTTTGTTTTATTAATCCCTTCACATTATTCACCCAGCCTTCCAACCCCTCTTCACTCTAATAGCTGGAGAGTAATATTTTTGGTCATGTCTTATTCATCCTCAAATGCCTTTTGAATGTACAATATCATTAGCTTTCAGGAACTATTTGTTTTTTTCTATATTTACTTAATAATGTATTTTTCCCATTACCATTTATCTTCCTTATGGTTTCATTTATCTGCACCCACTTCCCTCTCCCCACACAATCACCACACTATTGTCCGGGTCCATGAGTCCTTTTTATTTTTTGCTCAATCCCTTCATTCCCTAAAACCCCTCAGATCACAAATGTCCATACTATCCAACCCAAAGCAATCTGTAGATTCTATGTCATTCCTATACAAATACCAGTGTTTTTCAAAGCACTAGAACAAATATTTTTAAAATTTACATGGAACTGCAAAAGACCCCAAATAGCAAAAGCATTCTTGAGAAAAAAGAACAAAGTTGGAGGGATCATGCTACCTAATATTAAACTGTACTATAAGGCTATAGTAATCAAAACAGCATGGTACTGTGGTAATGACAGACACGTATATCAATGGAACAGAATAGAGAGCCCACCCATTTATATTCAATTAATATTTGACAGAGGAAGCCAGCACACACACTGAGCTAAGTATAGCTTAATCAGTAATTCTGCTGCAGATATCAGACAGATAAATGCAAAAAAAATGAAACTGGACCATCCTTCTTATGCCACATAAAGGAATAAATTCAAAATGGATTAAAGACTTAAATGTTAGGCCCCAAACCATAAAAATACTAGAAGAAAGCATAGGCCATAAAATCTTGGACATTGCTTATAGCAATATTTTTTCTCATATATTTCCCCAGGCAAGGAAAACAAAAGAAAAAATAAACAAATGGGACTACATCAGATTAACAAGTTTTGTACAGCAAAGGAAAACATCAACAAAATAAAAAGACAACCCCCTGAATGGGAGAATATATTCATTGATACATGTGGTAATGGGTTAATGTCCGAAATTTATACAGATCTTGTAAAACTCAACACCAAAAAAATCCCACAAACAATCCAATAAAAAAATGGGCTAAAACCTGAAGAAACACGTCTTCTAAGAAGACATATAGATGGCCAGTAGTCATGTAAAAAGATGTTTAATCTCACTAATCATAAGAGTAATGCAAATTAAAACCACAATGAGATATTACTTCATGCCTGTCAGAATGACTGTCATCAATAAATCCACAAAGAAGTGCTGGCAAAGATATGTAGAAAGGGGGTTCCTTTTGCACTGTTGGTAGGAATGCAGGTGGGTGCAGCCACTGTGGAAAGCAGTATGGAGGTACCTCAAAAAGTTAAAAATGCAACTGCTTTATGACCCAGTGATTTCACCTCTGGGAATTTCTCTGAAGAAACCTGAAACACTAATTTGAAAGTATATATGCACCCCTATGTTCACTGCAGTGTTATTTACAATACGAGTTTCATATTGTAAATAATGAAAGATTTGGAAGCAGCCCAATTGTCCATCAGTAGGTGAGTGGATAGAGCAACTATGGTACATTTACGCAGTGGAGTACTACTTGGCTGTAAATAAGAACATTTTACCCTTCACGGCAGCATGGATAGACCTGGAGAACATTATGCTGAGTGAAATAAGCCAGTCAGAGAAAGACAAATACTATATGATTTCACTCATATGTGGAATCTAATGAACAAACTGAACTAACAAGCGAAATAGAGACAGACTCATAGGATGAAATGGAAATACTCTCTTGGCTGTACTTCCTTCTCTGTTCTTTTCTACACATGGGCTGTGTTTAGAATTCTAGCCAATCATGACTAGGCTGTTAGCTTTTCCAGAATTTTTATTATGAGTACTTCTAGTATAGCAGAAGAACTGGAAACAAATGTGTTCTAAAATATCAGAGATAAGTGTAAGAACCATTTTTCTTCTCAGAGTTTATAAACACATCTTTCCTGATCTGATGTTGGCAGTGTTGTCTGCTTTATTGTCCCTGAGTCCCTGAGATTCAGGTTGTTTGTGACTTTAATGAAGGTTTCACATACTCAGGCACTATGTTGTGTTATTGTGTTAATGTTCAGATAATGAAAAATGACTGTGGCTTTAAAGTCTAAGTAGCTCAGATTTTTTGCAAGGTACACTTACCCACATAATGAGAAAATGAATCATGCTTTCCAATGTGGATCCAATTGGGTGTCATTTTTCTCCCTATTATTTATATTCAGTTTGGAGCTAATCTGGCATTTATCCCTAGATATTTTGAAGGAAAATGGGTAGAGATTCTTGTGTGAAATACTATTGGCCCCCAGATAGCAAACATGTTCTTGAATGAATGGAGAATTTCTTGAGAAGTCACAGTCATGTGCATGCACACGCACACACACACACACACACACACACCCATGAAAGGGTCTTGTTGGACTGTTACATTGCTGGCCTTTGGAAGAGAACCACTTGTGAACAGCAGATGTTGCTCTCGGTTCCTTTGTCACTGTGAGTCAAGGTTAAGACTTGGGAGCTAAATAATAGAACTGACCTAGGATAGTTTTCCTTCCAGCTAGCAATCCCCAAGGTCATGGAATCTGCCTTCAAAAATTCTAGAGATCTGAAGTGGTTAAGAATTGAACTTTCTTATGTTTATCATGCACAACTAGGAGGGAAATCACGTGAACCTGAGCACTGATGAAGAATGCTTGGGTCTCAGTCAAGGTTGCTGCAATCAGAATATAATTCAAGATGCTGGGATAGGAGATCACTGATTTCTACAAAAAGACAAGTAGATACCAAAAAAAAAAGTCACACTTGATCCTTATTTTCAACTTTGCTTTGCAGATTAAGCCTCTAAAAAAGCATCCTTGATTGAGATGAACCATGCATACTTTTAAGTTACGTTTTGCTTAACTCTGTCTCTCCAGTGTAAGTATATCCTGGCTGCGCCTGTGTGTGTGGAGATCTGTTTGGCTGAAATTACTGAAATAATTTTGTAAGACATTATCTTACAGCATTGTGGGGTTTCATTGATTTTATTGTAGAGGTATTCTGCTTTCCATCAATGAAGTAATGGAATTGAAATGTATTTTTAAAATGAGAGATTTTTGCATATTTACCTTTAGTTTTAATATCTATGCTCATAACTCACATTTTCATCTCATTCCTATATTTCCTTCCTGGGCTTTTATTCTGAATATCAACATGCACATATGACATCAGGACTATTGTGATGTCGTTGTGGTGATAGTTCAAATTCTGCAGGTCTCATACTGAACTCATGATTTGTTCCTCAAGACCAATCTGGTTCCTGTGTTTCCTGTCTCAGTGCATGGCCTCACTACCTGTTGAGGTGCACAATCAGAAGCCCTGGCTAGGAATGTATTCTTGCTACTGGCCTCTCCTGTGTCATATTCATCAGCAAGCCCTTTTGATTTTTGGTTTTTTAGTGTTTCCAGAATCTATCTGCCTCTTCCCAATTCCCTTGAGATCACAATAGTCCAGGGGTTCTCGGCAAGGGGCTATTTTGTCCCCCAAGTGTACATTTAGAAATGCCTGGTACATTTTTGATTGTCACTACTTGGGAATTTCTACTGGCACCCAGTGGGTAGAAACAAGGGATTTCACTAAACAGCCTACAGTGCATAGGAAAGCCCCAGAACAAAGGATTTTCAAGTCCAAAGGGTCAGTCCTGCTAAGGTTGAGAACTCCTGCTCTATCAAGTCCAAGCCAGCATCTCTCATTCCTGAATTACCACAGTAGCCTTGGAACTGGTCTTCCCCCACCTAATCCTTAATCAATGCAAATCTAGCTCTAGTATCCTTCATGACTTTTCACAACTATTAGGGGAAAGGCAACACTTCCCAGGGTGATCTGAAAGGCCCTGCAGGGTCTTGCCAAGGGCCAGTTCTCAAGCCTCCATTCTGTTGCTCCCAGCCTGCTCACTGTTCTCTAGCCTTGTTGGCTTCATTCTCATCTTTGTACATGCTTTGCTCTTTCTGCGAATGGCTTGTATGCATATTCCCCTTTGCCTGGATCAGTCTCCCTACCTCTATCGTGTTCATTCCTCTTGCTTCTTCTTCAGTTGGTAGTTTGAACATCACTGAACTTGAGTAGCACTTTTTGAACCCCACTCTGGGTTAATCTTATACAAAGTCCCACAGGCCTGAACTTTTTGTATCGCTTCAGGGTTTTTTTTTGTAAATTTATTTCCTTTTTTAAAAAATGGGTTTACTTAAAAGAATAAATACCCATGCCAGGCACCCTTCTAAGTGCTTTATTCATATTTTTTCTTTTAATCATTATAACCATATGTGATGTTACTTTATATTGTTTCCTTTATTTAATAGGGTCTAAGGTATATTTTCCTTAACATCTCTGAAATTAGGATGCATCTTATTATCAATGGCATCTCAAATTTGGCAGAAGGTAGTATCAGTTCCGTTTTATAAATGAGGAAGCTGAAGCACAGAGAGGTTCATTCTGGTACCCAAGACTGCATAACTAATAAGTAGTGGCATCAGGATTCCGATCCAGGCAGCCTCCCACCAGAGACTGTCCCTATCCATCTCAATTCAGTGCCTTCCTGCATCAGAATGTTGCTATAGGATCATGGAGATAATACATGCCAAGCATTTGTCTCATGGATATATAGTAAGCAATGAGTAAATGTCAGTTATGGTTATTAGTCTGTTTATTATCTCTCTTATTGTGTAATTATTTAATTCTATCTTTTCCACAGAAAGGAGGAGGCCTTTCAGGAGGGCAAGGCCTCTGTCTCTTCTGCTTCTCACTGTGTCTGTTTTTCTTAGCACTGAGCTGGGTCATAAGTGCTTTTTAAATGAATAAATGAATGCTTGAATGAAGAAAGGGACTATTAAGGAGAATTGGGGTCCTATCATTTGAAGGCACAAATGTTCGTCTTGAGTGATCGGTCGGTGCCTCTCTTACGGCATTTACCCTGTCCAGTGCTGTAACATTTGTTTGTGTGATTGTCCTTTCTCTCTTCACCAGATTATAAACTCCATACACACGTGGCACTGCATTCACAGTACCTATCACAGTTTCATTGTATAGGAGACACTCAGTACATGTTGCACTAATTGACTCGAATCACCCTAACACTTTCAGTGCGGTTCAGAACTCAGTACTGTCACGGAGGAAGGTTATCTCTGGGGATTTTTTTTAAAACAGCATAATAAGCCTTTTTGCCATTGATGTGCTACTATTTCCAAATTGTCTTTAGGAGGGAGTCAGCTGAATATTCTTGCATATCTCTATAGACTTACTGTAAGTTACAACAAAAACAGTCATCATACTCTGTCAAAAAGTAAAGGTAGGTATGGATATTTGGGAATTTTTCCTTTTTTGTTTCTGATTTAATTTGTGTTTAAGGAAGAATTGGGGATAATTTTTCAGAACATTTCAGAGGAATAATTCCTCAATAGCATTTACATACTGCCTTAAAAATTAGAGCGAGGCACAGGTTTTTAAGCAGTGGAGGTTGTTTATCTGAATTACTCACCGTGTTGTAGAATAGTGAATTCACTGCCTTTCCAATTGGCTACATTTATTGGAAGGCAAAAGAATGAATCTTTTTATGCCAAGGAGAATGTTAGGTTGTGGGCCCAAACAATTTACCTGGCTTCTGCCTTTTGGATCTAGTTTATGTCTTTGGCAGCTGAATGCAAAGGATATTGCATTCTGCCCTGTTGATGCCAAAAGTTCACAGAAGAGAGCATTTTTGGCAGAATGTGCTTGTTTTAAGGACAAAGGTGTTTGCATTTCACACTTTAATTTTCAGGGACTTGTTTGTACACTATAGGTGAAAGGCTCACAAAACCATGTATTGTGTACTATGTGCTCGGGGATATACACATGTGTCACCTTGATTGGCTGCTCAGGGAGTTCCACAGTGGCCTTTGTTACCTAGGCTGTGCATGGAACAAAGCCCAGGAGGGAGCATGGAGTGGAATGGAAATTAATTACCATCATGTAGCTTCAGAATTGAAATACCTTAGAACACCAAGGGGAGGGTGTTTTACTAAGTGCCGTGACTTTTCTGGCAACTAACGTGATCTCTCATCTCAGGCAATAGTACTTAAAAGTTGATACTTATAGGAAAAAGAGAACAAATGAGGTGTGTCTACAGGTACAGGCTAGCAATCTGTACCTTATATTTTTACGTATGTTCTGTTTTAATTTCTTTGTGGAAGAGCAACTAGTATATAGCAGGATCCTCTGATATATGGTTGTTTTTTAACATTTTGAAAGGTTTTGTACCTTTGTAACATATAGATTAACTACTTTGTAGATATAAATGTTTGGAGAGTGTTTCAGTTTCACATAATTCCAAAGGTATTAAAATTAATGTGTAGAATTCTGTTTCAACACAAGGATAAGCAAAGAATAAGTGCAACCTTTTTATTATTTACACATACAAGTATATTCATGAACCTCTATTATTTGTAATATATTTTATTGACTATGCTATTACAGTTGTCCCATTTTCTCCCCTTTATTCCCATCCACCCTGTATACCCCCTCCTACCTCCATTCTCCCCCACCCCTGAGTGCATGTCCATGGGTCATACATATAAGTTCTTTGGCTTTTCTATTTCCTATACTATTCTTAACCTCCCCCTGTCTATTTCGTTATGCTACTTATTCCCTGTACCTTTTCCTCCCTTCTCCCCTTCCCATTCCTCACTGATAACCCTCCATATGATCTCAATTGCTGTGATTCTGTTTCTGTTGTAGCTGTTTGCTTAGTTCGTTTTTGTTTTTGTTTTTGTTTTTTAGGTTTGGTTGTTGATATGTGTGAGTTTGTTGTCATTTCACTGTTTATATTTTAGATTATCTCCTTTTTCTTAGATAAGTCCCTTTAACATTTCATATAATAAGGGCTTGGTGATGGTGAACTCCTTTAACTTGACCTTATCTGAGAAGCACTTTATCTGCCCTTCCATTCTAAGTGATAGCTTTGCTGGATAGAGTCATCCTGGATGTAGGTCTTGCCTTTCATGACTTGGAAAACTTCTTTCTAGCCCCTTCTTGCCTGCAAGGTTTCTTTTAAGAACTCAGCTGATAGTCTTATGGGAACTTTTTTGTAGGTAACTGTCTCCTTTTCTCTTGCTGCTTTTAAGCTTCTCTCCTTATTTTTACTCTTGGGTAATATAATTGTGATGTGCCTTGGTGTGTGCTTTCTTGGGTCCAACTTCTTTGGGACTCTCTGAGCTTCCTGGACTTCCTGGAAGTCTATTTCCTTTGCCAGATTGGAGAAATGCTCCTGCGTTATGTTTTCAAATAAGTTTTCCATTTATTGCTCATCTTCTTCTTCTGGCACCTCTATGATTCTGATGTTGGAATGCTTAAGGTTGTTCTGGAGGTTCTTAAGCCTCTCCTCATTTTTTTGAATTCTTGTTTCTTCATTCTATTCTCGTTGAATGTTTATTTCTTCCTCTGTTCCAAATCTTTGATTTGAGTCCCAGTTTCCTTCCCATCACTGTTGGTTCCCTGTGCATTTTCCTTTATTTCACTTTTCATGACCTTTACTTTTTCTCTATTTTTGCGACCATACTCGATCAATTCTGTGAGCATCCTGATTACCAGTATTTTGAACTGTGCATCTGATAGGTTAGCTATCTCTTCGTCACTTAGTTGCATTTTTTCTCAAGCTTTGATCTGTTCCTTCATTTGGGCCACTTTTTTTAGATTAGTCTCTCATCTGTATTATTTTTCTTGGTCTCTGCATACCTGCTGTGTAGTGAGGGGTAGAGCCTTAGGTATTCTCTAGGGTGGGGCAACCCCAGTTGGTACGTTGGGATGCTGTATGTGGGGGAGGGGTCAGAGAGGGAACAGTGCCACTTGCTTGCCTCTCTGCTAGCTTTGAGTCACTTCCTCCACTATCCACAAGCAAATTGGGCCCTTCTGGTGTTGATTCACTGATGGTTGGGTTTGTGTATGTTCTAGGACCCTGTGGGTTTTTCCAATGAACTCCTATGAGGCTGGGATTTTCTCTTGCCATCTCAAACTCTACAGGTTTTTTTCAGTCAGAGATTTTGAGGATTTATTTCTCCATACTGGAAACCTGCATTACACAGTCTGTCTTGCTCCCCAATTGTTCTTTCTGATTTATCTGCATGCAAATGTGGGACTGCCCAGTCCACCAGCTGCCACATCACCCACCAGCCGCTGCCTTGCTGTGAGTCCTCTCCACCTGTCTGCCCATCTCTGCCCCTCCTACCAGTCTGGATGAATGTTTCTTCTTTAACTCCTTAGTGGTCAGACTTCCATACAGTTCAATTTTCTGTCAGTTCTAGTTATTTTTTTGCTTTTAAGTTTGTTGTTGTCCTTCTTTTGGTTGTGTGAGAAGGCATAGTATATCTATCTATGCTTCCATATTAGCCAGAAGTCTCTATATTATTTTCTTTATTGTCAAATAACCAAATCAAAAGATTTTCTCCTCATAGAGATGAAAGGTTTTCTCCCTTGGAGCTAACAGTTTGTACTTCTCTTGATCATCTTTTTTCACTTGTGCATATTCTTGTATCCTATAGTTCCACTTCTACTGACAAACTCCTACAAATATATCAGGAAAATATGCAGAAGCATTTATCTCAGTATTGTTTTTCTTTAAACTTTATTTTTCAACTACAGTTTACATTCAACATGATTTCGTATTAGTTTCAGGTGTACAGCATAGTTTAAACAATCACATAAGTGATTGTTACAGTGTTACCCTGGTATTTCCAGTATGCACCTAGAAGTTATTATAGTACTATTGACCAAATTCCCTATACTGTACTTTACATGACCATGACTACTTTGTAACTACCAATTTTTAGTTCTCAATCCTTTCACCTTTGTTTTAATATCAAACTGCAAACAATCTATTTCTACTGGCAACTGGATAAATAAATTGCACTTCTCCAGTGAAATGCAGGATAACGTTTAAACAGAGTGGAGTAGACCTATATGTGCTGAAGACGCAACACATGTATTTGCAAGTCTCAGAACAATGTCAAGAAAGTGATTTTGCTCATGTAAGAAAGATAAGGTTTCTGTTTATGTGATCTTGAACATATGTTCTTTTTGGAAAAGTACATAAACAATTCATAATAATCACTTTTGGGAATTGAAAGACTTAGTGGCTGGGGGACTTTTATTTTTGATTTTTTAATTTCTCCATTCTTTATACATTTTTGTGTAGTTGACATGTAAGATTATATAGTTTCAACTGTCTAACATGATTCTATATTTATATACATTATAAAATGATTACCATTGTTCATAGTCTTAAAATTTCATAAAACAGTTATGAGTTTCAAGTGACATACACTTTGGTTGTATTTCAACCAAGTGAAAAACTTCTTTGGTTGGTTGTTTCTCAGATTGGATGCCATTTGAGTAACTAGCATGGAAAGAAGGAAATGTGAAGAAAATAGCGTGTGTATTTCCGTTTTTCTAGTGGCAGAATTAATTGCCATGTACTCCACGTGCCTTCTTGAACCCCGCTGACAACACCTGTGTGGGGCTCTGTGTGTCCCCAGCATGTGGGGGGATGTGGCCCTACAGTTCTGGCTCACCTCTTCCCAAAGGTAGGAGTGCTTGCCTTCCTTTTTGGGGTGCTGGTATTTGGGGTGCTCTCCTTTAGAGCTCAACATTCAGAGCCTTTTCTTAGTCTGAGGAGGTGTGCTCTGTTGTCAGGACCAAAGTACGGCTCAGATAATTACTTTCTTTCACTTCTCTTTCCGATAGATAGTAAGGCTTTTTTTTTTAATGATAAAAAAGATGCTTAGGGATTTTCCCTCCAAATTCTTTGCTGGCTTTCCATAATTCACCTGATGTATTCAGAATACCAGTGAGTCTTTCATCTCTCGTTTTGTAAATGCTCCAAAGGAAGTTTAGTGAAAGCAACGGACTCTTTTTTAGAGACAGTGGCTGAATTAAGACGCACAGAGTAACCAATGACCTGTCTTAAATGTGTGCTTCATATTGAATCTGAAGAGACTTGCTGCCTTTAACCCAAAAGTAAGGTATGTCTGAGGAAATGCTTAAAAAAAAAAAAAACCCTTGTATTTATCAGCAGAAATCATAAAATATCCTTGGATGGAAGAAAGTTTTCGGGAGAAGTCTAAAGCCACATATAATATAGTTTTGTGCTTTATAACCCACCCAATGTTAAGCTTTATAAATGTGTTGAGGAACATTTAGCCATTTTTATTATATGATTAAAGGTAGAGCAGACATGGTTAATTGTAATTAAGTGTATAGTATAACAATAAAGATAGAGAGTCTAAATTCTTATGAGTCAATCCTCTGTTCAACATCATAGGTCACGCTTACCCTGAACTTGGAAAACCACTTTCACTGACATGGGTTTTGGGACCAACACTAAATGAACAGCAGCAGATAGCTGGCTCATGTTTTAATCTGAAAGATTTCAAAATGCCAGTCATACCCTTGGCTTGCTCTAGTTTTCAGAAACACTTTGGGAAATGTAGATCATGAAGCAGAATTTGGCTCTAAAACACTAAATTAAAATTGTTCTCAGGAAGCCTTCAATTAAGTCCACAAAAAAGCTACCAATACTCTCAATTTTTGTAGCTAGAGATGCTTATGAGAGTGACATGGGCACACAATGCAACCCTGTTATTTCATTTCCAAATTTATGTGAACTGAACTCATAAATTTTTTTAAAAATAAGAATTCTTCAATTTATCACTGCAACCATCGGTCCAGATGAAGTGTTTAAAATAGTAACTCGGGTGCTTTAAAGTCGCTTTCCTGTACCTTCAGTGATTAGACCTCACCTATCCTTTCCTCCCAGTCGGCTCATCTGTCAGGTGTGGAGCACTCAGTAGGCAGATGAGTCTGGGGCCAAACCCTGGATCTGCGAGTAACTAGAGGGAAGAGTTCAGGCAAATAATGGACCACGTGAAACCTCTCTGCCCCATCTGTAAATATATAAGTGCATGGTTGTTTAAATATTTAGTTTAGAGATTTAAAGAAACCATATGAAGCAGTTAATTAGAGTAGCATTAAGAATATAATGAGTGCTCAATTATTAGTTATTTTTATTAAATTTGTTTTTAAAATTGACCACTGGGAAATAGAAGACATGAACTATAATTTCTTTAAGTTCTGTGAATGTGTTTAGAAACAGATCACGTAGTTAGAGTGATGATTAGGAAGCAGTCTCTTGAACTAGATAGCCTTTACGTACGGCTGAGTTCAAATATTCCACAGGTGATGTGGGCCAGGTGCTGTGACGTGAGAGTGGTTGCTGGCAGGTGAATCTGGCTAGTTTGTGTCAACTGAAAGGCGGGCAGGTCTTTGGAAGCCCTCGTCTGCAGTGAATGGTGATGCCTGCCTTGCTTTGGCGGTACGTTGTTATTAGATGTCTGATTAGAACATGACATCCTACTTAGTTATCTTTTAATTGATCCTGAGGTAGGTGAAATAGTGTTTTTGTTTTAATCCCCTTGGTGAAATTCTTGGACTGAAAGGAATTTTAGAACTTGTGCAGGGCCTTGGACAGACATACTATGTACTCTTCTCTTGGAAAGTAGAAACCGAGGCTCAGGACACAGAAGGTGCAGACGAAGGTTCTGACTAGCGGCCTCTCCACTCTCTGCTGCTTTTTAGGAATCAGCACTTCTCCGTGTTTCCCTGTGTGTGGGATCATGACGGAGACTGGGTTTTTCCTTGATTATTCAGGTTTTTGCCAAGACTTGTCGGGTTTTTTTTTTTTTTTTACAAACAAAATCAGTCATCATAGAATGGACATGTGGGCAATGTAGGAAGTGAGGGTGTATGTGTATCCACTTTACAAAATGTCTGGGAAGTTGTAGTTGACAGGAAACAAAAAGAAATCTATCACTGTTTGCCATTTTTGATGATTTCCTTGTACTTTTTCTCCCTGAGAAAGGTAAGAGTACGAAGATCACTGTGGTTAGTTGAAAGTTCCGACTGGGTTTTAGTAACTTGAGGTTTTACGTGGACAAAGAGGTAGTACTAATCCCTCTGCCCTCTTTACACGGAGATTTCCTGTGGAGACTCAGTTCTATTGCACGCAGAGTGTTGCCTCAAATGGAATCTTATCTGTCTGCTCCACATGTTACTTAGTGGCAGAACTTCCTCTTAAATAATATCCTCTGTGGCGTACCTTCTACCTTACTTGACATAATATCTGTACAGAAAGAAGGAAGCAAATGACTGCCTCTAGTACTCACACCCTTAAGACACATATTTTAAATTTTGGCAAGTTGTTAGTATTTTATTGCTGGTTAGATTTTCTTCTCTGCCATCTCTTTCATATACTATAGAAGTTCTCACTATGTTTTGGCCCTTTATATTTTTATCCAATTTAGGGTTTATTGGAAAGTTTTTTTCTTTACCCATTTGAAATATCTCAGTTGTTTTTCTTAAGATCAACTCTTTTTTTTGTACTATTAATTAATTTGAGATGCCATCTATGTTGAGCTACTGTGTAGAGTAAAACCAGCATCATCAAGGATGCTTTCTGGGTGTCCACTCTGGAAAGCCCAGGTACTGGGGAAGAAAGCATAGCAGCAATTATCTTAGAAAGGAGACACATTCTCCCTGTTTCGCTAAACAGAGGCCCGAAGGGGCAGCACCAAAGCACCTATATGCACATTTTGCAAAAGAATTTAGCTTTAAAAATGTACAGACTGCAGATCAGGATTTCCATCCTAGTGGATGACACAGGGGAAGCAATTACAGCCCAGGCATTTTCCATTTGTACCCCAGAAGTCTTTATTTTAATGACAAGATATGTCTTTCTCATTTTAAGACTTTATTACAACTTCTGCTCCTCTAACCTTCACTAGCGACAGCAAAGTTGCTAGAACAACTCTTGACATAAATAGGGTTTTCAAATTTGTTTTTCAAATATTAGCATTTTAAAATCATGGGTTTCACATGTTCCCTGTGTGTCGCGGTAGAAAAATGAGCGGCTCGAAAGTTTCCCTCATTTATCTGTAGAGGAGATGCAAGAATATGAGTTTTATACTTATTTGGTCATTTTTTTTGTTTCATTTCTTTTGATACCACATCGATTTCTTATCTCTTCATTTTGCAGTAATAGAAGAAGCCTTAACAGTTGCAAGATTACATATTTATATCAGGGTTGAGACTGAGAATTCATTCTTTTCTAAGGAAGCAGAAAGATCATGTAAAAATAGTGACCACATGTTGACAGAATGCATCATTTAACAAAACCAAAGGCAATCATTTCAAAGAAAAATGTTTTATTTTCTGCCAGCAGAGTATAATGGAGAGAAATTGGCTGGTATTATTTTTAAAAATTGCCCAAATCACTGTAGTTAGTGTAAAATTGTCTTTGGAACTATTTCCTGTAAGTTAACCAGACATATGATTGTATCCTTTCTATTTTGAATACTGAAGCTCGCATTTCAACTGTCTTGCATGGAGCCTATCAGGTATAATAGCTCTTTGTAAAGGTGCTTCCTTTTCTCTTTTAGTCTCTCCCATTTTAAGCTTTTACCTTCATTCACCCCAAACTCAAGAATATTTGTAGTTTGGGATTTTCTGAAACTTTAAACTACATATTATTCACTGAAAAATCAAGACTGCAATCTACTCAAAATGTGCCAGTTCAGTCTGCAAAAGTTCAAGTGAAATTAATGTAAACATTGTACTATTAAAATCCTCCACAAATTTCAATTGAAAGGAGATTTCATTTTTATTTAACATGTGGTCCATAGGGCTTGCTGGTTTTCCATACTACTTAAAATAATTTTAGACGTGACCCATCGAGAACTGGTTATGTTGTTTGGAGATATTGTATTATTAAGAGCAAATCAGATTTATGTGTCAATTAAAGAATAATTCAGTCTGACATGGTCCCAATTGTTACATAACCTCTGAGCAAGTCAAAAAGACATGAGTCATTTGGAATGTTGGCAGTCATATCACGTCTTTGGCCAGTACTGTTTGCAACGGCTGAACAGGTGTTGAAGAGGATACTGTAGTTGCTTTCAGGTATGTTACGGAACAAACCATCCCATGGGATCTAAGCCAGTATTTTGGAAGAACTGGAGGGTTGGATATACAAACAGATTTAAAAACAGTATAAAAATTACCTTGGGAAGAGATAGGAGTATTGCATTTGTGTCTACACAGTGCTAAAAATACTGGTGTTCACCAGATAGTATTAATTGATTTAGCCTGATGCTGGAAAGCCACCGATATATATGTGTGCATGTTTTTTGAGAAAGAGAAAGGAAGAGACATTGATTTGTTGTTCCACTTACTTATGCATCATTGGTTGATTCTTGTATGTGCCCTGACTGGTGATCGAACCAGCAATCTTGGGTACTGGGATGATGCTCTAGCTAGCTGAGCTACCTTGCCAGGGCAACGTGTGTTTTTGATTGCTTGATCCAGATGGTTGATATTTTGTAGGAATGTAGGACATTCCAGAGCTTTATACTTATACAGAGAGGGTAAACAGGCAGACTTTAATAAACATTCAGGTGTTTCCATCGTTTGAACCTCTCCTGCTCACCAGTTAAAAAAAAGATTTATGTTGAAAACAGAGCTATAACTCTTACATAAATAGTATTCTTGCAGCTTAGACAGCTGCTCTCCATTGTTAACTATAATTCAAGGGTAACTGTTCATGCTCTGCTTTGTCAGTTCTGGAAAAGACCCAGGATTTCCTTTGGAAATGTGAAGATGAAAGTATTTCATTGTTATGAATCAAAAAACTTAGTTAAGCCAATTTTTATGTGTTGTTCATGAGTTTAGCAACCATGCAACCTCACTGAATCCTACATGAAAGTCGGGTTGAATATCTACTTATTGAAGCCTTTGCATCTGTAATAAATACTACTAACAAGCTGAACAGTGGAACTGGGGAAGGACACACCACTTTGAAGTTGTAGGTAAATTGGGCAATAACATTAATACCCATCAGGAATATTCCCCAGTAGTTCACTAATGTTTTGAAATGCACTCACGTGAAAGTAAAATCTTTAAGGAGAAAAAATGTTCTAGAGAAAAATCTCCCCTTGTTCTTTCTTATGAAAAACATAGAGTCAGAAAAATTAAATATATTGTTTGGAGTCATACAATATTAGAGGTAGAGCTTGGCCCAGCACTGGGGTCTCATGACGTATTGATCAGTGTTGGATTGGAATGCAGAACTGATTTTCTCAGTCATATTTCATTTAGTTCCCTTTTGTGGACCCACCTGTACCTACCTAATTAACTGTACTTACATTCTAGGTGATCTGTCAATTGCTTGAGTCTAGACCTGCATACAAATCACTTTTATACACACATTGGTCCCATCTAGGGCCTCCCACTGAAAGCATGAAGTGCTGAGATGGACCTGTCTCCAGTGGCTTAGTTCGCCTTCCCCTGCCTAGAAGTACATACCCGGAACGCAGAGAGGAAGGAAACACTTTGCAGCAAGATATCCCCCTCTCTCGGGCATAGTAGAATTTGCTTGGCACTGATGTGTTTCCATATGACCTCCACTCCTTATGAGCATCTGTTAAATCAGTGCTTTGAAAGTGGTTGGGTGGATCTAAAGGGAATATAAGTCCTGCTCCCAAATCTGTGCTAAGCAAATGAAGCCATACCATACCTGTGGAGCTCATGCAAACGTTGAGCACATTGCCATGGAGTGCAATTGCTAAGAGGCATTGTCTCCTGTTCCACTTTTCTGGCACAAATTGTTCAGGAATTCATGTGTAATGAATGGTACAAAAGACCTAAACTTGACTTTGGATGTTAAGATCTAAATCTACATTTAGCACAAAATGAATTCTTACAGAAATCTTTAGGATATGATTTTCTCACTGACTTATATCTCACAATTTCTATAGAACTTTGTAAGTCTGAAGATGTCCTTGTATAATTGAAGAATTTGGGATCATTGTCTCTGTAGACATTGGCTTGATTTTATTTTTCCTTCCTTGTCATCATGATCCAAATACAGGTATTGATAACCATGCATTATGACTAATTAAAAAAAAAGTTCCAAAGCGGCTTCTAAATGAAAGCTGTAATTTTGTATTGGATTTCTAGTGACAAGAGCAAATCACTTGCTCTTTGCCCTTATGGATTTTATAATGTCATCAGAGTCTATCAATAAAATTATAGCCTACAGTTGGGCATACACCATTTCTTACTGTATCACATATGCAGGGGGAGGTGGTGGGGGTCGAGAGATTGTAGCATGTCTGCCCTGGGGTGCTCTCCAGCAGGCTGTGTGTGTGTCTGTTTTTGTTTTTTTAATTGAGATTTTCTGTGCAATCAGTCCTGGAAGCCAGGGACAAAGAACCTTGCTTGATTCTTACATAGGAATGTTTCTCTTGATTCTACCACTGTGAGTAAAATTGAATAGAATTGTGCCATTCTGATGAATTTTGTAAGCAGCAGACCCTGCACATAGATATCATGACTGGCCCTTCCACTTGAACCGTCAGCTTCCATCCAAGAGGGAAAGGATATTGACAGAGACTAGGAGCATATAGCCAGAAGGAAATGAGATAGCCACAGATGCCCGAGTAAGGAAAGCAGGTGTGCTACCATATATGTGGTCTGTCCAGAAGGTATCCAGCCATATAATATGAAAAATAAAGACACTTATTGGAGAAGACACCAGAAACATTGTGCATAGGACAATGGCACCTCAGTTGTCCTCAAAGTAGGCATCTTAGGACTTCACACAGTTCTCCCAATTGCCATGGGTTGCCCTGTTGCCTGTTCCCGAGTCTCATCAAAGGTCTGAAATCTCTTCCCTTTTAAAAGTAATTTTAATTTTCAGAAAAGCCGGAAGTCACAGGGCACAAAATCTGAGTTCCAGGGGGGTTGAATCACTTGGGTGATTTAATGTTTTGCCAAAAAACTCTGCCCAAGATGATGTAATGTGCAAGGGGCACATTATTGTGATGAAGCTGCCAATCACCAGCTGCCCATAGCTGTGGGGCCTTCTGAATCATCTGAATAGTTTCTGTGGAGGAATGTTCAAGCTTAATGCAAAATTTGATGCAGATTTGTTGCTCTACTTGCTCAGTCATTTTGAATGTGACAGCCGTGCAGTACACGTGCTCACTCAGTGATGCTTACTGCCCCCACTGACTCGTACAGTGAAGTTGTCATTGTTCACGCATACGCATTCCAGTCCACTCTCCTTGGCTGCCAGGTTACATCAGTGTCACACAAACCATTCTTGTTATATTAACAGTGGCTTGTTTTTTTTCTGGATAGACTTGGTTGACTTTAATAAAGCCTTTCTAGATGGCTGTCTTATTCAGTCATTCTGGAACTTATAGAGATTTAATATCTCATCTTAGTTTGAATCTTTTCTCTATTACCTCTTCATAGATTCTCTTTAGAGCAATGCCTTTGTTCACTTTATTGTTGTATTTTTGATTACACATAAACACATAAATGCAGCAAATAGATGCAATAATTATGTGAAGATCTAGCATTTTCCCGTAGAAATTTTTCCCATCCTTTATTGTAATGTTTCTATCTGACTTATAGGAAGAATTTGTGGTGATTTTGTGTTCTGAAATATGCCTGTGTGTGATTCACGAAGAGAGGCTAAACAGACTTGCTAGTTTTCTTTCTCTGTCTTCACTCACGTTGCCTCAGTTTGGTGCTCACCATAGCACCCCCTCCAGAGTGTAGAAAGGGGACAAAACTGTGTTTTGAGAATTTCAATAATCAGGGAAGAATTTACAAGTGTACAGATATGGCAGAGGGGTGGGATTGTCTGTGTTTCTTCCTTTCCCATCTCTTATTTATGATAAGATACTCCAAGGACTAATTTGCTGGGTAAAACTTAATTTTCATACCACTGTTCCTGGCTGTGTTGTTTGCTATTGTTAATCATGACATTCAGATCACTATCACCATAATCATCTTTCAATAAGAACTTGTTGAGGACATACTATATATGCAAGGTACTCTGTTGACATTACTATTGAACTAAAAAAACAACAAAGTCTTGTTTATGTACTCTTAAGAAATTGTTAATATGATCACTGATTTTGGGGGGTCTGCACTCTGATGACTCATTGTGAAAATGGCTATTTTAATTTTAATTAAATATTTTTTAATGCATAGTGCCACCATGGTGAACTGAGGGAACTTTAGTGAATAATGAATTCCCCCTGTCTGGGCATGTGCTCTCTAGTTTGCTGTAGTCCCCACCACTCCCTGTTACCTGCTTGGCCATGAGATTCAGACTTGCTTTGGTTTCTTTCACCTAGTCCTCTTTAGCCACTTCTATAATGGTGTTAGGTTGTACATATATTCGACTTTGTGACCCTTCACTTGAATTCATTTACACTAGACTAACTAGTCTTATGAATTATTATTCATAAGACTAAAATGTTCTTCTTGCATATATGAATTTTATGAGAAGAGAGATGACTAAATCCAATGAATGACTTTGTAGGAGGAAAGTTGTGTAAAAGAAAATGAGGGAATAAAAATGAGGGGGGAGGATACAAGTCATTTGTAGGACAATGCTGACACATTTAGTCATATACAAGCATCATATAATGCTAGAAATGTTCAAATACCACCCCTAAGAATTTGAGAAGTGTCAAGTTATTGGAGAAGTCTTAGTTCCTGGAAGCCACATATATAACTCAGCTGCCTAATGACAGTGATGCGTTTATGTAAGTGTGTGTGTGTGAGTCTGTGTATTTGAGTGTGTATTTGAGTTTGAGATGTAACTCAGGCCCACACCATGGGAACACAAGGACATGACAAGGTTGCCACATTGCTATGGGGGACTCGTTGATCACTACGCTACCTTTGCATGCTGCTGGGTAGCACTGCAGTTTTTAGAAGTGAGGTGAAACTAGAGATTAAGTGGTCTTTTGTCGGCCATGATAACTCAAAAGGAGTCCTTGCGGGACAACCCTCTGAGATGAATATTTTAGCCAAAACAAAATCAAATAAAATTTAGAGAGGAGACTACAGGTGGATTTAAGAAAGGAGAGCCTGTGGGTAGGTAAAAGGCAGCAGCATCCGCATTTGGGGCAAGGGCCATACGAAGCTGACAAGTCAGGGAAGAAGTGCCCTGCCATATGGTATACGTTTTATATTTTCAACTAATTATTTGGTGGCTTATAGATGCAGACACTAAAGTTATTTATAGAGGCTTTGTGATAGCAGCCACTTGAGAAAATTGCTGGCTGCCATTGCTCCATTTCGATTAAGCAATCCCTTTTACTTCAGCTTCCAAACCAGCATGTGCTTGCCCGCATCTGAGAACTCTGTCAACAGTTTGGACTCGTGTTACTAATAAAGTTATGGTAATTATTTGTTGTAAATCAGGAAATTCAGTGCTGACTCCCAATTAATAAGATAACTGGGTCTTTTTAATTTTATATACATATATCAGGACACAACCTTTTGCTTTTCCATTGACAACTTGCAAACTTATGAAATAAATGAGAAGCTGTGCCTAACTGATTTTGTTTTCATATGTTTTAAACATCGATTTTGTACACTGATATGTTGCCTGTTTCTATCATCCTGATAGGTAACTAGGTTTGGCTCAGAATAACTTACTTGTAGTTCCTCGAAGTCCAATTTTTAGGAGAGGGCGAAGTGTCTCTCAAGGTTACTGCAAGAATGTGGGGTCCATGGAAGACTTGGTTCCTGAGCTGTGTAGAAGCCTAGAACAAAGTGGGCGTCTCCTTTGCTGTCCTACCTTATAAAGTGCCTCAGTGTGGGACCATGACCCCTCAAGTTAAATTTTATATGGTGGCCCCTGGCACAAATGTCTTGTCTGTCCCATGTACATATGCAGTCTAATGCCATGGCACCATCCTGCCACCAAGGGCCAGAGCCTATTAGAAGTGGGAAGTACAGCAGCCAGTGAAAAAATAGTAAGTGATGCTGATCGTAACAGTTTGGTCAGTGCCATAAAACTTTGTCGAGATCTCCAATATCATCAGTTGTGCCAACTTACTGACCAAGGCTTGAGTCAGGATCTGAGAATGTGCTTCAGGAATGTACAGCATTTTGTCTATTTGTCTGTTTTCTCCTGGGGAAGAACCTGCAATTTCCATCAGGTTGTCAAGGTGTTAGTGACGCACAGAAAAAACCTGTCGCTGAACCGGAGTCTACTGCATCCCCAGTCAAGCACCTGGCATCTGGGACCCTCGAAATCCACTGCTCTGGGTCTCAGAGGGACCACAAAGGATGCCAGGGCCATGGCTGCGTGGCTAACAGCCTCAGGCATCTGGTTGGACACCTCTGGGAGACAACCTCAGAGGGACAAAGCCCTCTCCTAGCTGTTCTCTTCCCAGCTCTCTTCTAGAGGAATAACCAGGCTAAGCTTTTTCTACAAATATTTTTCAGGCCCTATTATTGCAAGAAGTAGTTAACAAGATGGCATTTGATAGCACTATCAGGTAAACCATCTATTGAATAAAAACATACCTTGGTGGAGCATCAAGGTACTTCTGAGGCCCAACTTGGACTCCATAAAATTATATTAAAAATAATTTTATAGTAAAAAATACATGTTTATTGAAGAAACTTCAGAACTTTGTTACCCTGCTCCCTCCTCCAGATGACACAAGGAATTTCTACCATGTAGAAATAACCAATTGTAATATTTTGGTTTTTGGAAAATTAATCCAGATTTGGGTATATTTTATCTCTATATAGATATAGGGCTATTGCTATATAATCAGTTGATCCCAATATACATGATAATTTAAAAACTTTTTTTATCATTTAACATACTACAGCATTATTTAAGGCATTGAAGATTTTTTTTCAACATCCTTGTTCAATATCTTAAATATTCCACATTTTTTCTAAAGTTTATCAAAGTGGCAGTGAATACTACTTTAGCAAAATATTCACATCCTAGTCAGGTCAGGTCACAGAGGACAAATTTCTAAGCCTTTGGGTAGGTATTGGCCAAAGTGTTCTCTAGAAGCCGTTCAGAATTTACACCCCCAGCAACCAGACTGTACTTTTGGAGCCTGTATGAAAGGTGCAGTAAAAATATAAGAATTAAAAAATCGGCAGGGGACAGAGTATATAGTCTCTTAAGACTGATGGACCTGCATCCCTGTGTCCTCAGTTGTGTTTAAAGAAAGGTTGGCCATTTTATTTAGTTATCTCTATTTCACAACAGAGTGCAGGCAGACATGGTATAAGGGTGTGTTCACTGATGCCAAGTAAAAGCGTGCTCTATGTTTGTGGCGCTCACGTGACCATAACTCTCATTTTTCATACTTACAGGTCTTGAAACCTGTCAAAGCCAGCTTTCTTTTTTCCACGTTTCTCTTGTCAAGCTTGAGAGTGTCCAAGAGCTTGCTTTCACTTCACTGTGTTTTCAAAAGTGTTTGAAATCACACTTAAAGAAAATTAAAAGAAAAAAAAAATAGATCTTCTCTCTAGAATAGGTCGTTTGAATTCCCAAGCAATTTATTTTGAGAATTAGAGTAATTAATAGCAAATCTATCTTCTCCCAATTGGAATGTGTTTATAAGACTGAAAAACAGGGTGGTTTTTTTTACATTTTATTAAGGAATTAATGTTTTCATAACAATTATTATGAATTTTATATGGGTGATTATAAATCAAATACAACTTTACCAGTGACTTGATTGTCATGTAAGTAAAATAGGGACAGGGTGGCGGGGCTCACGAGCACTGTACTCCTGCAGAGGCGATGTTGTGCAGTAAGAGGGATGTACTTGGGTTATCTTGCCAAGGTTCAAATTCAACTCCACCATTGCTGGCTTTGGGCAGGCTAGTTTTTTTTCTCTCTGTGCTTTGATTTTCTTATTTGTGAAAAGGGAGCAGCAGTACTTCTGGAGCGACCAACAGCCCTGCTTTGCCTAGGACTTTCCTGCTTTTAGCATGGAAAGTCCAACATTTGGGAAAGCACTTCCTGCAACAAAAATTGCCTAGTTTTCAGGGATGGATGGGTGTGCGCCGAAAGTCGAAGGGAAAGTACAAAATACATACGTCCCCACAAGCGATTGAAAGCAACCTTATTTTTACTTTCAAGTGTATCCGGCAGAGATTATGCGCCTTCCCTAATTGTTACTCCCCACCCCCCATTGCTGATACTGGCGGTCATGAATTAAATGACATAATATTTAAAACAGTTGGCCCCTGGCAGAAATACAGTAAGCATTCTAACTAGCTCTTATTGCTATGTTAAGGTCCGTGCTATTTTTTGGTGGTACTGAATGATCTTAAATCCAAAACCTGTTTACTTTCCTGCTATTGATGTGATGAGGGTTAGTACTGCAGCTCCTTGAGGGGTAGAAGTTCCAGCAGGTGTCCCTGAACGGTCAGTAAAAGGTCCCGCCATTCCTGCCCATTTTGCCTTTCATCAGAGACACTCTAACCCTTACACATATTTAACAGTAGAGTTTTCTTTCTCTGTGCTCAGGACCCCCATTACCATTAATGCAAGCTCTACGTGTGTGCTTACCAAGATGGGAGAGCCTGTATCCTGTGATGGGGAAAGACCTGTGATCCTGAATTTCTTTCTAAACTTCAGACCTGAATATAGCAGGGCAGGGAATTGCTGCTTTCTCTCTATATTGACTTCTTCAATTTCCCTTTATTTGGAGCCTGCAAGCCACATTCTGTGACTTTAGGAGGATGAACAATAAAAATGAAGATCTGAATGCTTTCCAAGTAGGGCTCAGCTCAGGGAACACTTTTTGTTTTCTTTTAACACTGTGCTGGCAATTGACAAATCGCATGCACTTGCCTAATGAGTCCATATTTGTTTCCGAGGTTTCACATTTGCAAACTGCACAGCTGAGAAAGTATGTGAAGTGTTCACCCACCTCAGGTGTGAGCTGACTGGTTTAATGTACGGGACAGATAAACCCTAGAATAGTGAAAATTCTAAACCAGAAGCACAGAACCTTCAAATACAGTGTCCTACCCTTGTTCAGGACATTCATTTCTCCCCAAGAATTCTTTTTAATGTATAAGACTTCATTTTTGTGTTTAAGAACTAGTAAACTACAGCAGTTTGACAGCCATTCACACTGAATCCTGTGCATTAAACCAACAGCATTCTTTTCCACAAACACCCATTGTTAGGACAATGCTCTCAGACAGAATTTATGAGAAATGGAATTATGTTACCAAGGAGATAGCATTTACTATAATGAAGAGTAGATCCTAGAAAATGGCCCCTTTTACAGCAGCTCAGAGCAGAGCCACAAAAGCAATTGATTGGTCTTGGCATTTAGTCTTCTATCAGCTGTGTCATCCATAGCTTCAGGAGTGAGAACACTAATCTAAAGTGACATTTGTGTTCTGGCGGGCTTTTCTGCCCTGATGAAAGCAATTATTTCATTCCTAAATGATAATTTGCGGGAGTTTCAACCACTTTAATTGATAATTTTTTTTTGTTCTGAGTTCAATTGTGAAGTGATTAGCTGATTTGGTAAATAGAAATTTAAGGTGTGAAATATACAAGTTGCTCCAAGGTAAAGTGCTAGTTATTGGGTGGAGAGAAATTACTTGATAAAGCTGCAGTTTTTCCATTATTGTGGAACTGCCAGTGGTATGGCTTAAAGTTCTGGGGGAAAATGAAGAACAAAACACTTTGATTCATGAGGTTTTTGGCAGACACCAAAGCACACAATGAATAGTTTGGTCTTGCTGTGGTTCATTCAAGGGTTATTTGAATCAAGGTGACCATTGGTTGGAAAGGAATGTGCAGACCGCTCCGCTTTTCTTACTACTATTCTAATGACTCATTCCAGAATTAAATCCTCTTATTTAAAGTGTTCAGAATAAAAACGTTCATTGGCTAATACCAATTAATTTAATTATTAAGTTCAAACATACACAAGGCATTTTCTGAAGATGAGGCAAGGCATTCAGTTGAATGGCTTTAATTACTCTTTTGATCTATTTTACCGTAAGTCAAAAAATGGTCATGATTGTTTCATGAGAAAATATTTTTTTAAAATTGAAGAACGCATCTTGATTTTGTTACCTTATCAAATATTAGCAGTTGCAGATGTTTTTGACATTCTTAGAGCAATCAATTTCATGATATTTTCTTACATGGGGGAAAATAATGGTCATTTCACATGTTAAATGAGAAAAATAAAGCAAGAATGAAGGTCAAACTGATTTAGCACATCAAACAGTCTTTGTCAGCCAAGCTTAATATATCCTGAGTTTGTGGAACAAATGAAATTTTGCTGCTATGTTACACTTTGCTTCCAAACAACCATTACAACTGGTTTTATATATTGTGTGAGCATCAGACCATCAAACGGTGCATCTTTACTGACGTGTTGCTGCAGCGATGATCTACAGCAGCAATCTGCCATTTATATAAGGGCAAAATGTGCATCTATATTTAGTTGTGAAATTGGCCTATTATACTCTTGATGTTTACAGAGGCTAACATAAATTAATGATGACAGCTATGAGCAGTGCATTAGTTAAGCAGCAGAGTTCTTACCTTGAACTTGAAGGTTCCAGTTTTAACTTCCAGCATATACTATACTGCTTTCTTCACACATTAAAGGAAGGCTTCTGAAATTATTACCTTTTCTTGGAGAACAATATAAGATTTCATTTTGTGAGCTATGTTGTGCATAATCCTACCAGATAATAGTTGTTTATGCATTTCTCAATTATAATACCTTGTAAGAAAGATGATATTTTTAGTCATAGAGGGAGATACTTCTGGAAGATTTTTTTTCTTTGTAGTGAGCTGATTTATTTGACTTTGAACTCTGTGATGTCAGTGTGTAGTGGGCTGTTTTACTGAAATGAATGAAGGCAGGGCCAGCAGTACATACAGATTCTTTACCTTTTCTCTGGAAGCCTCCTCATTCAGCTCATGTCAGGGCAGCTATAGGTACTGGACTAACTATAGATTTCACCATTAACTATGACCAGAGATCTGACAAGTATGCAGGTGTTCAAAGGTTCATGAGTTAAAATGCTGAAGCCTTTGATGAATTTTTGATGGCTGCATTTTTAATACAGGTCGACCTTCTTCCTTTGAGGCTTCATGCCAGATTAATTGATAAATAGTAGAAGTCTGTAGTGCTGGGTTATACTAAGCAAACTAGTAGGAAAATCTATAAAAACCTGCCTGGCTGGCTTCTTAGCGATACTTCTAAAAGGTAAAATTTAAATTGGTTCCAATGCTACATTTCCTTTTTCATACAGTTAGAGAACCAAAACCTGCTGTGTTCTTTCATAAAGACTGGTTATTACAGCCTAAAAGTGTACATGCAGATGTTAAAATTGAGGTTTAGAGAGAGGGTTTTCATGTAGAGATACTATGAATCTATCAATAATGTCCATAGGAGCTGTTTCACAAATGTAACTATAAATTATTTCAAAAATGATCAAAATCTAGCTTGTGAAGTAGTCATTTGAGAGGAGGAAACGCTAAGGAAGTTGACATACTGCTGTTGTTCCTCTGTGATGATTATTTTTGCTCTTTATTATCCTTTGTAGGTCTCAGCTATATTATTTCCATAATCATCATAATTGTTTCTGTGGAGTAGGAAACCAAAATAACCAATTCTGTGAAGGTAAATTTGATCACCCACATAGGATAACTTACATTTCTTATTTGAATATGTCATCAAGTCCAAAATTATCTGTTTTTTTCCCACCATGGACAAGCAGCCCAGTGAACAATTGGCACCCTCGTCCAGCTCTGCGGCAGCTTCAGAGAGATGGCAAATCACGAGTCAATTTCATAATACTAGTTTAGTGATCATGGCTCTACTGCTTCTTTAACCTTTTATGCCTTAAAAAAATCTTTTGTGCATTTTAGCTCGAGCAAAATTTCATGACTCAGTCTTGCCACAGGTTTGGAGACCAGAGCGACAGATTCTACTGCATTTCCACACTTGCCTGTCCCCAGAAGCTCCGTGTGAGCTCTCCAAGGTCCTGAGCCGGCTTTTCCTGACATCAGGGAGAACTATTAGATTTGTGATGTTTTGGAAGATATTTTGAAGGATTATCTTTCTGCTAGGATTACACATATACTCTTTCTAAATAAGAATTATCATTGCAAGTTTGAAGTCTTTCACAGAAGTTTCTCAATCTTTTGGAGCAATTTATTCTCCTAACAATTGTTTGGATATTAATTTTTATATATAAATACACATGCTTGTGTTGCAACTGAATACCACTCTTTCCTACTTTAGTGAAGTAAAAAATGGACACTTTTCCCTGAACATAGTCATTTATTTTTAAACCTTTAGCCTTCCATTGATTAAATATATATTTGAACAACTTATTAAGTACAGCTGTGTTATACAATATATAGACCGTAGACATAAGGAAGACTGGAATGAACAATCAATATCTCTGCAATACAAGAATTTTATTTCACTTAAAAACCTAATGTTATATGTTATAACAAGTAAATAGAATCATACTGGTGAGAACAGAGTGTACCTTATAAAGGGACACTGTGGATCTCAAAGCAAAGAACAGTCACTGTGAAGTGAGCTTAGATTCATATTAAACACATCTCATATAGCATTACTTTGTGCTAGTCACGATTGTAAATGTCTTATAAAAATTAAATTTAATTTCAAATAGAACCTTATAAAGCAGACAGTATTATCTTCCCATTTCACAGATGAGAATAACTGAGACAAAGTAAGCTAAATAATTTTCTTGAGTTTGCATAATCAGAAAGTTATAGAGCCAGAATTTAAATGTAGACAGTCTGGCTCCACAATCCATGCACCTAATCTCTACCTTCTGTTAGCATGGAAGACACACTAAAAAAGGCATCAGACAGAATGTAATGATAATCAATGTTTTGAGAGAACATAGTAGGTGTTTAAAAAATAAGCAGTTTGAAGGTTGTCAAACAGAAGTTAGGCCTTTGATTTATTTCCTTTCCTTGGTTTGATTTTTCCTGTCACTATTTGGGAAAGTAAATTTACTAAAATGAAGGTCATAGAGGTGGTAGAGAAAGGGGAGTGGAGGGCAATGAGAGAGGCAAACAGGTATTTTGAACCATAGAAAATGTAGAGTAAAAAATGATGTCAGGAAAGAAGCTTGGTTAAAGAAAATTGAACAGAATCATGGAGAAATAGGGTGGTAATAGGGTGTGGTACTAGGATTAAAACAGATGGGCTTTTTTCTCAGGTATGTTTTATATTTATTATAATAAAAGTTAATGCTTATATGGTATCTACAATATGGCAGACATTTAGCAATTTATGCACATTAGCTCAATTACTCCTCTCAAGAATATTGTGATGTGGATGAGAAGATTGAGGTTTAGAGGGGTCAAGAGACCTGTCCAAGATTGCTCAGCTAGTAACTGCATGATGACATGAACTCACAATGTGGCTACAAAGGCCATACTCCTCACTCCTATGCTTCAAGTTTAAGGATGGGTTGGCTATATTTGGGGGCAGTTCCAAGTCTTTCGAATTTCTAGAAATTCTTCTCTGTTGTAAACTTCTGAAGTGGACTCTGCCATCTTTAGAGTTTGTAAATTGTCTTAATTGTTAAAATTTAAAATTGTCAAAGGAGTTTATTCCCTTATAGGTCACAATATACTGCCATGGAAATTCTCTTATGAATCATTGCAGTAGTCCCAGGGGATTTGCCAAAAAGGCCCTGTTTGTCATCCTTGATTTATAAAATAAAATTTAATCACAATGATGTGACTTAGAATTACAATATCTGCAAGTGGCCAAGGTGGGTCTTCTAACTCCTTCACCAGCAGTCTGTACTAAACACATAACTTGCCAAAGGAACTTAAAATTCATTAAAAGTATAAAATTCATCATAAAAATTCATAGAAGTATATTTTATTGATTATGCTATTACAGTTGTCCCTCTTTTCCCCTTTGCCCTGATCTGCTCGGTACCCCTATTCCCTTCAATTTCCTGCTTCATTCATTCATGTCCATGGGTCGTTCATATAAGTTCTTTGGCTTCTTTATTTTCTATACTGTTCTTAACATCCTTCTGTCTATTTTGTACCTACCAATTACATTTCTTATTCCCTGTACCTTTTCCTCCATTCTCTCCCACCCTCCTCCCCACTGATAAACCTCCATGTGATCTCCATTTCTATTATTCTGTTCCTGTTCTAGTTGTTTGCTTAGTTTGTTTTTGTTTTTGATTTTTAGATTCAGCTTTGTTAATAGTTGTGAGTTGGTGTTATTTTAATGTTCATAGTTTTGACCTTCTTTTTCTTAGATAAGTCCCTTTAACATTTCATATAATAAGGGCTTGGTGATGATTAGCTCCTTTAACTTGACCTGATCTAGGAAGCACTTTCTCTGCCCTTCCATTCTAAATGATAGCTTTGCTGGATAGAGTGATCTTGGATATAGGTCCTTGCCTTTTATGACTTGGAATATTTCTTGTCAGTCTCTTTTTGCCTGCAAAGTTTCTTTTGAGAAATCAGCTGATAGTCTTACGTGAACTCCTTTGTAGGTAACTCTTTGCTTTTTTCTTGCTGCTTTTAAGATTCTCTATCTTCAACCTTTGGAATTTTAATTATCTTGTGTCTTGTTGTGGCCTTCTTTGAGTCCAACTTGTTTGGGCCTCTCTGAGCTTCTTGGACTTGTATGTCTATTCACCAACTTGGGGAAGTTTTCCTTCATTATTCTTTCCAATAAATTTTCAAATTCTTGCTCTTCTCTCCTCCTGCTGGCACCCCAGTGATTCAGATGTTGGTACATTTAAAGTTGTCCCAGAGGTTCCTAACCCTCTCTCACTTTTGTACATACTTGCTTCTTCTTTCTGTCCTGGATGAATGCTTATTTCCTCCTTTTATTCCAAATCCTTGATTTGAATCCTGGCTTTCTCCCCTACACTGTTGGTTCCCTGTGTATGTTTCTTTATTTTGCTGTTTATAGCCTTCACTTCTTTCTTTATTTTGTGGCCATACTCAATAATTTCTTTGAGCATCCTGATCACCAGTGTTTTGAGCTCGGCATCTGATAGGTTGGCTATCTCTGTATCACTTAGTTCTTTTTCTGGAGTTTTGATCTGTTCTTTCATTTGGGCCATATTGCTTTGTCTCCCCAAATTGACAGCCTCCCTGTTTTTCTTTGTCTTTGGTAGACCTGCTTTGACTTCCTGTGTCAGTGTACTTGTCACATTGTAAGGCATGGTGCATTAGGTATTTGCCAGGATGGGGCAGCCTGCTTTGTTGCTTCTTGCTTGACTCTTGCCCTAATACTAGTCACTTCCTCCACTTCCTGCAAGTGGCTGGTGTCCTTCTTGTTCCTGCCCTGGTGCTGATTCCCTGAGTGATTGTGTTTGCACACATTCTAGGACCCAGTGGGCCCTTTAACTGGACTCTCCTGAGTGACTGGCAGTTTCTTCTGCCACTTCAATCCCAACTGGTTTTTACAGCCGGAGGTTATAAGGCTTTGCTTATCTGGCACTGGAACCTTCTGGCCTGTGGCTGGGATAGCTCACTCCCTTGTTTCCCTCATGTTTTTTATCCACCAAAGTTGCATGTGGGGACTGCCTGTTCCACTTGCTGCTGCCACTGCTGCCTCATTGCTGCCTTGCCACGCCACACCCTCTGTGCCCCAGCTGCCCATCTCAGGTTTCCTACCTGTCTGGATGAATGCTGCTTCTTTAAATCCTTGGTTGTTGAACCTCCATGCAATTCAATTTTCTATAGTTCTGGTTGTTTTTTGTTTTTAGGTTGGTTGTTATCCTTCTTATGATTGTGCTAGGGAGGAGGCAAAGCCTCTCTACCTATAGCTCCATCATGTCTGGAAGTCCTCACAAAAGTATTTATTAAAAAAAAAAGAAAACCACTTTACGTTCATCATACATTGTCATTACCAGTAAATTTTTTGAATTTCTATTATCTGTGCTTAAGATATAACTTTAGAAACATAAAATATCTTTAAGAGTGTTGAGAACATAGATAAAAATATTATTTAAACCAGGGATACATGGTTAGGATAATTCTGAGACCATCAGTGACAAAGGGGGGGATTTAACTTTATCGTTTATAAGAGGGACATTCTAGATACTAGATCATTACCCTTTTGGTTAGAGAGATAGGACCAGTAAGGAGAATCTGAAAATCATTTACTCTATTTCCTCCAATATATACATATACATACAACTTTGTATAGGACTTTCTTACTATATCTGTCTACACACACACACATATGTATCTGTCTTTTGAAATGTCTGTTGATTTTTTTTTTTTGCTTTTAGTTGGTGGTAGTGATTGGTGAAGTAGATAATATCCTCAACAAAGAGAGCTGAAACCTTCATTTGATGAGGAATAAGGAAGTCTCTTCTTCCTGTTGCCCAGAGCCTAAGTGGAAGAGCATTAGAGCAGTGGGAGGTTTGGGTCCAGGGAGTAACTTACTGTGGCTCTGAAGTGTAATCATATTTCAGATGGCAAAGATCAGCACTGCATTTACTCATGTACAAACAATCCGTCCTTTAGCAGTCCGTAAATATTTTTGGTTTTGGTTTATAACACAATGTGTGAATACAAAGTTTATTTTAGGTTTTACTGTAGTCTTTAATTCAATTTGAGATCTGTTTATTACTAGGCTCTACTTCACAAAAGCAGACAAAAGATTGCTCCACAATCTGTGTCATTGTCTTAAGGTCTTTAGATTCATCTATTCTGTCAGCATCTCCATAACCTCTATAATCCTTTGACTGTATTTTATTGCTGTTGCCCTCAAAACCAATTACTACTTATTACAGATACAGTGCTATCATTCTGAAAGTCTTCTGAACTATGGTGTCTGCATAATGATGTGATGTGGGAGTCATGGAAACCCTTTGTTATTGAGATTATAGCCAAGAAGATTACTCCAGTGAGGTAGCAGTGTGTGCGTTAGATTTAAAAAAAAAGGAGGGAGGTGTGGAGAAAAGAAAAACAGCAAGAAGGAGGGGCAGGAACACAAAGTAAGTTGCACCCTGTGCTATTTTACAACAGTCACGTGTCAGAGGGCGGGGTTTAGGCAAGGCCCCGAAAGATTTCAGTGTCCACCTATTTCCTTTCCCCTTATTGGTGTAGGAGGCCACCTCCCCTCTACTAGGCTTTGGAGCCCATTAGGTTGCTTCCATGACCTTGTGCTTTCGTCCCCATTGATTTAGTTTTTCTTTAAATTATTGATAAGCTTATGCATTAATATCAATTTTATAATAATTGCCTAATTCTCTAGTTGCTTCAGTTGAATAGAAAACTTCCTAGCATGAATAGTAGTAATATTAATTACCATATTTTTCTGACCATAAGATGCACCTAGATTTCAGAGGAGGAAAATAGAAAAAAAATGTTTGTAGCAAAAAATGTGGTAAAATAGTTAATAACATAAATAACATAATATTTCACCAGTGTAAATGTAAACAGAACTCAGTAGCAGCATTAACAACCATTATTCCTCCCAAATTTGGGAGGGAAAAAGTGCATCTTATAGTCCAAAAAATATGATAGGTTACAAGCAAGTACATTTGTGATCATTTGAGTGACATATATAAAGGAAAGTTACATATATCATCCATTAAAACTACTTTCAAAAGTGGTCTCCCAAATTATTACCCAATTATAAAGGGAGTTCCTGCTCCATTATTGACTAAACAACATATTTTAATGGGCTTGTATAATTTTTAAAACTTTAATTAGCTAATATAAAATTAAAACATAAAACTGGAAATGCCATGTAAAAATTCAGTTTTTGTTCTCTAGAAATAGAAAAAGTAGAGATGTGGTGACACCAGTCATGCCTTCATCCAAGGCTGCAGTTGGATGGATGTGTGTGCTGTCCCTTTGCTTGGACTGCTGTTGTCCAGCTACCACAGTCATTGCCAGGCCTCCCCAAGCATTGATATTCCCTGCCGTAATCCTGCACGCCCTTGAGTTTGTGACCTCTGCTCTAGAGCTCTGTCATAGTCACTTACTGGACCAAAAAAAAAATTGTAAGTTCAGCCCACATCTGGAGTAGTGGTCGATTATAAGAACACAAAGAGGGCAAAGCACTGAACTTGAACCACTGCACTCTACACGTGGTAGAGAAAACATGTGAAAAGACAGTTCTTTTGGCACAGGTGACTTAAATGGTGTTAGATGGATTGCTTGTATTATAGAAAGGGAGAGATATGAATCATTCTTCTATCCTAAGATGTTGACCTGGATCCTGGTTGTACGTTGTCAGATTTTAAGGCTTCTCTCACTTTATTGACATCATTTTCAACAAGCCAAAAGTGATCATTTACAGAATTGAATGGAGACCAAATAAGAGATTGGGAAATAAGTAGCATCATATATCTTTTCTTTGTAAATTAGGGATATTTCTGCCTGAGGTTATCACCTGAGCTATCAAGAGGCAAAGGTTTGCCACCTGACACCGCTGTGACTTTGAAAATGATAGTGGTAGCTTGTCGAGTTCTGAGAAATACATTAGTTAGCTATTGTGGAATATTTTAGTATGGAGTAAACATGAAACTGGTTGGGCTATTAGCATAGCAAATATTTGATGAGAACATTTGGCATTACTTAAATTACATAGATATTTTGAGTGTTTGCAGTGAGTAGAATGGTTATACCATGAAGGTATTTGGAATGCTATAACGTGATATAGAATGTTACTGTGCATATTCTACCAAGAGACTGGAGCCACACTTTGAACTCATTTTGATCTATTCCTCTGGCTTTATTGCCTTCCTTGTTTCTGTTTCATGTTATTATAATGGGAAACCAGAATGCTAGTTTCAAAGATTTAAAATGCCTTCAGAGTTCATTAAAATGGATACTTACAAATGATCTTAATAGTACCTGGAAACTGTAAATATTACCCAATTACCTATCATCAGTGTCTGACTTTGAATTTGTCAGACACGAACTAGAGCAACTCAGAGTAGGTGGAATTTTTCCATCAGATGCTCACAGGTAACTTCAGTTGTGCCAAATTCTGCCCTCAGCAATGTGAGCAAACTTCAAACAGGAATGCACATGAATAGTTAAAGAAAAATGCTGGATTCCACCTGTTGCCTCTTCTGTGAAATAATGTGTCCATAATGTTTATAAATTTTAATAACCCACAGAGTTTTGTCTTTCAACATTAAGTTTATAATATCTTAAAGTCTTACTTTTCTGGGCAATGTATTTTACCCTCTAGTATTTTAGAGACTCTATCCATTCATTAATGTATGTCCATTGGTAAAAGTATGAAAGTATTCTCTTATCAGCTAATTACCAGCAGGCTTATAAAGTCACATTGAAATCTTCATCTTTAGTAGGATGTTTTCTTTATCTGACTGAAGGTCTTGATCATTACCAAGGGCTGGAAGCATCATTGTCTTATTTGTTGATTCTGTGAATTGTGTTTGTATTTGCTGTTTTTTCCTGAGGTAATACTTGAAATAAAAAATTTTAAATGTGTCCTTTTGATGGCTTAAGATCCCAGCGGGGTCTTAAGATTTAGCTTGAGAACAGAAATGTAAATATAAGCCCAATATTTTAATAAACTGGTTATAACTGAAAACATCAAGCGTCATCTATAAATCTTATGGTTATGTCTTAGAAAGAATGAGTGTATGTTAATGCATGGTAAATCGGGGGGAAAAATCCTAACAAGCGCACTACATTTACTGGTTGCATTTGAGTTTATGGCATCTAAGTCCACAGGTAGAATTTGTGGTTTTAGTGGACATTGTCTGTAACTCATTTTACCATGACCCCTGGAAGAAGAATTTGGTAGCGTTTTGCTGGGAAAAGGGGAAATAAAAATAAAACAGTTTCTATCCGATGAGAAAATCCTATGTTCTGAACAACATTTTTTCACCTCTTTGATTTCAGTTTACAAGCATTGAGAAAAGAGAAATCCCGAGATGCTGCTCGCTCCCGTCGGGGCAAAGAAAATTTTGAGTTCTATGAATTGGCCAAGTTGTTGCCTCTTCCTGCAGCTATCACAAGCCAGCTTGACAAGGCGTCCATCATTCGACTTACCATTAGCTATCTGAAAATGAGGGACTTTGCTAACCAGGGAGACCCTCCGTGGAACTTGCGAATGGAAGGCCCTCCACCAAACACGTCAGTAAAAGGTAAGTTTTAAGCCTCTGTTCACTGTGGAAGATGGTGGCCTGCAGGTGTCTTTAAAATGAAATGTTTACCATCATCCTTTCTTCTTTTCCTGCATATCAAATCCTTTAAAGGGATACAAATGTGGAAGTCTGAACTCTGCATGAGAAAGACACCATGTGAAGGTGAAATGGACCTCTTCTATTTTCTGTTTTCTTTTTTTAAAAAATCTGTCAGCCTAAGTATTCTATCACGTATAAGATTTCAGAGAAATGAGAATGAAATGACTTACATTAAAGTGCTTCATGGGTTTAATTTAAGTTATGCTAATACATGCAAATTTTTATTGATGGGTGGAGTATGAGAATATTTGCTAAAGGGTAGAACTAATATTTTCAGTCTTTAGTAACCAAAGAAAGGAAGGAAACAGAGTCCAGCTGTAGCAGGCGTTTTGAGCAGTGATTTTACTGACTGATTAAAAAAATCAATCCATGTATTAATGTTTCAAATACCTATACATATGGCCTAGAGGCTGTAAGTATAAGCATATACATGTCCTCCAAATCCATGGTGCAGTTATCCTGAAGTTATTTAAAAATTTTAGTTATTTAAAAATTTTTCACTCTGATGATTAAGGGAGGCATTTTCCTGCATGTTCTTGTAACTCCTAATAATTTATGGCACTTGTAGCATTTTAATATAAATGCATATGCTTAACAGTGATTATGTGACATTAATCACTGATTTTGTAACTTTGAGGGTGTGTTATTCAAAGCATAGGACTTTAGGGGTCTGCTGGTTTCTTTTGCCCTACCCTTGTGTCTAGACCTTTGGTGAGTGTAGAATAGAATTGGACATTCGGCAGAATTTCAGGCAATGTCTGCTCCGGAAGGAACTAGGTTTCTCAGTTATGTGATTTTACCTTGACAGCTGCCTTTGGAGAAGGGTCCATATTTTTGGCTGTTGTAGGAAAGGGTACTAGTGGGGAGCTGTAACCCTTACAGGATTCAGATTAAAATGAGAAGTCAAAAGCAGTTACTGTTTAAGATCCGTGCCCAGAGGTGCGATCACGTATGAGTATGTACATGTGTCAACAAGTTCGTATCTTGCCTATTGCTACTTAGGGTTTGTGTTTTTTATGTTTATGAGAGAAAGAAAATTAGAATCTAAATTGCAAGAAGTTATTTTCCTCTAGAGCAGGGGTTGGCAAACATTCTCTGTAAAGGGCCATATAGTAAATATTTTAGACTTTGGGGGCTAACTCAACTCTGCCATTGTAGAGGGAAATCAGCCATAGACAATGTGTTAACAGCAGAGTGTGGATGAGTCCTAATGAAACTGTGCTTACAAAGCAGGCAGCTGCCACTGGATTTGGCCTCAAGACTCTGGCTCTAGAGTGGAAGACTGACATTCTAAGGTTGAGAAGAACTTATCGTAAGGTAGCTTTTAAGGGCAAGATGTGAGTTTAAGGCAGCAGGGCACTAACAAACCAAGGCACATTTACAGCCTGTCCACCCTTAAGAGTGTAGATGTCAACTTGGTCATTCACCAGTCCTTGTCCCAGAGGCTGGTGTAGTAGGGAAATTTCCCAGGCTAAAGATATGAGTATAATCCTGGTAAATATTTATTATACGCATAAGAGCTTATTCAATAGGCCATCTTCATATTTATTCCAAATCTTGCAAGATGGAAGGGAAGGATAAGTGCAAAAGGTTATAAATCACACAATGTGCAAAATGTTATTAAATTTTAAATATATTGCTTGAGGGACTGGACTTGTATTACGTTGTTTAGGATAATCATCTTTTATTTCCATTTTCCTTTGAATGAGTTTTGCATTTTATAGGTTTTTCTTGGTAGTAGTGGCTACCAAAGTAGAAAAATCTAATGGTTCCCTTGTCTGTCCATTCTTCTTTTACTCTTAAAATCATGGCCTTTTAGAAATACAGAATTATAGATCGTATAGAACCAGGCCTTTGTTTTACAGGCGAGGGAAACGATGTAGAAAGAGTATACAGTTAAGTGCCCGTAGACCTAACACTGGAATCCTGTTTGTTTGTTTATCTGTTTGTTTGTTTGAGTTTCTTTGTTTGCTTTTGCCTTTCTGTCTAGGGCTCCTTCTTGAATTTGCATGCCATCCTTGCACAGGTACCATGCCAATTTTCTATGTATCCTTCCAATTTTAGTTTATGTGCTGCCGAAGCGAGCACTGGTGCTCTATTGTATCATAGTCATTTCTAAAGATAATACTTGATTTGTATCATCGTCATCTAACCTTCCAGGTGAGACTTCTCTCAGTTTTGAGAGTATGACTGATATTTCATTTTTACTTTGTGGCCTCCGGTCAACTCAACTCCATCACTACTCATCATGATAAAGGTGGAAAAAAGAAGAAACCATGGTCTCTTCCCTCATGGGTTTCAGTCTGTGGAAAGCCATGGGGATGTCAGTGAGAAAAACAAGGAGCTTGGATGAATGTTTAGGGGCCTGGAAGGAGATTTCTGTTGCTGCATGTTTGCTTCCACTATTAGTAACCTGACGATAGGCTCAAACTGAAGCTGTGAGCACAGTGGCTCTATTCTGTTTATCCTGATTCTTGAAAGTTGCTAGGAATGCAATGGGCACTTCCTTTGAAAGGACTCTGCTGCACAGTATATGTATATTTTATTGCTTCACTCTGGTTCTTTCATGCAAAGCTGCTACTCATACTGATCAAACATTCATGAAACAACAACATCCAGGAAATTTGTTTTAATTTATTAAGGTCTTCTGCGTTGTGCCCTTGAAGAAGTTCATGTGGATAAACAAGCTTATATAAATAGCCTGTAGCATCATGAGAAGCGCAGTTCACAAGCCAACAATAAGGTGATAGACATTGTGCTTTATGCTTCCCCAAGTCCTCTCTTGAATAAAACTAATGGCATTTGGAAATTTATATGAAAAGTACTTATACATTGTAGGCAACATTTTTAAAAATGTGATGCGTTGTTCATCTTAATAATTATGCTTCAAAGCTTAAGTAAATTTTTCTCACAACTATATAGAAATCTAATCATTTTAATTTACTGCCTCAGAAAAGTCCTTTACTCTGCCCTGTGTTTAATCATATTTTTTCTTAAAAGTCTATAAAGGTTGATGAGTTTGTTTTGTGATGCCCATTGTGTATAGATTATTTACAAGGTGTGCTTGCAGAAAGAACACTCGGGTGACAGCGTATAATATGTCCTGAGTCAATTACTTCATGGAAATGATATGTTAAGCCATCGGAAGGTAACAGATAATTTTTTCCATTATTTTAGAAATATCTGTATTGTTATAATACAGATCAAATATACAACGAATATAATGCATTATTCAGGAAATGACCAGCCATTCCTGGCAGTGTTTCAGCTAAATAACTGATGATTGTAACCTTTAAAGAAATCTCATTGTGGTGACTGTTGGTAAATCACTTCTCCATTCATAGTGATCTCTATTTAGAGGCTATCTGGGAACCATTATATCTTTTATTAATCTTAAAAGCAATAGCTGCTGATTTGACATTTGCTAAAACTAGATAAATTTTCTGTCTTTCTAATATCAGACTTCAGTCAATTTTGGGAGTCTATCTGCGGCAACTCTATTAATCCAGGAATATTTACTACTGTAAGCATACATTTTATTTTAATTTAAACACTGCAGCTTTTAAATAATTTGCCTGTGTGTGACAGGCAACAGCGCTAAAATACTGTCTATAAAATACTAGGCATTTTTAGCCTTTGGAATGAAACAGTTGAAAAAATATGCAAGACAATTGGTAATTAAAATTGACTAAACATGGGGAAGAACATTTACTATTTTCATAGAATTTCTCCTCATGGTTTCAGGCATGTATTCTGAATTAACGTAGATTTTTCTGCAGGTCTTTATTTAAGCAACATAGTATCTCTCTTTAGCCAAGGACTGGACCATTCCTGAAGCAATGATTTTTCATGGATTCCTTTACAATAGTCTTGTAGGGTAAGTGAGTACAGGGCACCCTTCAGAGTAACATTGAATCACTATAATGGTTGTCCCCAAAACTTAGAAAGCATTTTATAAAATGATTCTGTTTTCACAGAAGATAGAGATTTCAAAACTGTCTGAGGGATAAGTCCTCTTGGTCTAAGCAGTTCAAAGGTTTTCCAGTGTCTGCTCTGGCATTTTACTATGTGTGTTTATGTCTACAAGTGACATTCCTGTTTGAGGGCAGGTGTCGTCTTGCTTATCATTAAAAAGCCTTGTGACATGAAAGTTCTTGGGAGCAGGGCATAGCATGTACACCAGTCTGTGGTACTCTTTTTTCTTTTTACCCAGGCAAATGGTAGACCCAGACTGACGTGAATCCCTGGGTTCTGGACAGGAGCTCCTTGTAGGGCTGCGAGAGCAGGAGAAAAGATGGAGACTTGGTTCTTGGTTGGATCCTGTTCTTACCTCCATCACTCTCACTAGACTGACAGCCTGGCTTTCTTCTCTCGTCTTTAGTTCCATTCACCTCAATCCAGAGTCAGTGGTGGCACCAAATGGGGATGGAACCATCCAAACTCTGAGCTGCCAATGTTCATTCCTGTTTGCTTTTGTAGCAAGTGCCAGGTTTTACAAGTATATGGACCTAGTATGTGATGTAATTGCCTTTTCATAGGTATGCTTTCAAGAAGGCTTTTTAATTACATGCTATTATCCTTTTATATCTTTCTGGTAGAGTTATGATTTCCAAATGCAGTTTATTTAAGAACTAACCTTTTATTTTACATCATGTTTGAACAAACAATGTTTATAGTGCCACACTTCCCTGGGCCCATCATTTCTGACACCACGCAGGAAGGGCTTTTTGACAAATGTGGGTCTTAAGTTTGGCAGAGTGTCTGAGACACTAATTCTGTGAAGTTTACCTTCTATCAGGAAAAGCTTTGATATCTGCACAGGGAGTCTGCAGTCCACCTTCAGCGTGAGGAGTACTAGAAAGCATTTCTGGTTTCATGCCACCTGCTACTGTCAAAAACTTTGACAGGTCACTACTGTTTTCAGTGCATCTGTCACTATTGAGCATCCAGACTTACCCTCAGCTCCAAACACTGACTCAGGGAAAGGATTCCTATGGGAGTGATGACTGAGAACACGGGAATACTCAGCCACTGCCCGGGCAGCAAGCGGTTACCACACCTCAGTAGTGAGCCACAAAGCCTTGACTCCTCAGGTAGCTGGAGTGCGCCTGTGTGTTGGCAGGTCTAGCCTGGGACCAGCTGGGCAGTTCTCCTTCTTGCCACAGCTCTGGCTGGGCTTGACTCTTTGCTGAGAGCTTAGCTCGGGTCTGCCCCCTGTCAAGGGGCAGCCGGTATTTGGGAAAAACTCTTTTCATGGTGACGGCAGAGGTGAAGAGGGGCGCGTAAAAATATTTAAAAAATATATCAAACTTAATTTAATTTAATGCTCTAAGTATTGAATGCCATTTGGCTTAAAAATCTTTCACCCTCTCGGCACTTACACGATGGCAAATTTCACCCAAATCTCAGAGTTTGCTGTGCTTGGATTCAGTACATGGGGCCCAGGAATGTACTGCCCTCTGTGACCCTCTCTGTTTTGGAAAATGGAGAACTTTGACATCATTGTAGTTATGAGGGTGGGTCATGCCTCCACACCCAATGTACACCTTCCTTCAAAGCTTTTCACTTTTGGACATTTACTATTCTTCCACAGTTGCCCCCAGGCCTCTGGTGGGCTGCTCCCTTTGGAGGGTAAGCTGCTCAGTTCCTCTTCCTGTCTTTTTGGAACCGGGGGATGTTCTTCCTGGCTGCCATGGTCCACAGCTGCTTTGTTGCCATCGCACGCTCTTCTGCTCTCTGGGAGCATGCCTCCAGAACCCTGTGCTCTGGTAGAGCCAGCGTCCTACCTGTGGGGCTTAGTGAATGCCATCACTCAAATGGCGGTGACCTTCAGGTGGCTTTTCTGTGGGTCCAACGAGATCAGTGGCTTTTCTGTGATGTCCCTCTTATATCAAGATACCTTCAGAAACCAACTGGCCTTCAAGGAAAGCATGTGATACCTATTCAGGAATTTTTATGTGGAGAATTTGGAAATAGGGACAAAGGAGTGCATATGTACCGTTTCACATCCTATGTCAGGACTCTTCAGTTTTCTCCACCATCATCTACCTTTCCTCTAGCAGCACTAAACCCCAACCCACGATTTGTGCTTTTGTCTATGCCATCGTCTGCCCTTCCCCTTCTTTTACTGAACTCTTATTCGTCTTTTAAAAATCAGCTCAGATGCCATTTTCTTATGTAGATTTTCTCTTCTTCCCAAAAATGTGAGGCATTTCTTTCTATAGGTTACTGATAAGTCTAATGTTGCTCTACTCTCAGTTCATAATTACTTTCTTTATATACCCATCTCTATACTTAGACTATGGGCTGTTGGAGGGAACAGTTTGAGTCATCTCATGCATGTTTATGTTTCTATGCGCAGTACCCGGGAAAATAAGTATTTAACTGTGTTTTTAAGTTGAATTGTACAGAATTGGGTTGTAACCTGGGATTGCCATTATCCGAGCTGATGCTGATGCTGATGCTGGTGAGAGCTAAGGGTGGGTCTAAGTCACAGGCTAGGAAGAAGAAAGAGTAAAAACAAAAGGAAGGAGGATGATGGTGATAGTGTGAAACCACTGGAAAAATAAACAGTGAGTGGATTAAGAGCTAGGAAAAGTTGTAACAGCCCCATTCCCATCCCCAGGATGAGCTCCCAGTCCTGCTCTGCAGTGGTCTCCCCCTCCCACCGTGTTTCTCTCATGTAATATACAGGCTGAGGAACTGGACGTTAGAGGCAAGAGTCTCAAGAAACCCACAATGGTCTTAGGTGTATAAATTCAATTCCATTCAACAAATATCTGAGTACTTAACCTTAGTAAATCTTGTGGGTCCTCTTCTGAATATAGTGAAGGGACAAAGAGTAAAAGGCATAATCCTGGCCTTGGAGGTATCTACCATTCATTGAGAAATAAATGAATGGTAAAGAAAAAAGGGGATAATGGAAGATGAGAGCTTTGAATAAAATTAAATATACCTGTGACCTGGCTTATAATGCCTCTCTGGACCTCAATTTCCTCATTTGGATTTTCTTTTTGTCAATGATTCTGGTGCGAAGAATTGCTTACTCTCTAATTCAAACCCCAATTCTTTAGAAGGGATTTTTCAGTTATTATCTCAAGTTAGCCTTTCCTGGGACTGTTTGGTTTCTTGAAGCTGTTTATTGATAATGTCAAAAGCCACATGTTCTAGTTCTTCATAACCTATGATAATTTTCATTTTCCTTCTCTTTTATTTAATGGCCCTTTACAGAAAAGTTATCATGTCTCTCTTGTGGTATGGGTTTGAAACGTGTGATATAGTGCCTTCTTTTAAAAACTTTTACCTGTTGGTTATCAAGATTTCTATATATGCAGTCATAAAAGAGAGGAAAATAAGACACCACACAATAGAGTTTTAAATTAAAAAGTTAAATGCCAAACACTTGTATATGATATAGACAAAATTTAAATTTAGAACTTTATGTGTTGCTCTTACCCTTGACAAATTTTAGAGAATGTACTTACATTCTGTATCACACCCAACTTATTTAAGAAGTCTACCGGTTCTTGATAATGTAATATTTTAGTCGTGACATTCTGTGGCATTGCATTATACCACATGTACTCATTTATTTAGGACTTTCAAGTTTATGTGCTCTATTCTTTAGGGCTAGAATTCTTTAACTTGCATCAGTTAGTCCTATCACCTCTTGCAAAGCACAATATATAGTTTCGGCACTCTGCAGATAACAATATTTCATAGGCATAGCAGAGCAGGAGTCACCTCTGACTGCTTCATATGATTGAAATTGCACTGTGGCTTTAATTTTCAGAAACGGCTTTCTGGGTACTATGCATAAGGTCTTAGCTGTGCCTTAATAAACATGTGATACCCTCCGACTGTAAAACTACTGTGGCTTTGCATACTGATTGCCTGCAACTTTTCACATCCTTTCTGGGTCCACAGTATGTCTGTGAATGTCAGAGCCTGGGCAGGAAAAGAAGGCTGACAGAGTTTTCAGTTTAAAGATCTTACAGACCATGTGTTTCAATCCCCTTGCTCTCATGTTGAGAAACACGATGCAAAGAGAAGTTCAGTGACACAAAGCAAGTCCATAACCAACTTGGGACTGGAATTTAGGCTTTCGGGTCCCAGTTCAGCACATTTCCCCCATGATAAAAAGAGCTTTCTGTGTTGGGCATGTGTCCTCTGCTGTTCCTCGGTCATCCCTTTTCCATTTACATTTCATACAAGCGTATGTGTTTACATATGGCCCGTGTATAGACCAGATCTTTTTAGATCAAATGTTACCATTCTGTCCCAATTCAGGAAATATTTTTAGGCTATTCAAAAGTTAAGTTCTTACAATTCAATGAAAATAATAATTTTTTTTTACAAAAAGGTCTTAAATGTGAACATCAGAGGAATCTGAGTATTATAGGAACTCTCTGTACTAAATTTGCAACCATTCTATAAAACTAAAATTATTCCAAAATAGAAGACTATTTTTGAAAAAGCACTATGATTTACAGAAACATGAGAAAAATAAGCCTCTGCCCAAATGGCAACTTGTTCTGTCCCAGTTGCCTGCGTTTCCAGCTGGTCAGTGTTGAGTCCTCACAGGCTCAGTCTTCCCTGGGGCTTCAGTGTTTAAGAAATGGGGTTAACCGACAATTAGTGTCACTCAGGATGTGGGAGAAAGAAAATTGATGGAACTGTCTACATAGAGTTTTCTTAAAAACTTTCTGAATGACCCATTTCTAGCAATATTGAGGTGAGCGCAGGTGCGCATGCTGGTGTTCTTCCTCCTTCATTAAAAGGTACGATTACTGCTATGTTGCTTATTCTTCTGACCCCGGTCAAAGATTGCCTGAAAGGGGAAGTTAGTCCAGGCAAAAACTAGATACAGAGAAAAACAGGGGTCAGCGAGCTTTTCCTAAAACAACCAGAAAGTAAGTAATTTAACCTGAGTGAGCCATTTAGTCTCTGTTGCAACCACTCAGCTCTGTTGCTATCGTGCAAAGCATCCATGGACAATTTGTAACTGATTGAGTGTGGCTGTATTTCAACAAAACTTTATTTGTAGATGCCTAAATCTAATTATGACATGTCATGAAACATTCTTATGAGTCATTTTTAAACAATTTAAAGTATCTTAGCTATGGGTTGTACAGAAGCAGGTGGTAGAGAGGATTTGACCTACGGGTGGTAGTTTGCCAACTCCCCTGTAAACAGCATTAGAACGGAAAAGGCTCAAGTGCTTGTTTAGAACCCACTGTGTTAAGAAGCATCCTACAATTGTAACAAGGTGGATCTTGTGGTTACTTTAAAGGTACAACAATAACAGTGAATGGCTGGTCAAGATTGTTTTATTTTTATTTCTATTACAGAGATCAATTTTATTTATTTTTAAGTATATTTTATTGAGGGCTTTGGCTGGTGTAGCTCAGTGGATTGAGTGTGGGCTGCAAACCAAAGGTCGCTGGTTCATGGCCAGTCAGGGCACATGCCTGGGTTGCAGGCCAGGTCCCCAGTGGGGGACATGCAAGAAGCAACCACACATTGATGTTTCTTTCCTTGTCTTTCTCCTTCCCTTCCACTTTCTCTAAAAGTAAATAAATAAAATATTTAAAAGTATATTTTATTGATTATGCTATTACAGTTTTCCCTTTCGTACCCCCTCTGCCCTGTACCACTCCATCCTCCAGCATCCCCCCAACCCTTAATTCATGTCCAGGGATTGCACATACAAGTTCTTTAGCTTCTCTGTTTCTTATACCATCCTTGACCTCTCCCTGTCTATTTTATGCCTACCCCTACTTCTTATTCCCTGTACCTTCCTCCATCACATCTCCCCCATGCCCTCCCTGCTGAAAACACTCCATGTGATCTCCATTTCTCTGGTTCTTTTCCTGTTCTAGTTATTTGCTTAGGTTTTGTTATTGTTCTTCAGGTTCAGTTTTTGATAGTTGTGAGTTTGTTGTCATTTTACTGTTTATAGTTTTTTATCTTCTTCTATTTCTTAGATAAGTCCCTTTGACATTTCATATAATAATAGCTTGGTGATGACAAACTCCCTTAACTTGACCTTATCTGGGAAGCATTTTCTCTGTCCTTCCATTCTAAATGATAGCTTTGCTGGATAAAGTAATCTTGGATGTACGTCCTTGCCTTTCGTGACTTTGAATACTTCTTTCCAGCCCCTTCTTGTCTGTAAGGTTTCTTTTGAGAAATCAACTGATAGTCTTATGGACATTCCTTTGTAGGTAACTCCTTTCCTCTTTCTGCTTTTAAGATTCTCTCTTTATCTTTAATCTTGGGTAATATAATTATGATGTGTCTAGGTCTCTTCCTCCTTGGGTCCAATTTTTGGGGGACTCTTTGAGCTTCCTGGACTTCCTAGAAATCTATTTCCTTCACCAGATTGGGGAAGTTTTCCTTCATTATTTGTTCAAATAAGTTTTCAATTTCTTACTCTTGTTCTCCTCCTCCTGGCACCCTATGATTTGGATGTCAGAGAGCTTAAAGTTGTCCCGTAGATTCCTCAGCCTCTCCTCATTTATTTGAATTCCCGTTTCTTCATTCTGTTCCAGCTGGATGTTTATTTCTCCTTTTGTTCCAAATCATTGATTTGAGTCCCAGTTTCCTTCCCTTCACGGTTGGTTCCTTGCATATTCTGCATTATTTCACTTTGGGTAGCCTTCATTTCTTCCTTCAGTTTGCAACCAAGCTCAACCATTTCTGTGAGCATCCTGATTACCAGTGTTTTGAACTCTGCATCAGATTTGTTATCTATCTCCTCGTTGCTTAGCTCTTTTTCTGGAGTTTTGATCTGTTTATTTTCATTTGGGGCATATTTCTTTGTCTCAATGTACCTGTTATGTTTTAAGGGGCAGAGCCTTAGGTATTTGCCAGGGCAGGGCAACCCTCTATGTTGCACGTTGTGGCACTGTTTGTGGGTGAGGGGTCAGAGAAGGAATAATGCTGCTTGTTAGCTTTCTCTGCTCTAGCCCCACTTTCCAATGAACTCTCCTGTGAGACTGGGAGTTTCTCCCACTGTGACTACTCCTGCAGTATTTTACAGCTAGCTTTGAGTCTTGAGTTTCCCACTCAGCCAGCCCCTCCTCGCCTGCATGGCCTGCTGCTTTGCCATGCTTCCTCTTTGCTTGGCTGCCCATCTCCAGTCTCCGCCTCTCCTACCAGTCTAGGTGAATGTTTCTTTAACTCCTTGGTTGTCCGAGTTCCATGCCGTTTAATTTTCTGGCACTTCTGGTTATTTATTGTTTTTAAATGGGTTGTTATCCTTCTTTTGGTTGTACAAGGAAGCGAAGTGTTTCTACCTATGCCTCCATCTTGACCAGAACCTTTTTTTTTAAAGCAACTTCAGAGCTGTGTGCTCATATAATCTATTTACTATAATGATCAGCCTAACTAAATTGTGTGCCAGCCAGGCATGTGGTGTTGCATGTTTTACTAAGTTTCCATGGATTTGTATTATTTTCTACTTTGTATGTACTGCCAAAAATCAAGTATAAAGTCATAAGAAGTTATTGGCACAGTCTGGCTTATTGTTTTTTGACTGCTTTCTCAATTTAATTTAGCAAATGATCCAAACTAGTGCAATTCAGATAGTCTTCTTGAGATTCGGGATCTTATGAAAAAAATATATGATTAAAGCTTTGTCTATACTGGACTATTGTTTGGTTATTTTGACTTATTAAGAAAGTGGTCAGTTCAATTAAATAATTAATTGGCTTGATTTATTTTTTGAAATAATCTGTTACTCGTCTTCCTGATTCAACTGGTGGTTTACGGCATGGTATGGCTGTAACCATCATAAAATAATTACTAGGAAAAAGATGTGAGGTTTGTCTATGAAGAATCTCATGTTATTACCAACATGGTAATGACTAGAGTAGTAAAGCTGAACTAGTCATTTTCAGGTAGAAATAAACATATCTCCAAAGCCATTTGTATATAAAGTAAAGACATATGGCTAAATTATACAATATCACTTTAATTTTCACAACATACCAGACTAAACTTGTTGAAGAAGGAACAAAGCCCAGGCACTAAGATGTCACTGCTGTGGTCTTCTGTCACTGCCCAGTGAGGTCTGCCAGGCACTGGGTGATGAGTACTAAGAAGCTGGAGAAAAACTCAAATTCACGAGTTTGTAATGATAAGTTCACAAAGCACTACAGAGACTTCAAGTTTTTTCAGAAATGTTTTGTAATTAAAGCCAATCACTCACATATAATTTTACAGTTTGGGAAATAAGGCTGTGTTGAATATCAGCACTGATGATAGAAACAGACTGTGTACACAGTTTGGGTTTTATATAAATAGTTTAAAATATTGGCTTTCTTCTATAAAAATAGATGAATAGTATCCAGGTTTTCACAAGAATCTTAGCATAAAAGCAAAATTGCTCTCATTTTCCATTTTGAAAAGAGACATGAAGATCGCATCACAAAATGCACTGCATTTTAAAGAGCGGTGAGAGAAAACGGATGCAGATGCCGGTCAGCCTCCCTTTGGACACACTCAGGGACCTGTGTGAGGTGGTGCAGTGATGCTTTCGTAGCTGACACCGACCCAGTGTCCTCTTCATTGTGTCTCCTATGGATACTGCGGTCCTGAATTAAAGACAAATTTGTATCGAGTCGTTCAGTCTATACTGTTTTACAATTTCCACCTGGTAGGCCATCAGATCGAACAGTCTTGTGAGCCACTAAATTCTTGGCTATATGAACATCTGCTCTCGGAAGAGTTAAGTACTCCATTTACTAAGATTACAGAAGAGGATTCTTTCAGGGAGTTCTAACACATCATAATAAAGGTACAGTCCATGTAAAGAAGGCCAAGGAAGGCAGAAAATGTATGAATGTGATGGAAGCTCATCCTCTCAGTCATTTTCACTGTCTCTGGAGTGCCTTGTCAGTAACAAGGTGTTGGCCAGGGAAGGTGGACACTCATGAGATCGAATCTTTGTGACTGTGTACAAGTAACATCTCTTTGGTCTCTCTGGGAAAAAAAAGGTAAAAATGTTGCTTTGAGGCCCAGGAATCCTGCTGGTCTTACACTGCAGTATGCCTAGATTCTGTTGGAGGTTGAGGATTACATGGGAACTACCGAAGGCAGGTTCGAGTTCCCTGGTTATGGTATCTAGCACATTAGAGGTAAATTGTTTTTTGTTTGTTTGTTTATTTTCCTGGAAAGATATGTTTCCAAATGATGTTAATCAGAAGGAAGACATATTCAACATGCAGTATTCATTTGGAAATACACTTTGGGATTCTAAAAGTCTTAGCTTGTATCATATGACAATGGAGGAATTTTGGAGTGTTTCTTAAATGGCACAGGTAATTTGGGAATTGTAAGGCGACTTGATGTTATTTTACTGCTTACTATAATGAGATATAAAAGTTGATTATACACATTATTAATATGTATTTCATAGAAATGATAAGAAGACAAAGTGTTCTTCAAATAGGCTGTGTATGAAATGAAAGGCCAGTTTATTGAAACAGTGGGTATAGTTGACATTTCCCTCCTCAGAATGTTGGCTTTATGCATGTAATCTTAGAGTAGCTTTTAGGATAACAATTGTTTTTGTCATTAGAGAACAGGAATGAGTCATAGTTCTTTTTTTCACTTTACTTACCTATTTATGCTCTTAAGTATTTAAGTTTTTATTACATCGCAAGACTCGACGCTAGGCTCTAGGGTGAGTGCAAATAGGAAAAGGAACTGGCCCCTGTAGGCGTTGGTGATCTAGTGGGAATGACGTACATGCTCAGATGATAATAAGGCACAATATTATTTATGTGGAAAAAGCTCTAAACAAAGTAACGTGTGATCGCAGACGGTGATTAATGGCAAATAGAACAAGAAGGTAGCCCAACACTGAACCTTCCAGATGAACGGGATTTCAAATTGCACAGTTTTTCATAGGTGAGCATATAGACTTTATATAAGGCAATTTTAAAATATCGTCTTTCACTATTTTCTAAGAAAATTATTTTTTAATGAAATTCTACTTTTCAAATGATTATTTTTTTCAAGTCTTTATTGTACATGTTCATTGGTGTCAGGTACTCTATTATGCATAAGTATAGTAAAGGCTGTAAACATGGTGATATTTAATGAGAACTGTGGTCCTTCAAATGTTAAAGCTTATGAAGGTTATTTCTTTCAAAAGAACATCTTAACCGGAATATCCAAATGCCATATAGGGCACCAAATACATGTGTTTATTTCTATTTTCTGATCATAATCTCAAGTAAATGAGAAGTATGACATATATTTATAAACCAATAATTTAATCAAAAATGATTTTCTGCTATCTTCTCTCAAGTATCTTAGCTTTTCATAGAGATAGAAGAAAGGCTGGAATGAGGTGTGTTTTTCATGTTTCGATTCTAACATATATGGTTCATATAAAGGCCCTCAGCACTTAAGACCTGAATGTGGAAAGTGTGTTAGATCAGGAAAGAGTCTGTGTCCTTGGCACCTTGCAACAGAACAGCCAAAGTTTGAGCATGACACTGGGACAGTGGCCAGAGTGTCACACTGTCGCATGCACCTTGACACCCGGCTTATGCACATCCCACTCAAGCCTGTAATTGGGAGGGAAGACCAGACAGCGTGGAAGAGAATGTTTTGTACTTTTATTTCATTTAAATTAGCACAAAGGGAGGGAACCGTTTTGCTTCACATGTGAAGTCAGTCATTTCTTGGGTTGCTAGCTCAATGTTTTAGCAGAACAGCTGTTCAGTACAATGTGGCTTTCTACAAGCAATATTTCTACTGCTAGGAAAGTGGCAGTCTGCCAAAGAGAGTGCCCAGACCAACCCCTAAACAAAAAAAATCTTTTGTCAACGACTCTAATAATTTGTACAATTCAGGAAAGGAGGGTGGCACAGTCTTTGCAGATGTGCATTTATGATGCTATTTTTAAGCAGAGCAGCATGAAAGAATAGATTCATACAAATTGTAAGTTGATCATTCATTTTAAGCATTTGGCTTCTGCTCCTGCTAAAATTTCATTCTGTGTAAAGAAAACACAGCCAGCCTTGAAACGAGGTAAGGCGGGGTATAACAACAAGATGAAATTCTTCATTTCCAAACCTGGGATGCTTGCTCAAAAAGCAAAAAGCTTTGGGGGTCTCAGTTTTTCCCCTGCTAAGGAAAGAAATGCAGTTTTCTGATTCCTTACAGTAGAAACTTGCTATCCTTTAGCATTTGGAGGAAATAAACTCTTAATGAGCCTACATTCTTTTACAGCAGTCCATTCTCTGAAAATGAGTTTAAGTGCTGAAGGAAACGCCAGAAGCATTTACTTAAACAGCGCCAAATTAATGTGTTAATTCTCAGTAGTTCAACATCATAGGTGTCATGCAGTTTTTCTAGTATAAAACTGGGTCTAGTCTCAGATTTGTCCTCTGCACTCTGGTTATCCAAAATCTACAGCAGCAGACTCTGCTCACTTTGATTCCAGTGCTAGAGTTAAAAAAATAATATAATTTTTGTAAATTATACACCCCTGGGAGAGAACCCTCATACTTCCCTTACAGCAGAGGATAAAATATGATAGAATCTTTACCTTTTATTTTTTTCAACAATACACTGATATTTATATATGAGAGGATTAGACTGTTCTATTAAAATGTGAAATCATATATGGATAATGACATAAATTAGTAGAGCATAGATGACCATAGAAGGTTCACTAACTTGATGAAATTCTTCCTCTCATTCTAAGAGTCGGGACCTTAGTTATTTTTTTTTAATTTTTCAAGTAATCCAATCTCATCTGTATAGGTGCAAAGAATGCTCAATTAAATGAAATTACATGTATTATTAAACCAGGAGTATTTTTGCTCCACTCCGAATTTAGTCTGCCTGTATATGCTGTCCCCTTGTATTTTAACATTTTATATATACTAAGGTAAAAGTACTCACTGTGATGGTGGGAAATTACTAATGAAGATGCATTTTAAAAATTATTTCAGCATACTTCTAGTTGCTACTCAGGCATTTTTCAACTATTTCCTGAATTTTGGCCCTGGCTGGTGTAGCTCAGTGGATTGAGCGCGGGCCTGCGACTCAGACGATCACGGTTCAATTCCCAGTTGGAGCACATGCCTGGGTTGCAGGCTGGTTCCCTGCAGGCCAACTCCCAGCAGGGGATGCACGAAAGGCAACCATACATTGATGTTTCTCTCCCTCTCTCCTTCCCTTCCCCTCTAAAGATAAATAAATAAAATCTTTAAAAATATAAAAAAAAATATTTCCTGAATTTAATAAGGATCTGTAGTGACAATTCCGATTCTCTACTCGTGTGTGCCCCCATGTAGAGGGGTACTGTGCTCTGTAAAATGACGAGTCCCAGGGAAATTTTTTATAAAGTTTTCTCTCATAAGTTAATAAAATCACATTTCTTATATATTAGAGAAACACTGTAGGTAAAGAGTATCTCTGGCAATTTGTATTTTGTGAAAACAATTCTTTCAAAATAAGCAAGTGATGATTCCCCCAAATATATATTTGACTTTTATGTTTTCAAGTTTTAAATTTTCTTAAGGGGATGGACATATAAATACTAAATTTGGGTTATTGACTTTTTTCTAATGGCAATATATTTTAGAAAAATATTGGGAGGCACAAAGTGATCCATTTCACATTCCTGTTGCTTTACTCATAACAGGTATTACTTTAATGGTTTAAACTAGAGTACTTTCTTTGTTGTGCAATTGAAGATCTATGATCATTTTTTACACTGATGTATTATCTTTTCTAAAAATCATAGAATCAATCAATATACTAATCTTTATAGTGTGCAAAGATATTTCCAGGTATGAGTTGGGTAGAAAATCATGCCAAGATATTGTACATTCACGATCAGATTTTACACTTATAAATCTTTATGAGATGAGCGTCATTTTTCCTTGTGTATGTGGAGTGCCTTTTAATTACTCTTGTTCTCTATGTATAAAATGTACACAAGTAAAGACAAGAAGGGGAATATTCAAAGGCTCTTTCTTAAAATGAACTTAGATGCTTTGTATCTTGACTAGTTTTACCAAGTGAAAGTCAGTCAGTTTCGCCCATGACATATATAAGTCATTCACGAGGCCCAAACCAATTAAAATTAACATCTGTACAAAAAGCAAGAAAGACTGAAAAATTATGTTCTTTAACCTGATATTGCAAAATTCCTATATAGACAACTGGTATGTATTTAGTAACCATAGCATCTTATCTTATCAGTCATTAGGCACTGATTGTATTCTGGAACTTTTCTAGTCAATACCTCACAATTAGGCTGAGCAGGACTGGCAAGTAGACAGTTGTTTAGACTATGGTCCAGCTGATGTCAGTATCATTGCTATTGTTAGCATGTGACTAAGTTAACTCCACAAGCGGGAAACACTTCGACACCCATCCCTAGACATGGCTGTAGATATAATTGACTTGCCTGGCCAAGGTGCTGCACTTGGGGAGTAAGAGTATGGGTACTTTGAAGGAACTCCTCTTCACAGCAGAGCATGCTGTTTGTGTAACAAATAACTACATGCACACACTCACTAGTAGTTAGAAGTTAAAACCGTACTATGAAGTCATAATTTCATAGTACACTAAACTTTTTTTTCATCGTTTTTTTTCCTGTGACATACTATGAAATAGCGTGACAACTTGCACAGTGCCAGGTTTATAGTCCCCGATCTCACTAGTTCTCTGCTGAACTCACTGTCTGCCTCTACATTCCACATTGCTCTCTCATTTGAATCATGTCTGTTGCAAACCTTACCCTTACTGTGATTAGTGCAATTTGGTGTGGTAGCGAAATCTGCATTCTCAGACTGTGTTCTGCAGTCACCTCTTGTCTTCTACTTTGAATTCTTCTCTTTTTTTTTGTTTCATATCTAAACTATTCCTTTGAGGTACTACATTTCATGATCTTGTTCAAAGAAAATGCAGAACAAAACTGTCAAACAGTGGTAACATTTTAAATAATGATTAAGCAATGCTCAGAAGAGTATCCAGTTCAAATCAGATATTTAAATACAGGTTTCTCAGAGATCTTAATTTTTCATTTTGGTTTCTCGGGCATGTAGCACTGGTCATTGGATTTGGGTTTGCAGGAAGCTCTCCTTTGCTTTGTATGCCACTTACACCCGGTGTGTATAACAAACCTTCTACCCATATTGATCGGGTGCTGATTGTATGCTGCTGTTAGTCACTTGATTTGCAGAGCACTAGAACTAATAACAATTTTTAAAGATCTTATTTATTTATCCTTAGAGGGCAAGGGAAGGAGAGGGGGAGAAATATCAATGTATGGTTGCCTCTCGTGCGTCCCCTGCTGGAAACTGGCCTGCAGCCCAGGCATGTGCCCTGACTGAGAATCGAACTGTGATCCTTTGGTTCACAGGCCCATACTCAGTCTACTGAGCTACACCAGCCAGGGCTAGAACTAATAACACTTTCAAATGTTTTCAAATTAGTGTGTATCCTAGACCAATCAAATGATTTCAGTGATCATTGGCCATCTATTTGACATTTTAATTGAGAATGAGTCTACCTCAAGGACTTCTTAATATTTTTGCTAGTTCTGATAAGACCACCAATGCCAAACAGTAACATAATTCATACATTTGTTCCACAGTGAACCCAGAAGTCTGTACATTACCTTTATTTAAAATGACTTTAAAATAAATGAACGCCATGTAGTATAATTACTGTCATAGAGGACTCAGTGGAGTCTGAGGGGAAGTTCCTCCACGTCGTAGGTCTTTTTGAGGGCACAGAGAGGCCTGATTAGGTTTCTCAAAGTGAAGGAGACAAAAGCTCTTGCATGCAGGTTGGCCTGCATTAAGTTGCTAATGATTTAATTTTAATGCCACCGTTTAGTTTCATACTGATCATTTATACTGACAAAAAGAAAGAAAAGAAAACAAGGAACCTGTCATCAATCATTCATTTAATCAAGTAGCAAAAGTAGATAAATAAACATACTGAGTTAATTATTCTTCTGTATGTAATGATTGACAATAAAGTTAATTTATGCCTATTTAACCCTTTAATATTTAGTGCTGTTAGAGTTAATAGCTATTAGCATTTATAGAAAGGATATGGGGATAACCTTTACTTTGCTAAAGTGTCTTAAGGAAATTCACTTTTCATACTTAAGGTACTTGTTCACTTGAAACCTGCCCTGATAAAAAGTTGTGGTTACTCACATCTAAGCATGTTAATTCTAAGCTACAGTATATAATGAAAATTATACTGGTCTGCCTCCTTTGTATTATCCTTATTCAGACCCTTTAAGAAGACTATTTTCCTTAAAATGTGAATTTTTAATAGAGAAAAAGAGCTGTAGCCAGAACAAATATGATGCTAATTTACACGTATATTGGACACAGCACTTTAGGGGAAGAAGCCCTAGGGACCAACTGAACACCAGCACAGTTATTTAAGTTCAAAGAGTTCTCGAAAGTACTAAAAACCTATTTTTAATTTTACCAGCTCTTTTCTTCAGTCCCCTCCCCCCCAAATTTCTTCTGGTGGCTATTCTTTTTTAAAAATTAAAAATTGATGGTTATTTTTACAAGACTTTCTATAAACAAGTATATTTATTCTACAGGTGACAGTGGCTATAAAATAATTTAAGTATCTCCTCTGTAGTCTTTTCTAGCACTCTTTTTAAAATCAGTCTGCAGATAAGAAATGAGGAGGAAAAAAGTAGACTTAATGAATTTTGGTGTGTATGTTATGTGCCATTGAGTTGGCTCCTGCTCCTGGTGACCTATGAGTGAGCCATGCCCAGGATATCCGGTCCTCAGCAGCCCTGCTCAGTTCCTGAAGGCTCATGTCTCTGAGTTTGTTAAATAGAATCAATCAATTTATCTCATACTTGGTCTCCTCTGCTCCGGCTGCCTCTTCCCCTTCTCCCCAACATATTGTCTTTTCCGAAGCACCCAGTCTTCTCATGATGTGATAGGAATTTAGTTGTTGATTAAAATTCTTGTGCCAAGATGTGTAAAGGAACTGTGGGCGCCTTTGTGATTACAGATGTGTTTCTTCTCCATGCAGTTTATTAAATGGCTTTTCCCTTAGCAGTTTTAATGTTTAGTGTAGCTGAATTCTAATCACTCACTGTTTCCACATCTCTCTCATATTCACGTCAGTCCTCACAACTAGAACTGGGTTGGAGAGAGTCCCTGGGTGAGACAACTGTGGCCAGTGGTTTCCAGGCCAGAGCACATTTTACACAGTAGCTGTGCTTTGTGTCAACTCTCTTCTCCGTCAGAAAGAAAGAATATTGCATAATTTTATCTGCTCTGTTTCCAAGGATTGAGCAAAAAGGAAAAACCACTCGTGGACATGAACAAAAGTGTCGTGATTGCTGGGGGAGGGGGGGTAAGGGGGTTAAATGACAATGGAAAGAATACAAGAAAGATTAAATCCGAAAAAGAAAGAAAAATAGAAAAGAAAGAGAATGTTCAGGTTCACTATCAGCCCAGAAATCTATAACCATAAATAATAAGTTACAGTGGATTTGGAGTTTGTATCACTATCATTAAATTCCCGTATTTGATTCTTGATTGATTGTGTTGCAGTTTGCTTTCTGTGAACATCCGCCTTAGTAAGAGGCTTTGCTGATAAGACCTTCCAATGCCTTGAATAGATTTGGCCTTGTAGTTATGTCTTTAATGGCAGAGTAAAATTTAGAAAGTACCCAAAATTTAACTTACGTAAACTACAAATTAGATAAAATGGCATATAGAAAATAATTCACTTCATCAAGTCAGTGTGTAAATGAAGAACTATGCATTGGTAGTGAAATAGGTTTTTTTTTTTAAAAGAGGAATTTAAGATTGTCTACATTTCTTATGTTTACAGTAACTCTTATGAATGAATCTGTCTCCCCTCACTTGGCATGCCTGCCACGGACACCTTTGACCTTCATTAATGTCCGTGTAAATGTGTGAAAGAGAAACCTTTTTATTCTTTCCTTGGCCTCCATTCAGCCTCCTTTTACCTGCATGCATTAATTAAGGAGCACTGTGAGTGAGGAGTGAGGATTGGTAGCCTTTTTGTTCCCTGAGATAGTTGATCTCTTTAGCTTTTGTTCCATTTATGGCTTTTCTTTTTACATTCACTTAACCATCTGCAACTGGCCGGTTAAGCATAATGCAGTTTGTAAGCACTGAGATAACAGTAAAACCTACAACTCTGTCCTTCCTTTCTTGAAGGACCCTCCGGTGTATTTTTATGATTCTTATTTGAGAGATATAATAAAAACTGGAAATATAAAAGATACCACAAAATTTCTGAGTAGATAGTATACACAGACATGCAATCGAGGGGGGACCCAAAAAACCTGAAATTATCTTCCAGAAGATGGGCCCCTGTCGTACAGGCTTCCTCTACTATAGGAGTGTTAAAGAACCCATCTGTATCAGTGTGCCAGCTGGCTTTATTGTGAGAGGCTGCGTTCTGCTTCAGTGAAGTTTTTTCAAGACTCTTTCATGAAGTTTGCCCATTTCATGACGGGTGATTTACAATCACACCTGTCCACACCATGCTGAGTGTTCAGCAGTTTTGCCCATGCTCCCTTTTTACCAGATCTTTTCCGGAGAGACTTTTTTTGTTTCCCCAGATGAAAAAGTCCTGAAAAGGAAATACTTTGCTGATGTGGAAGAGGTGAAACAAAAAATGGCAGACCACTAAAAGGCATCAAAATTGACGAGTTCAAAAACTGTTTTTGAGCAGTAGGGAAAATGTCTCGACAGGTGCACTGTATCACCTGGAGAGTACTTTGAAGGCAACTGAAGTTTAAATATCTTAGAATAAATATACATTATTTTGATAAATCATTTTTGGGAGGTCCTCCTCATATATATACGTATGTGTGTGTATGCACCCAAATACAGAGTTTTGAAAATAAATATTTGAATATCGGAGTTGAAATGTTTGGTCCAAATCTACTTTCATTTAGTTCACAAGGAAATGAGCTTAAAATCAGGATTCTTATCACTGTCAGAAACCCTGGATCAAACGAGTCTTTTGGCCACAAGTGTATCTTGAATATAAGATAATAGTCTTGAATACAAGACTATTTCATTGGTGTAATTCTTAGAGCTACACAGCATCTATGTGATGCATCTTTTAATCATCTTTCTTAATTGTGGTTTTGTAGCCCCAGCCCCGGGGTTAGTTCTGCTTTGTCTCTGTCCTTACTGAATTGCATCCATTTCCTCTGGGAAAAAATCAAAGAAGAAAAGATATTTAGGTGCTTGTTCTCTGCTCAGAAGCGGTGGGGTGAAGCCACAGCCTCCACCTGACCATCTGGCTCTCTCATTCGGTTTCACCTCGAGTTCCAGCCGGCTCCCGTGTGTCACCTACAGAACAGAGCTCCAGTGGAAAGCTTTTCAGTTCTTAGCTGTTTTTCCCTCTTATCTTACCTCGCTGTAGTTTTATTTATTCATTTAAAATAAAGAGTATATATTAACCACTTGCCATGTGTTCCTAGTGCTTGGAGATAGAAAAGAAATACAAGATGGATTTTTGCTCTTCAAACATTTATAACTTATTTGTAGAAATAAGACTTTTGGTATTTAAAAAATCTGAAGAGCATTTGTGAGTCCGATAGAAGATACAGTGATTTGCTTATTAAGCTAAAGGACAGTCCTATCCCAGCCCTTCTCTGTAGCCAGAGGTCTAAAAGGTACAGTCTAGAATCTTAGTAGCTGGAACTTTCTAGAATCTTAGAATGTTCTTGTCCTTTTGAGCATGCCTTCACAATCATCACCGTACTTCAGCCACTTGGTGATCCTATGAAGAAGGACAGGTGCTGGACCGTTTTGCTTATGAGAAAAGTATGGTACAGAGGCTGGGTCACTTGTTTCAGTTCAGACAGGTTCCTGATTTTGGAGCATGTTAACGTGTTTTCCCACGTCAGAGATGTCCTCAAAGCCAACTCCCTGTGACATGGGTTGACAAACATCCCCAGATGTGGGCTAAACACTTTTATTCTGTGAAATGGCACTCAACAATCATTTCATTTTGATTTTCCACAGATCTTAAGAGAATGTAACTATGAATAGGCTGTTCAAAGATGTATTGAAAGAACACTCCAAGTTTTCCTGGAGAGGGTTTTTAAGTTTATCTTTGCCTCAGGAACATTGTACCAGACTTTGTTAGCTTTTACATTTTCAATCTTTAAGAGAGAGGTCAGTAAGTTAAGCTTCAGCATCCAAGTAATGAGCTGGGTTTTGACTTTTAATCTATCATGATTGAAATCTTTCTTAGGCTTTCATTACCTTTTAAAAGAAGCACAGCATTTTTTTTTTTTTTTAGCACAAAACAACTGTGGATTCATAGGCCTGTATTCATTTCTTCCTTCCTCTAGAAAGGACCATTTTAGATGCTTGTCTTGACTTCACAAACTTTAGATTTCTCGTGTTTCATCATATTCTTCGATGTCATCTCGCTCACCTGACGGCTTTCCTGTTCTCCTTTTGCTCTGGGAGACAGCACTGCCTGCCATTGGGAAGGCTATTTTTCTTGCCATTTAGTGGGCAGCTCATGCACTCGAGGCATCACCTAGGTACCAGCCACACATTTTTGACTGAATAATGATATATGTGGAATGTTACTTTTTTTTTTTTGCCTTGTAAATGGATAGCAATTTACACAGCTGTGGATGTGGGATGTTTCAATCCCAGACCATGTTGTAAGAAAAATTGAATGACAGTGAGCAAAACAGCAGTAATTATAAAACTAATTACTAAATGCTGATGATGCCCATAGGCTTTGCATAACTAAAATTAGAAAAGGAAATTGCTTTCAGCTTCAGAGAGGCAACATGCTAGTTATTTCACTGTTTCAGCCAAAATGGAGGGTAGTATATAAAGTTCAATCGGGAAAATATACATGGACACATATATATCTATTTATTTGCATATACATATATTTTCTATGTTGAAATGTTATTCACTCTTACAGCTTTATTTATAGAACTTTATGCATAGATATTTACATAAAGAATATAAGTATATTAAAACGTTTAAATGCAGTATATATACTATGGATTTTGCATACACTATAATTAGAACATTAAATGTATTTTTACAACATATTGTATGTGTGTTTGGTTTTATCATAAACATTTTCAGAGCAGAATGCAGTGTGCATTTCTGCCGTCACATAAAGAATCTAATCATGTGAATTAATAGCACATTCTTCAATGTGAAATGCAAAAAGAAAAACTAAAATGTTGGTCAGCTCATAGAAAATGAAGTATCATGTTTTGGGAAGACACATGATTGATAAGTCAGAAGCCTATAAGGCATACCTTTGTCCATCTTCACTTGGGAACTAAGAAATATGTGGTATCAACTCCAGAGAAATTATGGAGATTGTAAACACATTTCCTGCAGAACCCAGACAATTCTAGGATTATAAACGTTAGAGCTGATACCGATAACATTAAAATAGGAAGCACGGTGATAATTATGTCAGTGTGCATACAAATGGAAAATGATTTAATGAGTTAAAAGCATAGTCAGTTTATCAAAAACATTTTCTTGTTTTTTTACAATTAGTTGGTTTCTATTCCTACCCTCTGTAGTCCTATGACAGATGTTATAAAACATGAACTCCCCTGAATACACTCTTAATGGTTGTGTTTAAGTTTCAGATTAAGTCGATCATGGATCAGGAAGATGAATCGTTGATAAAGAGGGAAAATTAATCCTGCACTTAAAAATTCAAGTAGTTTGAATGACCTGAAACGTCATGTTTTATTTAATTTTCTGCCACTATTATTTCAAAAGTCATAATAAATTAAAATGACAAAAATATGATACTGTCTGCAGACAGATATTATTGAAATGAAATCATAGTATAATTGAATCAAGGCTGTAATGAAATTCTTCTTGTAACTTTTACCTAGTGGGGCAGTGCGATGAGTTAGTTCTTCCCATTTGTGTTAGTGGATTTAGTAATTAGCTCCTTTACCAAGGCAAATGGTCTAATAATGGAGGAATAAATCACAGCATGGCACATAAAATGAATATGGAAAGTCTTGCTTCATGTGTAATGTCTGGTAGTTTAGTCAGCTGTAACTAATATGTACACAAGTTGGGGTAAAGTCTCAACTTTTCAAGTTGCACAAGGTCCCGAGAGTCATAATAAATCATTGCTGCTCATCAGATGCCCTTCAGGTGGGAGGTGATGTCAGTCGTGGAAGTAAGTATGTGATTGAGAATTCAGAGGGCTTAGGGGGAGCCAAAATGATGTCAGCAGGTTCATATCATCTTAAAAATGGTGTCTATTTGGCCTCACATTTATTTTTTTTTCTAGTTTGTTCTTCCTGGGGCTCTGGCGGGAGAAAAGATGAGAGGTTTTGAGAAGTTGTGGTTTTTCTTTTATTTAAGTGATAAGAGGAGTTTCATCAGAAGGTAGGGATGGCTGGGTAGGCAAGAGGTCTGAGTTTATAGAAAACCAACTTATTTATATACTTAACAGATTAATTACTAAGAACCTGGTGTGTGCCAGGCTTACCACCATCTTGAGAGTAAATAAAACCGTGTCTCTCGTATTGTTTGAATGCAAGACTTTGTCATTTTATGTGTGAGTAGAATTTCAGAGGAAGACAGGTAACAACGAAACCAATTTTTCCAGATTCTTTGTTCAATACACATTGTTACGTGACTCGTTAGAGCAGCACACAAGGTCCTATGGAGTACTGTTTTATCAACCAGTACCAGGGAGCAAGCCTCGCTTGCAGACAAGATCATTTTCTACAAATTTTCTGTCATGTTTCACCTTGGTAATCTCCATCTCTTGTGTGCAAAAAGAAACAATTTATTTTCAACACGTGAGGGATATAGAACATCTGACTGCTGTCATAACCTATTGTTTTTAACATAAACATTATAGCTGTGTTTGCCTTGAAGTATTTGCCCACGATTGTGTAAACCTGAGCTAGACGCAGGAGTGTCACCTTGTGCTCTCAGCATCGAAGTCGAGACCCGTTGCCTACAAAGGGCGATTTGCTCCCTTCACAAGCATTGACTTCAACAAAATTAGACATAGATTTTCTTTTCATAATTGAGTTAAACAGTGCAGTAACTGAAGAAAAACTAGAGAATGTATTACTTTTAACCATAGCATATACAACCCCTCAAATGTGGCCAAGGCCCTACTATATTTTCCTTTACCAAAAGACGGTCAATTGCCTAATGGTCGAAGCACTACTGAATAGCTTACTTCACAGTACTGGAGAAAATGTGCTTTCCATCAATTGCACAATGTAACTCTTTCTATTATTTTGGTAGAGTTTTTTTCATCTTGCATAGAAGCATGCATTTAATAGAGAGACTGGTTTATGAATCTTTTATGAAACACAGGCATACCTTGTTTTATTGTGCTTACCTTTATTGTTCTTCAAGGATGTTTTATTTTTTACATGTTGAAGGCAAGACCCTCCACCAGCAACAGGTTAGGACTTGCTTTATTGCTTTACTCAACTTTATTGTGGGAGTCTGGAATTGAACCTACAATATCTACATGGTATACCAGTACAGGATATCAAAAATGTGTTATTCAGGAATTATATTGGTTCAGCTGGATATCTGGAGCCCTTTGCTCTGAATATTCCTTTACAGAATGGTATAGATTACAGCTCAACATTTATCTGGTTTCAAACCAAAATAAGTTATATTTGACTAATGCTTGGCCCTACTCTGTTTCTCTCCTGTTATTTTTTTTTCTTACCCACTTCTACTTTTATATTTCATAGGCCCCTGTAAGCCTTATGAAATAATGTTTGGAGCACTGCGAGGTACAGTGATTTCACTGCGAGGTACATGAAATCATTGTTTGATTTCATTGCATGGAATGAAGCCTTCCTCTGATACACACTGATCTATGAAATTTTCATTCTTTATCGAGCTGGAATAAGCACCCCTTTCCTAGTTAATCTTTAAGAATCTCCAGTTAATTATTGTGGAAGTCAAGGTAGCATTTGTATTTTTTCCCCTTGACCTCTGTGAGAGTTGACGGCTCTGCTTTCTCCCCCTCCTGAGAGAACCTGTCACCCGCCCCCACTTTGACCATTATTTTGAGTTGTTTTACAGCTGGATCATAGTCTGACTTTGTTTTGTGATCTTTTAAAATGTTGCCTGTAAGCACCTCTTTGGGACTTAATATTTTTGCTCTGAAATAGCCTTTTAATTTACTGATCAGTTGCCATTTTAGAAGTTTTTTTTTTCTTGAGGTTTGGCCTCTGCAGCCCTCTTTGTGTTCTTTTTAATTTTTATACTAATAATTACCACGCTTCCCAATTAATTGCCATTTGTGGTTATAATTGATGTGTTTCTTCCCTCTCCAGACCACTAATGAAGATGTTAAATAAGTCTTAGCATGAGGCTAACCTCAGCAGAATCCCCTTGGACCACGGGCATATTAGAATTTTCTGTAGCTCTGTTTATTTTCTCTGCCTTTAAGAGTGCTTCTGCTAGAGACATTTTAATTCATTTCTAGGATTTCACAATAATGGAGCACTGCGTGAAGTGTCTGTCCAGATACCGAATGCCTACTGAACTCTGATTTTCTGAACACTAAGATTATTGATTTACTTATATATCTGACCATCTTAGAAGCATTGTTTGCATTCAAGACAGTGAAAACAAAATGCTTTTGTGAATTTAATGTGTGCAATATTATTACTATGAGATTAACTGTGCTGATTTCACCCTGTTTTTGCGGCACTGGCAAAACGGAGTCCATCAAAGGTGTATAACACAAATAAACTATGTAGCTGCCCTAGAAGAGGCTGTGTTTCCATTTCAACTCAACAATACTGGGTCCACTTTCTCTATGATCAGAAGGTTACAAAGGGAGTGGAGAATAATTTATATCAGAGGTTCTGTGACGGAATGAAATGAAACTCTTTTGAAGTATGATCTCTGAAAGCACAGCATGAAGCTCAAATAAAGTGAAGGACATTCACTATTACAAGTAATGTCCTTAATAATCTTGTTAGTCTAGTCTCCCTCTGTACGAGACAAATGGAACATTATTGGCTTATGGGCTGTAGTAAATAATTTAGTTTCCAATATTCAGGCTGCTTTGACAGTAAATTAAAATGACATGAAAGGGGCTTGTTGAATAAAGAAAGTATCCAATCAAATTTAATTGGCATGACTAAGGCAGTAGAAATATGTTTTATAATTAAACCATGTTGTCTTGGCGCTTTATAAGCATGTATGAATCAAAATGTCAAAAATTATTCTTTGATACTGTGCATCTAAAACTTTGCATGGTGAATAGTTTCCTTAAACAAGCTTCCAGACATGCATATTGATGTAACATGAAAATAGTTTCATGTTTTAAATAAGTGATAAACTTCTCCATTTGTAAACCCTTGCAAGTAGGGATTCTGATAACAGACCACTTAAAACTCTCCTTTGTAAGATTTTGTTTTCAAACTGACACACTGATGATTCAGAGGAAGCTGTGATTTTTGTTGTAGTCATATTACATATTCAACATTCATTCCTTTGGTGAAGTAAAATAAGATCCACACTCCCTGAGCAGAACAAATTTTAGAAGAAGAATAGTATTGGAAATGCAGAAAGAATAATACAACGTGTATTTTGGTTTGTGGAACCCTCTTCAACTTGAAGATGAATTGGAATTCTTGCATTTGATGGTGGAAGTGTCGAATGCTTCTGTCATAAAAGACAGGAAGCCCTGACCGTTTCAGGGTTTTGTATGACCACCTGTGCTTCCATGAAAATGGGGCATAAGTAAGTGCCCATTTGTAATGAAATTCCTAATGATGGTTCTTTCCACAACTCTGGTGGAAAATATATGGTGGTGTCTGCGTCTGCAGAGATTGTTTATAAAAACAGAAATGAGCTTAGTGAATCATTTTTCATCCTTCGCCTTTTCAAACGTGCTGGACAATGTAAGCTAAAGAGAAGGTAAGCAAGGAGAAGAGAGAGGCTCAGAGGCAGCAACATTATTGAAAAATGCTAAAATTATCTGTACATTTTTCTTAGAGATGTATTATTTTCTAATCTCTTAATAACTTTTCAGTTCAGGGCAGTGAATTTTAGTGAATAGCCACTCTCATCTCTGATTAGTCTCAGATCTTAGTAGCTGTTTCAGAAATAATTTGTGTTTAAATTGCTCCAAGATCAATTTTAAAAATATGCTATAATGTTATTTTCTGTAATACAGTGTTACTTATTCAATGCTATAGTATTAGGTGATAGAAAAAAATAATATTTACTTTGAATGAAAAAAGTACCAAAATGACTATTCCTTAAAAATCTGCTTTCTGTAGTCTGCATTCTCTACTCGAAGGCTTTTAAACTTGAAGTGCATTTTTATTACAATTTTGACATAGGAAAAAATGAAGAGAGTGGTTTTAAAAAATTTTTTTCTTTTTCCGTGTTCATCCCGTAACCTCTGTGGGCAGGTAAATAAGAGAGAAAGTCTAAGTTTTCATTGTTTTTTTTTTACCATGTAGCTACTAAAAGTCATTACCAACAAACTGTTTCCCGTGCTCCTTTAACCTCAAATGATAATAATAAATGAATAAATTTATGGAAGCAGGAAAGCCTCATTAGAGAAAAAGTTTCTGAAGAGAATAATGCAAACTGGAATATTTAGCCATAATTGCTATGTTGTTCCCTCTTGGTTATTCTAGGTAACCTGTATCACGCCCCCCTGCAATCTCTTCTTCTTTTTTTTTTTTTTTTGAGTACCTGTTCCAGTGTGTCTCTCAGTTCACATGCAGCATAATCACCTGTTGTTTTGTTAAAAGACATCCCTGGGTCCCTGTGCCAATGTTCTTGGTTCAGGAGGTCAGGTGTGAGGTTTAAAAATTAGCATGTTTAACTAATTCCCTGGTGATGCTGCTGCTGCTGCTTAGGAAACACTCTGAGAACCATTCATTCATACTGTCTGCCCCAGAATCATGAAGCTTGTCCTATGAGCTAGGAATTGGAAGACATCTCTACTGCCAGGAGCTGAAGGTCTGTCTCTGGGAGGTTCACATGCTCATGATGTTTAGGTGGCATATAAATGCTATATTGGGCCCAGAGCATCAAAGAAGCTTTGGGGGTTTTGAGATGCCTTCTAGGGGATCTGAAGTTTAAGCTGAGGCCTGAAAGGCGAGTTAGGAGCTTTCCAGGAGCAAATGGAGGTAAGGAGAAAAGCAGAACTTTGGAGAAAACTTGTATTTTTCTTTTAGCATCAATATTAATCTAAACCACCACTAATGGTAGTTCTCTAAAGGGCAGAAATGACTACTTGCCCTTAAAATTTTAATTGAGCAATTACTGTTTAGAAAGGAATAAAGGAAGGTGAAATCTGCTTCGCAGTGCAAGGCACTTCGCCTCTGTGCAGGTAGGATTGTTTGAATTTATGCACATGCTGGGGTCTCTTTTGCACTAGGCCTTCTCTTTGGAAAATCAGCTGTCGATTTTATTGATATCTACCTTTATTTAGAAAATTACACACCAAAGCACAATGCAGTCCCATGAGGATTTTCATCATTTTGTGTTGGTGCCCATTGCTGTAATTTCCATCTGACTTCCCATTTATTTGGAGGCCTATGCCTTCTACCCCTTCTAAACATGGTGCAGTTGCTTGATAAATACATTGGAAGTTTCAAAAGTATTTTATATTTCTAACTAGTTTACATTCCATTTTTTTCTTTCTCAGTGTCTAGAGTTGATCTGGCTCAAAAGATATTTGGGCATTTGGTAGTCTGGACTGTATTATGCTCTGGAAGTCAGTCTTCAGATGATAGGGTTAGGTAACAAGCGTTTGTACCTCCCACCATATTGGACTTTGCATCTTAGATACGCAATATAAAAATCAAACCCCCTTCTGTTTATCTGAAGCTTTTAAAAAATAATTTACTCCCTTTTAATTTTATCTCCTACAAACTCATAGAATAGCATTATCTCCATTTTAAGGATTAAGTAGGCCAAGAGCAGTCGACCCTGAGACCACATAGCACCCATGTAGTACAGTCGATATTCAAATAGTTTATACAACACTGCATTACCAGAGACTTTACCTGCTTATACCTGCCTGGCCTGGCCTGCAGGAAGCTAAAGCCCTGACTCAGCAGTACATGAGCAAAGCCTACCGTGTGTGTCCGCTCGAGTGGGCATCCCCTCCCAGCATCCTTTATTCTGACCTTTGCACTTCTACTGCGGACAAGTAATTTTCCTGTAGACTTCTGGTTTTCAACTCTCTTCTCTTTCTGGTCTGAGGAAATTTCACCTTGACCTATAAACAAAATATATAAAAGGCTGTTTGAAACCATAGCTCTAAGCTAGTTCTTCCTAACCGTGCCAGCTCTTCTGATTCAGCTGCAAAGTTTCTATGAAATAGCATCTGTAAACTCAGGCACACTAGCTGATTCAGAATATCCAGTAGAAATATACACAGTCGTGATGATCATTCAGCCTGATTTGAGAATAATGACAACTAATATTATTACTAAGTCATTATTCCTATGTACCAGGTTGCATTAAGTGTCCAGGGGTTATCTCATGTAGTCCTAAGGATGCAGAACAAGCCAGTTGGAAGAACCACAATGCAAAACCAGATCATCACTTTTCAGATTGAGAGCAGTTGACTCCTGTGCTGTAGTTTCTGGCCAACCTCCTCATCCCATGCTGATTCTACTCCCTGCTCCCCCCAGACAGGTTTGTTCCTCTCAGCAGGTTCTTCAGTGGTATCTATTGCCAAGATGCTAGATTCCTTTAAAGTAGCCTATTGAAAAAATAGCTTATTTAAAAATGACTGACTAGGTAAATTTCTACTAGGAGCAAAAGACCAGATGAAAAAAAGAATATGAGATGAATGTGTCCTTTCACTTTCAGTCATTCACAAGAACTGTTCTTGAGTAAGGCAGTAGGCAGTTTCTGAACTGTGTTTAAATATTGTAGAGTGAAACAAGATATCTCCAGGACCCATTACAGTGTCTTCTAAGCCATGTCTGGTAGTCTGTCAAAGTAAACATTTTCCTGACACAATACCTGGGCCAGTAGGAGTTCTACAACTATCTCATACTCTGATGAGTTTTAAAAAAGTAGTTGGGCAAGTCATAAGTGTAGGCTTCCTAGACAATGTACAGTATCAACACAAAACCACATTTTAATTTTTGTTATCAATAGTAAATTCTTTTCTATAGCCAGCCCACTAATTTCCATTATCCTTAAAAACAAAAGCATAGCTTGCCTTACAGCTGTTGTTCTTTCTCCCCTCAGCAGATTCATGGTTGGCAGTTAGAACGTGAATTTGGAAATGACCTGACTTGAGATCAGTGCTTGGCTCTGCCACTAACCAGCTTTGTAACTTTGGGCGAGTTTATGCAATGCTCTGAACCTTGGTTTCTTTGTCTATGTAGCTGAGACTACTCACGGCCACCTGAGAGGGTTGTAGTAAAGACCACCTGGGGTAACCTGAGTGGTTGACAGCAGCATAGCCCCTAAGTTACAAATGGTGGTAGCTCAGCCCAGCTCATTTCTTATCTACCTCTGAGCTTTCATCACTGGAGTATCTACTTCGATCTTGGTCTGCTCAAGTTTTAGTCTTGGAAATGGGTTTGTTATGCCTGGAATAATAGAGTCAATAATTCGTGAAAATAGAACTTCCTAAAGCTGTATTTGTTCAAGTTTCTTTGTATTCTAAAATAAAGATGCTGAGTAGATTTTATTCTTCTTTATTGACACCCCCGCCATTATTACCTGTGTTAGTTTGAGTTGACCATTAGATTTGAAATTTCCTTTTTGGGCTTTGTAAATATTTTTGCAGATATAGAGGCATTTCAGATTTCAGCTCTGGAGGGAAGCCAGCCAAACCTTTCTGTAGCTCAGGTAACTCATTGTGAATGGAAGGCATTGCTTCTTGTTTTGCATTATTTTTCTCCTGATGAGATCTTTAGACATAGTCTAAATGGCCTTTTTTCTTTATTTAAAAATAAGAAGAAAGCTTTGCACTCATTTATTTTGAAATGGAGACATTGGTTTTCTTTTAAAAATGCTGACAGTGGAAAACTCTTTATGATCCCAGCAATTACAACTTCTAATAAGAGACTGGCATTCTGCATTGATTCAGGTTTTTCTGTAAATTCTTATTAATTTCTGGGAAAATTCATTGCAAGTTGAAAAATGACTATATTCTAGTATATATTTGTCACAATTTCCAAATAAAAAATCATGTTCAAACAAGAGCACTTTTTTGAAAGTTACTTTGTGGAAATTATCCTTAATAGTGAAGTGTGGGTTGCTAGGTAAGGGCTATAGAGACTGTAAGTTCCTCTTAATGTCTGTCTTCAAGTTCATTATAGAAGTGCAAGGACAAACACCTCGAATCCCAAAAAGCAGCATTTGCAGAATCCAGAAGTGTTTAAAAGGCGGATTATATTTTCATGATGTAGTTCAGCTAACTAGACAACTGTCGTGGCAAAATTGTGATGAAGTCTAAGTTCCATCCCTACAGGACCAGACACATGAGCTGCAATGTGTGAAAAATGACTGCAAGTGATAGGTTTTTACTGAACAAAATTCACAGTGATACAACTGCTTACCGCTTCACAGTGACACTTATTAGAACTTATGAGAATCATAAGTGGCAATCTCTTCTTAAAGGCAAACTTTGTATCAGCTGCAGGGCCGTGTATGCTGCTGGCAAGGTGTGCAGTCTGTCTTGCTTAGTCTGGACACTGCCATGCTGGTTGCCATAAAACCAATTTAAAATCCTAACCTGCGTGTTACACAGCCTCCATTGCTTTCCACGATTCATAATTTTAGATGTTCTCTTCTTTAGCAGACGAATTTAAAATTGATTGTGAAATGTATATTTTCATTCCAGTGTTCACTGGAAGTATACAAGTTTTTAGCTTCTGTTTCAAATTTCCTATTCAGTACTCTACATGGTTGAAATATGAGTATAAAAATAGTAGATTTTTAAATGCTTTTGTATAGGCTCGGGAGAGTCCTTCCTGCAATATCTAGCTGGAAAGGTAATGAACTGTAAAATATGTTGAGATGATTGGGGATTAAAAATCTCTGGTGTGTAGTGACAGTACAATTATATTCCACAGTAAAGGTTTCTTGTATTAAGTGTAATAAATAAAACTTATTTTTCCCACTGTGATTGGTTGTCACCACCACAATGATAGCTTTGACCTTCTTCCTCTTCAAATGTCATCAGCCTGTGACCAAGTAGTCGGGCTATAGCAGATGCTGCAGAAACCCAAATACAAAGGGAGAATTCTTATAGAAACACAGCAGTGAAAGTCTGAGAGCACAGTAGGTGTCCTTCAGAATTTTGCGATGTGTTGCTTTTCCAGCCTGGCTTATGTACTTTCTTCCTGTTACTCAGTGACTTCTGTTTCTGGGTTTGGAATTCCCGCCTCTAGACTTGGGTTTACATCACTGCCTGTCTTGGAACATACCCTGTGTAAGTCAGTCGACCCCACCAGCTCACAGTCCCAGATGCCCCGTTTAAATTACTGGGTGACACTTCTCAGGAGGTAAGTTAAATAAAGATTTAAATCTTTATGTAGAGATTTAATTTTTTAGAAGATTAAAACAGTACTCATTTTTATTTAGCAAGTATGGTGATGGATTTAAAACTATATAACAACAGTTTATTAATCTTACCTTTTTTTCAAAAGAGAAACTGATTGTCAAAGTTACTCAGAGTCAAACTGAAGAACACGGTAATTCTTCAGCTGGTGCTCATGGCGTTTACTCCATTTTAATGCCTTTACAAAACATCTCTCATTGGAAATGTGGATGTCGTGAAATGCCTCCACTGCAAGACCCCTGAATAGTGTTGGGCCATATTTATTCCTCAGAATTACATGCCATTTTTGTCTCCCTTTCCTATTAAGCCCCATTTGTCTGTCTAGAAGTCCAAAGGCGCTCCTGTCTCTGGGCTGACCTTTATTGTTTTGCTCTTCCAAGGGTACTAACTCTCTCCTTCTTGCCGGGGACCTGCAGGATTGTCCATTCAAAGCATTGACCCTTTCCCAGGTCAGGGAGCAAGAAGGACAACTGCTTACACATGTCTGTAGTCCCTGCCGCCGAAAGCTGCAGCTCTGTCATGAATTACCATCGCAATGACTTGATGCTTTTGCTTCATGATCTCACAGTTCACAAGTGAGATCAGCAAAGAATGGACACATTCATACTACTGCTTTAAAAATCGTTACGCTTTTTGAGTGGCTACTACCCTGGATGACTGAATCAAACTCATTTTCTCCACTGTAATGAGTTTGGAAGCAAATCTATCCCTTGTATATGTAACATTTATTGCCCCAACCCCACGTTTAATAAGAATGGGAGTTCTGTAGAGCGTTTGCTATGAACGAGTGGCCACTTACTCCAAATTTCTGTGAACCTAAGGTAATCAGGAAGAAATGGCTTTACTTTAGTCGAACTTCGCAGTTGCATCGAGGTAGGTAGATAATGAAAGAGTAAAGCATTGAAATGTGCCTAAATAACATGCTGTTATAAGCCTTATGATAGATTTGTGTTTGACTTAACAGCTTTTGGAACCTAATAAAAAGAACTTAATTGACAATTTCTTGAAATTGCTAAGAAAACCTAGTGATGTTGGTAGGGTATAATAAGGAGTTTCTCATCACTGTCTTCAAGATTGAGCCTATACAAAAAAAAAAAAAAAAGGATTTATCTCTGTGGTAACTCTAAGTAATTGATATACAGACAAGGTTTGGTTCCAATTTGCCAGCAATAAAGTTGTAATAGGGTTTTCTCTGCAATTTTAGCCTTAATGTGCTCATTCCAAAGAGCGGTATTTTTCCAAGCGAACAAATAACATCAGTAAAGCTTACGTTCAGTAATAGCCCCACACTGATGCTCGCATTAAACTTGTTAAATCAATTCACTAGACACTTTCGAAAAGTGGACTGTCTGTTTACTTTGACTTGCACCCTATGTGGACGATCCATCAGTTATGTTTATTTGAATGATCTTTACATTGAAAATTGGTAATTATTCATGCCCGATGGTGGTTATGAATGGGCCTCTTCTTTTTTTTTCTTCCTGTTTTGTGAGGCCGCTCATTTTTCAGCCTTTGGTATTGAAAGGATATGAAATGTCTAGTGGCACCAACTACTTAAGTGGGGAAAGTTTCACCTTTCCAAATACCCACATGTGCACTCTGTTGCATAGATCCTACCTAGATGCTGTGGATAGAATCTTCCACAATCATCTGTTCTTACTCAGATCTTGGTATTCTTTTTTTTAAAATTTATTTATCTTTAGAAGGGAAGGGAAGGAGAGAGGGAGAGAAATATCAATGTATGGTTGCCTCTCGTGCGTGCCCTGCCAGGAACCGGGAACTGGCCTGCAACGGAGGCATGTGCCCTGACTGGGAATCGAACCGCGATCGTGTGGTTTGCAGGCCTGCACTCAATCCACTGAGCTACGCCAGCCAGGGTTGATCTTGGTATTCTTGAAACACACACACACACATTTACTTACTTATTTAAATGAGTATAAATTTTAATTGTTACCGAAGACAGAGTATAGTCCAGTGGGTGCAGAAGGCATTAGACCAAGAAATGAAAGCTGGTATTAGAGAAAGCATTTGTTGGAGGGGCAGGCAGTCTACTTACCCTGCTTCATTTTTCACCGCCACAAGCCAGGCCTGCCACTGCATGCTGCCTGTTGTCAGTAAACACAAAGAGAAATCTGAAGCCATCAATCTTGCTTATCAATACCACTCAGTGTGATGCCTCTCCCAGGCATTTTCCTTTTTCTTTCCCTATACAGAACTTCATTTTTCTCAGAGTGTCCTTTCAGTTTGGCTATGAGTGAGTTGTGGGTCAGGTGGGCAAAACAAAATTAATGCCATATATTTGCAGAATTGTGTACTGCTTAGGTTCAGTGAATGTGCCTCCTTACACAGAAGTCAAATGTGGCAACAAGGACGTTTTCTGAATAAAGTGAGTTGCCAGCCAGTGTCTGCACTGGGCATGACTGCAGCCAGGTCGCTGCGTTGTAGGGCGGGAGCCATCACGGGCCCCCATGGCTCGAAAGGCTTTTACCCCTAAGTCCATCCCAACTTGCTATGTGTGGTTTATCTGTGTCCTCAAGTATTTATTTTTTATATTTGTGTGTATTTCTTATCTCTATCTACTTGGAGTAACTATAGCACACTTCTAAATCAGGTATGTTGTGTAACAAATATTATCTCAGAGCAAATGTGGAAGAAACCTGGTAGCCTTAAAATGTATTAAATCACTTGAATAATATGACCCTGGTCCAATTTAATATTATGTAAATGTTTTCTTTGATCACATGAAACAGTAGTTCCAAGAAGTAGTCTAGTCCTAATACAGGGCTTTAGCTTCTATTCTATTTATTTTTATTTGTTATTGTTGTTTATAAGTGGAACCTAATCAACAAAACAAGCAAGCAAGCAAAACACAACCAGAGACATTGAAATAAAGAACAATCTGACAGTGACGTGGACAGAGGAGAGGGCGAGGGGCGGCTTCCATTTTAAAATTTAGTTTTAAAACTTTCTGTGCTTTCTCCCTTATTTTAGAGGGATTCCCAGCCCAATTTCTTTTAGTCCTAGGGCTTGAAGCATATTATAATTTATTTGATTGCTTTTGACTACTTTATTCTATGTCCCAGATTCATAATAAAGGGGTAAGATTTATAATTTGACAGGTATTTGTACCTCTCTATTTTTTTGTAATAAACTCATTAGGTTAATATCTACTGTGGTTTTAAGCCTGTGACAAGCTAGTGTGACTTATCTAGTGTCCAAAAGCAACTCACCCATCCCTGTGAGGTGTATGAAGACTTCCAAGGAGTCAGGGTATAGCCTGGAGGACTACATTTCTAATATTGTCCTGTGTGTCTTTTTCCTGTGACTCTTTAAGCTATTATTCAGATGCGGCTGTGGTTCGTTATAGGACGATATTCAAATTCGGTAGCTGAATGAAAACTCAGGTAGAACTGTTCTGTAGGTTGGACCGATGTGTATGTACATGTGCCTATATCTGTCTAAAAACACACCCAGTACATGGCGTGACTATTCTGTTGAGTCAGTACACAAGGTATTTTTAGATATGTTGTCTCAATTTGATATGCAAAATAAGCCCGCAACACAGTTATTCTTATTCCTCTTTGGAGGCAAGAAAACTGAGGCACAAAATGATTAAATGACTTCTGTATTTAAATGACTAGTAACTGGAAGAACCAGAATTCAAACCCAAATTCAAATTTTCTGTTGCTCTTGAACACTTAGACTGGGTGGTCTCATTCTCGTCTGACCCACTACCTGACTGCTCTTGCCTGTTCTTCCCCCCCGACTCTAGATTACTTTCTGGAGTTCTGAGTCCATATGTGCTCATGCCCCGTGTTGCCATAGGCATCTCAAATTTATACTGCCCAGTGCTGAATTCAGTATCATCTAAAACCTATTTCTTCTCTTGTGTTTGCTAGCTCAGCAAAAGGGATTGCTGTCCACCTAGACATGCAGGCAGGAAATGGGAAGTAAACTTCAAGTTCTAGTTCTCCGTGAAGTTAGTTGTGTCTAAGCCTCTCCATCCTCATCCCCTCTGCCTTATTTGAATCTACCGTGATCCTCTCACCCAGATGGTTCTAAAGCCTGACTGGACTCCTTTCTCTTTCCCCACTTCCATTCCACTTTTCCATTTGGTGAGCTCCGTTGCTCTCTTTCTATAAAGAAAACACGGTACTTTCTTACATAAAACTATTTAATGTTTTTTTTTGTTTTGCTTTCAAAATATACAGAGACTATGTAGTCCTTCATAACCTAGAATTTGTCTGCTTTCCTAGTCTCATCTCTTTCCACTCCTGCCCTCAACATACACCTTACCTCCAGCCTTCCCCAATGTCCCCAACTTTAGTGTGAGTGCCACTGCCGTTCTGTGTCCTTCTCACTCTATTGACCAGCCTTCTAGTGTCCACTCTTGTCCCCAAGGGAAATCTCTGACACTCCCATTCTCTCTCTCAGCTCTGGAATTAGAAGCCTCTCTGTAGTAGTCCCCTATCGGTCTGACATATTTTTATGGCTTTTGTATTTGTCACCTTCCTGCAGACTTTTATCTCTGTATCTTTAAGGCCTAGTGTAGCCCTTGGCACACAGTAAGTACTCATTAAGTGAATTACATATTGAGCAATGGTTAAATGTTTCAGGAGAATCAGTCTTTGAGGCAACCGGTTATAAAGCCATTTATAAAGTTATATTATTCAATAATAGTGAAAAATACAAAGTGGCAGCTAAGCAAATTGGAAAAAAACAAAGAATGAGCAGGCTACATAGTCAGTGACTGTTCTCATTGGTCCAAGTTCTGTAGGAATTATCAAACATGAAATGACTCAGAACTTGGTTATAGTTCTTAAGTGTCAGACATAGGAGGAAAAGTCTCAGTTTTGGAGATGTCATTGTGAAAATCTACAGAAACACATGTTTACGGACTATGCCAGGAGAGGCTGTAATCTTTCTGGGAACATGGGAGGAACTTCTGCAGGAAGCCAGTTACAGACTAGCCCAGTCTTTCTCTTTTCCCCCATTTCAGAAAAATATTCAGGATATGTTGGCCAGGAAAATTTGGAATGGGGAATAGGCCAAAAGCTTGTATGAATAGGAAGTATGCTTTTAAACATGTTCTTTTCAGTAATAGATGTGTTCCTTTCCAACCCTAGCATGTTACAGTTAACATGGGAAATAACTTTAAAAATAACTTTTGAAATTGCCTCATGCTTGTCTTCACTTTGAGTATAATTCAGGTAGTTTATGAGCAGAGTGTGTCCCCAAACTGGTTATCAAAAGATTTTTTGTTGCTATTGTTCATAGGTGATGCTTCTAAGTACAGTGAAAATTTGGAGACATGTCAACTTTTGTAAAATGCTTCATTCTCATTTAGTTTGTAACTATTATAAAATAACATAGAGAAATGAAGGCCCCATTGCTGTATCTTAGTTCTATCTTAGTAATCGGATAGGAACCAGATCCACCTGACCAGAGTGTTTTTAAACTGTGGACTTTTTGAGCTGGAAGGACGCTGTAAAATCACTCAAAGTGTATTTTTTTTCAAAGCTTAATTGCTAAGTGGGCCATTAGTTTTCTTCTTGTCAATGATCATCATTTCTGCCCTTGACTTTGAGCTGTCTCCCTTATACAGTGTGGGATGGAGCTACGTAATCTCCTCTCAGCTTGCTACACATAAACACCTCCAAATGTGAATTTCCGAAGGTGGACTGGCCTTGGTCTCCAAAGGCAATTTCACAGTTAAGGTCTTTGTCTTGTCCTTCCTCAGTGCCCTGTGTGATGTCCCTCACTAGGTGCCAGTAACTCGATAGAATTCATTGAGGATCTATGGTTGACTGATTACCACATCAGGGGAGAGTTTCATATGGTTTACCACGTTTCACTCCAGTAAAGTGAGTTATTGTTGTAAAGAAAATATGATGCCTGCGAGGAGAGCTGCTCTTCAGGCTAAAAGGGTAACTAGGAGTCATTTGTTTAGGTGAATCTGTCTTATAGAGATGAGTAGTTTTCTAAATTTAAAATACTCATAAAAAGTACATTTTCTGTCTTTAAAAAAAAAGAACCAATAGACTACTACAGGATTTGCTTGTAGGTTTATCTTTAACTATATTTTTCTAAATATTCATGATTTAGGTAAATCTCAATAAATTTAAATCCCTTTACAACAATAAAAAACCTTATCCATTTTGAGCATAAAAAGTTATTTAATAGGCAGTGCTTTTAATCATAGAAAAAGTTTCTTTTGGGGGGAGGAGTATAAATAAATAATAATAATAAATCCTCTCATTTGTAATGGATTGTAATTATTTTGATTGATTTTGTTTTCATAAATTATGAATAGTAATAGGACTCAATTTAAATCTAAGATATTGTGAATTACTGGTAATTCCACTAATTAGATTTTAAGATCTACCCTAAATATTAACAATTTCAGTTTGCTCTTACTTTTGTGATGAATTACTCTGTAATCCAGGGAGACCCTTTCAAAATGAATTTATTTTGTTTTGCTTTGTACTGACCATTATAATTTTCTGTTTGTTTGCTTTAGAAAAACACAAACAGCCATTTGCGTAAATATGCTCCCACTTCCTACTTCTCAACCTGAATGTGTATCTTAACTTTATTTCCCTCATAATTACATGCAACTTAACCTATACTGAAATATTAGTTCATTATACAATAATCTTGGCTGTATTTTTTCTAGCATAATTCTAATGTTAATACAGATCTTCACTCAGGCGCTCATTAGATTGTATTTTGAAAGAATGAGTGAAATGTGAAGACACAAAATTATGGAAAGCTGGCTGTCTCTGGGAAGTCATTGTCCTCATTTTATAGACAGGAAAGCAGATCTCTAGGTGGCAAGGTGACAGAGAGGATTGAACAATGATTTAAGTTCCTAGATGGATTTTGCTTAAAATGGAGTCTTGAACATTTGTATCTCAGGGCTAGAGATCCTTCCCTGTGTTCTTAGTCAGCTTTCTCCCTTCCCCTGCTGGGCGGTGCCCCCAGGCATGCCCTCTGTCCTCAAGCCCCTAATCCTGCCTGGGACAACTTCTCTTCTCCCCTAAGGGAAGACCTTCAACCTTCGTTCCCTCCCAGAGACCCATGTGCCGGCAGGAACCTCCTCAGCTTCCAGCATCCATCCGCACTAACCCTCACCTCTTTTCTTCAGACTTACTCCTGTTTCACTGCACTGACTCCTGTGTTCTCCCGGCTTGGGCCCTTGTCTGCCCATAATACCCCTCTTTTGTAATTTTAGCTTTCTCTTTCTCTGGCCTTACGCTACACAGCACTTAACTGGCTCTCTAAGCTTTAAAACATACCTAAAATACAGTGCTGCTGGTGGAATATGTCTATCTGGTAAGTCTAAAGACTTAAATTTATTCCTTTCGGTTTGACTAAAGCTGTGTCTACATACAAGTGTGCTGATGGGAGTGCTTTTTGTTTAAATGAAGAATAAGTTAGGCTGTGGGAGCAGATTAATTTTTGAAAATATTAAGTGGCGTTAGGAACATCTCAGGTCTCAAAACATCTCCTGTTCAGTAACAGCAAGTGTTACTTTTCTGTCTCCCATGAACTGGTCACTCCGGGGAACGATGGCTTGTCACAGGCGAAGGAGTTACTTTCATTTGCATACTCCCCCAAATGAAAGTGCCATAACCTTTTAATGATTTTTTTATTAGATTACTAAGGAGAAATGCCACAATCACTTTTCAAAGGTAGATTATATGTCAGTATCCTAAAGAAGTCTCTTGGGATTATGCTCTTTCATTTTTGTGGGTGGGGTGGGCATTAGGGAAATTATACCCTGGCTATGTAGCCACATTTTTAGGACTTCCTAATTTCAGCGGAGATTTGGATCATGATTTTATTGGCACTTCTTGAGAGGGGCAAAGCAAATTGAGATCAACTAAATATTTTATTGTTTCTGTTGTCGAAGTACTTAGGAAATTAAAAAAGTCAAGCCACAGGTTCTTAGGAAGTCATAGCAATTTCAAGTAGACATGTGTTATGTGTGGGTAAAGCTCATGTAGGCAGAGTTATGAGAAGCTGAAAATGGAAAATTTCTCTAATAGTTGATTAGAATGGCACTCTGCATTGATTGATGTGGAATGTATACAGTTAATTGCTTTGATGTTGCGAGTATGCGCAGGACCTGACCTGATCAAAAACGGGTGTTTTGACCTCATCTCATCTCACATCCAAGGCCTTCTTGGGTCATCCTCACATTTTCTCTCTACCTCGCTTATAAATCTTTCAACTAAGTCTTATTTGAATGAAGGAACATGTCCACCCTTCTTTCTCTTAAACGACTCTAGCTCTGTTATATTCAGGAAAGTGTTGCCTGCAGTATGAAATCTAGTTTTTACACCAGTGGTGAATATTGTCTTTCAACTTCACAGACAGGAGTTTGGGCCTGAAGATTTCTAGGTCAGTCTCTTCTGGACACCAGTTCTGATTTTGTCTCCTTTCTCTACATTTTAATTTTTTTTTTACTTTGTTGAAGAGTACAGTATAAAATACCAATGACTACTTACTCATTCCCAATTTTGCAATTCATAAAATGATTCTCAAAGTACCCACCAGATTCTCGGCTCACCCATGGAAGAGAAATATCGTCCTTATAGGAGTTTACTTTAAAAAATATGCATAAGTGCTTCTTTTTATTTCTGCCAACAGTTTCTTAAACAGATGAAATAGGCAAAACAAGTGTGAATTACAGTCATACTTAATATTCACAGTCACCCTGATATTTTTTAAATAGGAATTAGAGACAAATATATTAGTCTTTCTTAGACGCTTAGCCCAATTCTAGTCCCTCATGGTGAAATAGGTTCATTGTAGCAGATATTTAGACACTAACTTTTCAAACAAAGCAATTATGGCAGTAAAAAAATCTTTATTTTTATGTGCACACTATTTGCATTTTTAAAACTGCATTTAAGTATATTCTGTAGTTTAATATTAAGTCAAAAGATGGTATTTTGACACTTCGGAATTCAGTATCTAAACCAGGGAAGGAAGTGGCAAGTTAACATTTCAGATCACGATGATACTAAGTTTGACACAACTTACATGTCAAAGTAATTTTCCTCCAATATATCTTTCTTCCATGTAAGAAGTTAGGTAGTTTTATTCCTGTTCTAAAGTAATGGAGTTTGAAATTCAGACACCATTTTACCCTAAAGCAATATTAGGAAATAGTGGTGGTATCTATCTTATTATAGGACTCCTTGGCTCTTTGACTTCACAACAATCATGAAGAGTCCCTGCTTGCCTTTAGAGCAAGGGGAGAAGGTTTGGAAGTGCGCAGGATTCGGTGAGAGGTAATGAAGCAGAAGGTTCTGATCATCTAGGGTTTGAAATAAACTCGCTGCTAGTAGTTTGACAGAAAGAGAAAGGATTGGCGTTAAAAATGACACTCGCCACTGCTTTATTTTAAGCCAGATGTGTTCCAAAGATATAAGTTAAATAAAAATTTTTTTTAACAAGTTGAAGAAAGGCAGCTTTTGTTTTAGAAAGCAGAATGTGTGAAGACTTTCATGGTTCTGGTCTTTCTGCCTCTTTTATCATCTTAGGTGCTGTCATTAAAAATTAGTTCTAGGAGAAATTTTTGGCCTACATTTGTGTGATTGTCTTACAGTTAAATTATAAAGACACACAGTGCTTTGGAAGCCAAGAAATATAAGTGTAGCAAGTACAATTCTATTTCTTACACCATTGTTTAAGATTTCCTTCAAGTTTAGTATACAACCAGATGGATTACATGCAGAGCGTGATAAAGTTGATTGATTGAACAGCATGCCAGGACCTGAAAGGTCATATTGTAACCTTGATTCATTGAAATTAGGTAGGTGTACAATTTAAGAGATTTCAATCAAATCATGATGAAATGTTAAAATTGTTACCTTGGACATATTTAATAACAGTAAAACATTGCCCATTCTCACCTTCCACAATCATTCATGGCATTTTGTTAGGTTTTTAAAAAATTTACAGATTCATGAATGCAATAAAAAGTTTCCTTTAATTTATAAAGAAAATAACACAAGAAAACCAATGTGAAGATTTTAGTTTTCTTAATGAAAATAATGGAATGTGGTTTATTAAAAACTAATATGAAAAGATGACTAATTTGAGAATGAGCTGTTTTCTTATTTTATTTATTTTTTAGTGTATTTTTTCACTACCATTTAGTCCCCTTATATTCCCCTTCCCCCAGCAATCACCACACTGTAGTCCATGAGTTCTTTTTCCTTGTTGCTCAATCCTTCTACCCCTTCATCCCCCACACTAGCTGTCATTCTGCTCTCCATCTATGAGTCTGACCCTACTTTCCATATTAGTTCAGTTTGTTCACTAGATTCCACGTATGATTGAAATCATATGGTATTTGTCTTTCTCTGACTGGCTTATTTCACTTAGCATATTCTCCAGGTCCATCTGTACTTTCACAAATGGTGAAATTTTTTTCTCTTTTGTAGCTTAGTATTATTTCACTGTGTAAGTGTCCCATAGTTGTCTTACCTGCTCATCTACTGATGAACACTTGAGCTGCTTCCATATCTTGGTGATTATAAGTAATACTTCAGTGAACATAGGGGTACTTATATTCTTTCAAATAAGTGTTTTGGGTTCCTTTGATATAGTCCCAGAAGTGGGATCACTGGGTCAAAAAGCAGATCCATTTTTAATTTTTTTGAAGTATTTCCATACTGCTTTCCACAGTGGCTGCACCAGTCTGCATTCCCACCAACAGTGCAGAAGGATTCCCCTTTCTCCATATCCTCAGCAGCCCTTGTTGTTTATTGATTTATTGATGATAGCCATTCTGACAGGTGTGAGAAGCAAGCACATACAATGGGCTAAAGATAGTTTATTCAATAAATGGTGCTGAAAAAATGAGACAGATACATACAGAAAAATGAAACTAGACCACCTTCTTACATCACACAAAAGAATAAATTCAAAATGGATCGAAGGCTTAAATGTTAGACTCAAAACCATAAAAATCCTAGAAGAAAACATAGGCAGCAAAATCTGGGACATTGCTCATAGCAAATTTTTATTGGATGTATCTCCCCAGGCAAGGGAAACAAAAGAAAAAATAAACAAATGGGACTATATCAAACTAAAAAGGTTTTGCACGGCATAGGAAATCATCACCAAAGTAAAAAGACAACCCACAGAATGGGAGATGATACATCTGATAAAACATTAATATCCAAAATTTATAAAGTACTTACAAAACTCAACACCAAAAACAAACAACCCAATTAAAAAGTGGGCAAAGGACCTGAATAGACACTTCTCCCAAGAGGGCACACAGATGGCCAGTAGACATATGAAAAGATGCTCAATGTCACTAATCATCAGAGAAATGCAAATTAAAACCACAGTGAAAGCTGTTTTTAAAGACAATTAACCAGAATACTTCCATTTAACATTATATACTATGATGCTATTTGAACTATTAATGGTCTATGTACTTACACACATACACAGGTATGATTTAACTAGAAGAGATTTTACTACAAGAGACAGATTTATTTAGAAGAGTCTGTGTGTGGAAGGATAATAGGTTATTGGGAAATAGATAAAAATCTATGTAATTTGTCTTTACTGGCTGCCATCTTTGTCTCCTTTCTTTTAGCACACTCCTTTCACACACGAACGATGATGGATAGAAACTGCTCAATAAATGTTCATTTTCTTCTCCCCGTTTACTGGCCTTCAGCCCCAACAGTGGCCTGCCCTGTGCCTCCCCTCTTCATCAGGGCTTTCTACTCTCCATTTTAGGGGAGTCCCTCATAGGCCTAAAATCTAAAGCTTCTAACTGTATATAGTATTGGGTGGGCCAAAAAAATCTGTATTTTTTTCTGTAAAATAAAATGCACCTTTTTCATTTTCACCAGTAACTATATTGATTTGGCTATTTTGAGTATGTCATCTATCTCCCATGTGGTATAACGTTGATCTCAGTTAATTTCTCAGTTGGGTCACTATCAACTTCAACTGGTCAGCTCAACCGTAGAGAATCATCCAGCCAGAAATCTCCAGCATGGAACTTCACAAACCACTTTTGATACATTTGATTGGTCCCAGTACCTTCTCCTTACACTGCACAATTTTTTTTGCCTTTCAGTTGTGTTTTTACCTTTCTTGAAATAATAAAGCATAATATGTCAAAAATGTTGCATATTTCCCTCCATCTTCAATAGTACAATAGCTACACAAAAATTCACCAATTTTGATGTGTGTGTGTGTGTGTTAATGCACGCCGATATGGCAACTCTCACAATACAATCTGCACACACAAAAAAGTTAAAGACAGCTAAGCACTACTAGAGTCATCTTATGGAAAAAGCCCAAATGAACTTTTAGGCCCACCCAAAACATAGTCTTTGTCCTAACTTCTATTATTACTTCCTTGTTCCCAGTGTTCATTCCCAACATTTTCTCTTAGTGAGTGATCACTTGGAGAAATATGTGTTAGAGATCTTGAGTTAATGTGTCAAAGAACTTAGTAAGACGGAGGCACAGAGTGAGGGCTACTCTAAGCACCACCACCACCATCATCACTGATGAGGGGCACTCCCTCAGTCTCAGGTGGCTTCCTAGGAACAAGGACCCTTGTCTATGCTGTTTCAGAGGCGCCTCTCTGAAGAGGAGGTGTGCCTCCAGCCGGGCCCCGCGGCCGGCATCTGTGCGGGAAGGCAGGCAGCAAGGGCCATCTCTGGATGAATGTCATGAGCATCCTAATCCTAACGATTCTAATTTCTGGTTTTTAAACTGCACCCATAAAATTCTGTCACTGAACTCTTTGGTCTGGCCTTATTTCAAAACACTGTAAAGTAGATGTAATAAGCATGAAACTTGACATTACTGACTCTCCTGTTTAGTGTCATATTAACTACTCTGTAGTTTTCTTAGGGAGTCACATTTTCCTCATTTTTGATAATATAGTTTCTACCTATAGATGTCACAATCTTTTTATATGTGGCAATGAACTTAACCTTTTCTGTGATATTTGCTAAGAGCGAGGCATTAAAAAAAATTTCAGGTTATAATAGCAAAGTAAAAGCTAACATTTACTGAGCCAGACTTTGCTTTAGGTGCATTACGTGTGTTCACTCAATTCTCGCAACAGTCCTAGGACAGACGTACCATTGCTCTACACTTGAGTAAAGTGAGATTAGTTGTTCAGCCAATGTAAATTGTGGAGCTGGAATGCAAACCTGAGCGGTGGGCCTCCAGAGCCCAACTTTGTAACCACTGTATTCTGCAGCTGCCTCCATTAGTTTTTCTACTTGAAATATTTTAATCAATATTTTTAAAGCAGAACCATATATTGGTTTTCTGATGCTTTGTCATTAGATTATGTTGTTTGACACTGTCAATTACTTTCTTTATTATTGACATTTAAAAGAGTATTACATTTTAGAAACATGCATACATATGCACACATCTATTGACTTAGCCTGTCCCTTAAAGTAAATTACGTGTTTCAGAGGCTAACACTGGGGAATTGTTATAAAAATGTGATTCCTTTTTTGAGAAGTCATTGTATTTCCCATTCTTGTAACTCGTTTTTTACTCAGTCTGAAGTTGAAGAGGCCTACCTGTCGAAAACTGTGTAAATAATTGGTGAGTCAAAGGTAGTCTTTCTCTCCCTCCCTCCCTCCTCTCCCCACCTTCCTTTACTATCTGATTGACATGAGTGTCAGGATATGTTTTAATTTGTGGATGCCAGAACCATTTCCATAATTTTGTATACCTGGAACTATGAATCGCCCAGTCAAAATTGCCCCTTATTTTGTAGGAGTCTGAAATGGAGTACTTCAGATTGAGGGGAGAATTGGTCCGGGTTCTAAATCCTATACCAAAAACTACCCATAAGAGACCTCAACGCTATGACAAAAGTGATTTTCCATCTCAGTTGTAATTGCCATTTTATTACTTAAAAAAATTCAGAGATGAACTAAAAATAATAATTTAAAACTGTGATTTAATGAACATTTGCCATGTGTCTCATATGTTAGTATGTGCCTTGTCTACATCTAGCCCGATCATTTTATTTCACAGATGTGATGAGAAAACAACAGTCTTCTAGAGGTTAAGTGACATGACCAAGGTCATTTAGCCAACACCTGTGGAAGGTATGTCTAGACCTTTTATCTCCCCACCTAATGTGCTTTTGAAAGATGCCCAGAGGCAATCTCAGCTATTTCTGCAGGATACTGTTAATGCATCTTGTGTGTTACAGACCCTTAGTGCTTTGGCCTCTGTAGATATTTGCCTTCACATCCTGAGTACTGTCAGCATGTCTTATTGGTCATCTTTAAAAGGCCATTAGGAGAGTTGGAGAGTTTCAAAATTCTCTCTCTCTCTCTTCCCCTCCCTCTCCCTGTCCCTTTCTTCCTCTCTCCCACCCCACAAAAGAGACGCATTTATAATATCTGACTTGGGAAGGCAAAGAATTGTTTGGGATGGGTAATTGCCAGCTTGACATTTGTTGTTATGACTTTGTCATTTTTACCCTGTGGTTTATGAAATCTGCTATTGTATATTGCCCAAAGGCTTTAAGAAAATCAATGGCTGCATTTTAAAGCATATAGAATAAAATAAATGAAATGCCACAATTCACATTGTATAATTTTAAGACTGTGGGGAATCTGAGCATACCAAGGTCAAGTTATTCCTAGGGTATTAAGAATACTAGAAGGTATTGCTTCCAGCCCATTGTACTTTCTGTATATTTTATGGTGTGGATTTTGCTACATAAATGCACAAATGAGAATATAGTAAGTGAATATATACGATAGGAGATTTTTGAACTTGAATGAGCTGAGGCAGTGTCACCAGCACTTGAGGGTCGTGACTCATGAGAGGTCTGTAGACAACCACTGTCCTTCTTGCCATTACGGTGTAGAAGGGGGTGTTAAGAACAGGGAAGAAGCTATGAGTTGAAAGATTTTGCAGATGCTCCAAATGCTTTGGAATCTCAACCATGAAATTAAGCTATTTTTATATGCCTTTATAATACAAGCCAACATTCTTCTTCATGAAGGTAAAATAGAATTTATGGACACATTCTTCTAGAGTTTGTCTCACTAAATAAAAACTATCGAAAGAGCTTAAGATGGAAAAGTTTTTTTAAATTATCATTTTATATTTAAATTATTTCCTACTGACTAATTGTAGTTACCCCAGGCTGGATTGCAAGTTTCCTGAGGCCAGAATCTGCATATGTTATCTTCTTAACACCACAAAATACTGAGCCCAGTGTTGGGCACACACAGAGGAGTGCTGATTATGTATTTGAGATGAAGAAAGTAAACTTGTATTTTAGGATTTTTGGTCACTGTCTATGCTCACATACTCCAGAGTTAGTCATTCTTAATGTACTTTTTTTTATAGCTGTAAAGATTTTGGCATTTACCCTTTCACTCAATAAGTTACATACTACCTCCTGCTGTATGGCTGTATCACATCTTTTTTATTCTTTCATCCACTGATGGACACTTAGGTTGTTTTCACAGCTTGGCTACTGTGAACATAATGAACATGACCTTACAGATGCCTCTCTGAGATGATGGCGTCAGCACCTTTAGATCTATACTCGGAAATCGGATTGCTGAATCCCGTATGGGTGGTTCCATTTTTAACTTTTGGGGGAACCTCCATACTGTTTGACACTTGGCAAACAGTTCACATCTTCACCAACAGAGCACGAGAGTCCTCTTTTTTTCCATACCCTCATTATCATTTGTTATCTCTTATCTGTTTGATAACAGATATCCTAACAGGTGTGAGGTGATACCTCATCCAGGTTTGGACTTGCTTTTCCTTGATGATTAATGATGCTGAGCACCCTTCCTGCACCTATTGGCCATTCCCGTGCCTTCATGGGGAAAATGTGTGTTCCGATCCTTTCCACATTACAAAATCGGGTAATTTTTTTTTATTTTTTATCTTTTTGTTGCTGAGTTATGTGAGTTGCTTGTGTGTTTTGGGATTTGTGGTTTGCAAATATTTTTTTCTCCTATGCAAGAGGTTGACTTTTCCCTTTGTTAGTGGGATACATTGCCCTGCAGAACCTTGTAGTATGATGAGTCCCATTTGTGTATTTTTGCTTTCATTGCCTTTGCTTTTGGCATCAAATTTTTAAAAAGCCACCATGACTGATGCAAGGAGCTTACCCCTTGTATTTTCTTCTAGGAGTTTTGTGTTTTCAGGTCTTCATGTTCACATTGTTAATGAATTTGGAGTTGGTTTTTGGAGGGCTTTTTTTTTTTCACAGATGGCTGTCCAGTTTTCCAATGCCATTTCCTGAAGAGACCATTCTTTCCATATTCTATAACTTTGAGTCCTTTGGTACATATAATTGACCATATATACATGGATTTATTTCTGGACTCTCCAGTCTGTTCCATTGTTTTATGTGTCTGTTTTTATGCCATTATCATACTGTTTTGATTACTGTAGCTGTGTAATAAAGTTTGAAATCAGGAAGTGTGATGCTTTCAGCTTTGTCCTCTTATCATTGCTTTGACTATTTTGTGGTTCCATAGAATTTAAGGGTTGTTTGTTCTATTTCTATGAAAAATGCCACTGGGATTTTGATAGGGCTTGCATTAAATCTGTAGATTTTTTTTTTCGGTTAAGTGTAGGTGTTTTAACAATATTAATTCTTCTAATTCATGACTATTTAATATCTTTCCATTTATTTATGTCTTTCTTAATTCCTTTCATCAGTGCCTTATAACCTCCTTGGTTAAATTTATTTCTAAGTACTTTATTCTTTTTCATGTTATTGTAATTGAGATTATTTTCCTAATTTCTCTTTCTGATAGTTCATTGTTAATCTATAGAAACACAACTGAGCCCTGGCTGGTGTAGCTCAGTGGTTTGAGCTCAGGCCTGAGAACTGCACGATCGTGGTTCCATTCCCAGTCAGGGCACATGCCTGGGTTGCAGGCCAGTTCCCAGCAGGGGATACATGAGAGGCAACCATACATTGATATTTCTCTCTTTCTCTCCTTCCCTTCCCCTCTAAAGATAAATAAAAATCTCAAAAAAAAAAAAAGAGAAACACAACTGATATGTATGTTGAGTTGGTATCCTGAAAATTTACTGAATTTCTTTATTAATTCTAACAATTTTTGGTAGAGTCTTTAGGGTTTTCTGTAAATGATGTAATGTCATCCATGGGCTTGTCATATATTGTTGTAGATCGCTCTGCCTGGTTCTAGGAATTGTATCTTGACCCCTTGTGGCTAAGGGTGAGGGATGACCTCTGGAATTCCAGCCACAGGAGACAAAGCTTGCCTCTGGTAGCAAATGCTGCCTCAGTTTCCTCTCCCAGCCCCCAAAGCTTGGTCAGAAGTCAATGACGGGTAATACCCCTCACAGCGAGGGGCAACCTAAGCCAGACTCAATCACTTGGGAGGCCTTTGTGGAATGACTGGGGGGCGGGCTGTAACAAAGAGGGAGCAATGCACTCTTGCCCCCAAGCTTTCACATAGCCCGAGTCCCCATGTCCTCTGGGAGAAGCACTTCCTGGCTCTAATCCCCTTAAGCCTGAATACCTGATGGGAAGGGGTGCAGCTCCTTGCCTTGCTAGAGTGTGTCCTAGGGGAAAATCTGCCATCACAAAGACTTCCTGATAAACCTTAGAAATCTGCTCTGCTAAGAGTGTTTTCATTCATATGTTAAATGTTCAAGCAGGAAACCCTAAAACTCTGTTCCTGACAGACTCTGACTCAGACTAAGCCCTCAGATTTCTTTGAAATGTTATCTACTGTTTGATCCTTGCCACCCTATATTCCTGTGTATTGGAACCCAATAAAAGGCCCTGGAGGAGGGGGCCTGAGGCCTTTTTCTCCTTAGAGAGACTGACCACTGATGGCCTTTTTCCCTGAGAAACTGGCCACTGCTTATGGCCTTTTTCCTCTGGAAAAATGGCCACTTCTCCTCCCTAAGCAGATCACGTCATATCTCTGTCATGATTACTCTCCATCCATGGCACTTGGGGGGACTTGCAAGGAAAGTCACCTCCACAATATATGGCTTTTGTTAAGTTATGGGACATTTTCTCTGTATACCCAGCATGTTGAGATTTTCTTATTATGTAAGAATGTTGAATTTTGTCAAATGCTTTTTATGCATCTTTTGAGATGATCATGTGATTTTTGTGATCGTGCAGTCCCTCATTTTGCTAATGTAGACTATGTCTTAATGATTGATTGATGGATGTTGAACCATCCTTGCATCCATGGAAGAAATCCCACTTGATATTGGTGTGTAGTCCTTTTATGGTTGTGGAATTAAGTTCGCTAACATTTTGTTGAGGAATTTTACATCTCTCTTAATAGACATGGACCTACATGGTCTCTTCTTTAGATCAGACTCAAGAGGCCTTCCTCCATAAGTATATGAGATGCACAATATTTTGTAAACAAAAGTAACAATATGGTAAGGTGTAAACATATCAAATGAGCAAGCTTTTAATATGAGAGAAACCTTTGTTCTCATGATTGTCTGAGGTTCATGTTGTCACCCTTGCCGTGAAATTGGCCTTGTCTTTGATATTTCCTTTGTTGTGGATTTCTGTGTTTCTTCTTTATCCTATCTTCTTTTTTTTTTTTTTTTGCTTTAAAACTTAACCTGTTTTCTACTGGTTTACAGGTTTGCCTCAGTTTAGCACATCAGAAATATGTCTGTCACTGTGGCACAACACTGTGGAAAAGCTTCCTAAAATATATTCGATGTGGTCTCTACTCTCAAGGAATTTAAGAACTTGCAAAAGATTTTCTCTGTTTTTTTTCCATGTCAGCCTAGGTCATAAGCATTGGAAAGTTAAAAGGTCATTTTTATGTGTTTATGTCAAAGGAGCATGTTGGTATCCCCAGTTAGAATACTTAGTGTCTCTCTGGACCTTTACCCTCCTGTGACAGGAGGAGGTGAGTCCTAGAATGGGTTTTGCCCTGCAACTTACCTCTTCTGTGCCTGATGTCATTGCTGAGTCCCTTAAAATGAAAGATCATGAGACACTAATGCATTTAGGTTACTGGTGGTAAACCCAAGATCTATTCCATCCACTTTTCCAATTGTCCCCCTGACTTCCAAGCTAATGTGCAAACTCCTAGGAAACACTGACTGATTTTATCTAAAATTTCTATCATAAAGTACATTTAGAAATTTTTAAATAAAAATCACTAAAATTTTTAAATGCTATTCTGTGTCCAGCTTTAATGAAAGCAATATATCTGTATCAAGGTTTAATCCACATACACACACAAATCCTTCTAAATTAGTAGGTTATTGTTTTTCTCATTTTACAGACAAGGAAACCGTGTATATGTATATTTTTCCCAAGACCCGGGCTGGAATGTGAATTTGTTTCATGATGAGTCCTAATACCGCACACAGAATGATTTTGTCAAACCCCCTCTTTTGAAGAAACACTAAACATAAGATATTTGGATCACAGAGAAACACAATAGGTGACTTTGCTTTGAAGGGTTAGAATTATTACCCTATATTGTTTAGCAGTTTTAAGTTCTTGGCTCAGATAATTATTTAGGGAAACTCAGAAGAGATGTGAAAAGTATTTGGGGTGTTTGGAATGGATTAAGGCAAAGTTAGTGCCAGCCCATGGCCATGACTTAATGATAATGGCTTCTGATGTACAAAGGAATCAGCTCCAGTATCAAACAGCTCTATCCATAGTTTCATGTCTTTATCTTAAGGCATTACACCTGTTAAAGTCCTCCAGTAGATGGAGAATATAGTGAAATAATTGTTCATTCAGCAATAACTTGCAGAACTACACAAGTTACAAGTGGCAAGGGCTTTAACAGATGAGCCATAAGTCTGGTTCTCTGGGAGCAGTGGCTGAGATGGGATTATAATGCAAGTGCTATAGAGAAAAGATCCCTCCAGATGATACTGATGGAGGGAGTGAGGGACGTGAGGACAGGACAGGGGAAGGGCAGCGTCCATCTGTTGGGATGGGGTGGGGCTCTGGGATAAGGAATCTCCATGGAGTGGAGGTAAGGGTTTGGTCCCTCATACTCCAGAGAAGTCAGTCATTGACTTGTCCACCTACCTCCTCCTCCCTCAACCCCTGAGTGTCCATTCCCAGGCATTTCCAGAAGACTTGACTCCCAGTGGCTGGAAAAGGTCACAGCTGTAAGCAATTGGCAACAATACTCGCAGCACCTAGGTTATGTGTGATTCATCCTAGGAAAGAGTGGTGCAGAGCCAGGCCAAAGTCATCTGGGTGAGACTGGGACAAAATGCTCTGAGAGAACAGAGAAGAAAAAATTAATTTTACCAGCTGAAGATGGACTTTTCAGTCATTAACAACATAGTATGAATAAGGTACTCGAGGTAAATTTAGAAAGGGGAGAGAGAGAGATCATTAAATAGGATGGATTGGGATTACCTACTTCCAAATTGAGCTCTGGTGTTTAAAAAGCTTAATATGTGGAATTTTATAATCATTCACTACAATAGGAATAAGTAACATTGGTATGATGGCTAGATTATTTACTAGTTTTTACCCCTAGAAGATCATTATTTAAAACAAGCTTTGCAATTTTTTGTTATTTAAATAGTAACTTTGTGACCTTAGCCCCATTAAGCACGTGTTACGACAACGAGTTATCATTTGACAGTTATCATTTGCCCTATGATAGCCACTGTCCTCTCTGTGCACGTCTCAAGTCAACGATCCCAAGAGGGAGGTGATCACTGTCCTGTGGGCGTGTGGCCCCAGGGCCTGGAGATCACTGGGGGCGTACCCTGGGAGCTTTGCCACCAGCCTTGTGGGTAACACTCGTAAAATAGGATCATCTTTTTTCCCCAGTGCTACACATACAGAGCTTTGCAGCACAAATATTTATTGAAAAATACCTGATTTTTAATAACTCCACCATTGTTTGCTAGCTGAGCCATCTGGTTCCACACTTACCAGAGAAGTATTAACATAAATTACATTAGCACTTTCCTATCTCACCTTTTGCTGTTCTGGCATATATTGTAACTAGTATATCCATTTGGGGGTACAACATTTGTGACAAGGCATTTATAAAGTGAATACTAATTTCTAAAATTTGTAGTATCCTTTAATAATGTAACCTAAAATAATAGACATGCCATTTAACGATCCTTAATGATTTTTCAAAGGAAAAATAAGAAAAAAATCCCACAAAGATCAAGCTGATTGTTATTACTGGGATTTTTTTCTTCCATTTTTCCAAGGCATGGATAAATTAAGTGACTGTAAATTTTCAACGACAATGAATAAGCCGATGAAGACCAAGGTGACACCTTCAAATGCTCGTCCAAGTCCAGGCTGGGGGCCAGCCTTCTCCCGTAGCTCTTGTGATCTGGTTTCTTCTGCTAGAAATTAGGGTTTTCAATCTTATTTTGCTCAGCATCTTAGGCTCCTCAGCAAATCATGGTTTGAATCACACATCATTTTTTAAATATGATAATGTTCAGCAGTTCTTAGATTCATTAGTTTTGCATATTTTCCCACAGAGAACCTCAACTTATGATTATAATATTTGTCACTGTGGCAATGAGATATTCATGACCTTTGCCTCAACTACTTGGTGCAGCTCAAGTTGTTAGTGTTCAGTCCAAGTCATGATCTTAAGCTGCCGCTGCCCGCAGCAGCAAGGGTGGTCGGGAGGTGAGGCGAGGGACTTAAAAGAATGGAGAGGACCATAAGCTCTGCTGGCAAATGGCAACTTTATTCAAGGAACTGCTGGCTTATATGCAGAACTGCAGTGGCCTGAGAACAATGTTGTTTTACAAAAGTTTGTACACTCCCGACAGCTATCAAGAGGGCAAGATGTTCTCATATCCTGAGAACATTAGCCCAAAGATAACAGTGTCCTCATGACTATCACTTTCTTGGAACATGACGCATATGCCAAGATCTTGTTCTTTCCTTCAAGGCTGAGAAGGAGAAGGTCCGGAAGATGTCAAGATACCCGCCGGCTCCAGGGACCAGAAACCAAGTTCCTCCACCATTTTCACAGTGGGGGACTCTGTCCTTGGTCCCCTGCGGCCTGGCGGGCTCCCACATTAAGCACCTTGTAGAAAGGCCAAATCAGAAATGAAAGGGAACTATACTTAATTTTTACAAGTGTTTACTTTGTTTCCTCAAATAAAGCATTGTAAGAAGCGAACAGTCTTTATTCAAGGCATTACTTTGGGGGAGAACAAAAACACTTAAAAAAGTTAGTGATAACTGAAAAATTTTCAAAAGAACAATCTGAAATCTCTCCATAACTTTACAGAGTAGGATTATTCCAATTAAACAATCATCTTGACTCTAATTCTGCCTGTTACTATGGGCCAATGTTGCTATAAAAATACTTTTATTTCCAATTCCTCTCCCATTAAAATGGTTCTGTTCTTTTGGTTACTGTTGCCACTCTCTAGCCTCCCATCAGTCCGCCAGTGCCTGGCGCTCTTTGTTCATGCCCTTGACTTCCAAGAGGCTCTGCCTTGACTCCAGCAGGCACCCTGCATGACGTCTGACCTGACCCCACTAGGAACATCTGACCCTGTGCACTGTCTTGGCTTCCTCCTCCCAAGCTTCCTCAGTCTCTTTATTCTACTGGTTTCTGGCTTAGCTCTCTTTCAAGTCTCCTAATCTTTCCTGTGTTGCTCCTGGGCCCATCCTCTGCTGGCCTCCCTTAAATTGCAGCCTTACCCAAGCTCTTCCTTATGGCTCCTCTCTTTTCCTTCTACACAGTGTAGGGACTATGTGCTTTACAGTCAAAACAAACAAGCCAACAAACACACACCTAGGTTTGAAACCAAACCCTGCCACTTACCAGCTCCAGGACTTGAAGAAAGTCATTTTGATCTTTACAGGCTCTGTTTCCTTATCTGTACATTAGAAACTATGATTTTTATTCTATCCTGAACAACAACCTGTACATTAAATGATTAAAAAAACTATTTTTGCACAATGCTGATATGTAGAATGAACTCATAAAATGGTAGTTTTTGTTTCCTCTCTCATAAAAACATCTTTAGTCCCTAGGCTGTGAGCTCATCAAGGCAGGAATTCTTGTTTTGCTCTCTCCCAGCTCTGGAGTAAGTGCTTGGCACATAGTGAGTACTCACTCAGTGGCTGCTGAATGAATGATGAGCCAAAGAAATAACTTGCACTGAAACAGGGACTCTAAAATGCAATAGGCTGTGCCCATTTCTTGCCTAAACTACAGACCTATATTCTAAGCTCTAACTCTGTGCCTCTCTGGACTCATCAAGGTGAATACATCTGTGAGCGTGCTCCTTCCCCACCCTGCACCTCCCATTTGCCAGGATGCTGTCTAATAAGTGGATGCCATCCCAGCCTCCCCTTCTCCCTGGCCACCCACATCTAGCTGGTTCTAATTATTGTTACAACTTAGCCCCTACCCTCTATTTCCATACATTCTGCCTGAGTCCAGACCCACCCCTTCTCATTTGCATTACTACTCTAGCTTTATAACTAGCCTTTCTTTTAGCTGTGACTCGAAGCATTGCCTCTGAGGTTCCTAGATTCAGCCTTTTGAAACTCAGCATCGTCCAAGTTGTACAAATGAAAGTCCCCACTTTCATGGAGGGAATTGCTATATTCTATCCATCAGCCAGGGTCTGAGATTAAAGTTCAGGCAGGGTCTAGAAGTTAGGCTCCTTATTTCAAACATATAAGTTCTCCCATGTGACCATAATGCCTCCCTATTAGGATCCACATGCCAGGAATCTGGCAACTTTTTAACAAAGAGCTGAATTATTATGTAGAAAGGTTCAAGGCTCCTTTTCATTAGTTGAAGAAACTGAAACACTGCACAAAAATTTAAGTCGGGGAAGCACAACCGTGACAGCGCCCGTGCGAGTTTTCAGAAGTGAATCATGAGTGAGCGTCTTTTCTTTTGACCCTCATTGCTTCTCGGAATTTACAGATGTGCATGTGAGAAAAAAGATCCAGGGGTAAGAGCGAGAATAAGAACCCAGATAATAAAGTGCAGCTACAAAAGGGAGCCCACTTAGTTTGGAAAAACCATTACTGTAGCAGAATGATGTATCTGCAAGTGACTTGCATGAACATATTTTATGAGCCCGCCAGCATGTTTTTTGTGGTTCCCTGCAGCAGATATTGCTCTTTTATTACTCGTTAGCCACTTAAAATCCAACCCAATTTTAACAGTACTAAAAGAGCAAGAAAATTTATTTTAAAGAAAAAGCCTACATTCTTCTAAACCGGAGTCATAATATTAATACTTAAAAGGCATAGCAACATGCTGGGAAAATGGGATAGTTATTTAGATATATTGTAAAATGTAGCCCACCACTTTGATGTGATTCACTATTATTTCACCAAACCAATTTAACAGTATCCTGTAGAGAGAGAATAGTGCAATTAAAATTAGTAACAGAGATTTTCACATGCATAGATCTAAATCAGGGTAGGTTGATAATGAATTAAGTGATTTTGCTTCCTTGCGAAGTTCAGTCTGTAACAGATGCATCCAGGACAGAATTCGAGTTTAAAGAACCTGTCTGCACACAGTGTTTTGACTTGATGGACAGTATTCCCAGTGTTTCCCCACCTCCCACCATTTCTACTTTGTTTTTTTTCTGTTTGCCTTTGATAGAGGAATTTATTAAGTATGTATTCACTATAAATGAGTGTGATTTGATTACCTGATCGACTGGCCCTGTTTCAATGGAGGTAAAAGCCTCTCAAAATAGAATCTCACAACTCTGATTTCTAAGGAACCAAAGCCACCGAAGTCCATGTGAATATTTAGATAGTCTGTAACTTTTCAGTGTGAAAGCACACAATGAAGTCATTCTCACTTTTGTAGTGCTCAGTGCCGCGTGCCACCACCGAAGGTGCCGCATTGGCGCCGCTGTGGACCGCTCTCCGTCCTCATGGGCAGTTTCAGCTTCCCCTTCTGAGCCCGACCGCCGGCAGCGGCGTGCAGATGTGTGAGTGCCTGCGTCAGCACTAGACTTTAAGATTAGTTTATGTTCATCATTTCTATACACCAAGTAGGTTTATTTGCTGTGAGGAATTTGATAAAGAGCTATGACTATATTGTTCCTATGGCTCAAAAAAAGTCTTAGATGTACTCACTAGGGGAACACAGAAGTAGGGAGGTGGGGAGTGGGTTCCGGGCCCACAACGTTGAGCTCAGTGTCCCCTCAGTTGGTGTCTGCCTGCCAGGCTGGTGTTCGGTGCCATCCGAGCCTTACCTGAACTGGTGACGTTTGGCCATGTCAGTGGAAAATGGCAAACCAAACATTTATTTTACACCCCTGATCTTGCTGCTATGAAAAATAATATTTATTCCTGAAAATACTGCTCCAGTTTTAAGGACGTAATATGCTTTATTGGAAAGCTCATGGATTTCCAGGCCAATAAAACATTGATTCAAGGATGAATCTCAAGTTAACCATTTACTAACTCTGAGATCCTAGACAAGTTACGTATTTTTCTGAGCTTTATGTAGTTCCTTCATCTGTAAAATGAACATAATAATGCTAATTAATTTCACAGGATTATTGCGAGGATCAGAGATAATGAACATAAAGGACTTGGCATACAGAAGGCACTTTGTAAATTACTACGAACAGAAGTCATGATGATTATTTTCTCCTGCCGTTAGGGAAATAATATGATAGCAGAATGTCTGTAAACAAGTGTTTTTTTCATAGAAAGTTTTGTTTACTTTTTCTAAGGTAGAATTCTGGTTTTCTGAAAGAATGGTTCGTAGAAGGTAGGATGCCCGTGTTGGTTCATTCACTCGTCACACGCTGTCGGAGTACCTACCACATGCCAGGTACTTCAAGTACAGAAATGAACGTAACACAGCCAGGCCCCCACCCAGCTTACATTTCTTCTAGCAGAGAAATTAGACAAATATACATGCCATGCCATGATAATTGCTACAAAAAAAAAATCAACAGTGTATAGGGGGAAGAAAATAATACAGGATTGATGAAGACACCGGCCCCCAGTGTCCACGTCAATATGGATGAAATGAGACATTCACGTGGACTACTGAGTCTGGTGGAGGAAAAGGGACAGCATGGCTTCTCTGTCAAGGGGAGAAAAAGCCGTGACCTCCTCCATGACCAGCCGTTATTGGGTTTTACATGATGGTCCTCATTTAGTATGCACAGGTTGCCTTAGGTGGTTACCTTTGTAGAAAACAAAGGAGCTGTTGCCACTAATCACATCACAGAAGAGGGATATTTGCAAGTGAAAAGGGCAAAAGTGGTTGAACTGGTCCTTGGGAGGTTTAGCATGAATTTTAGGAAGTTATTTTGCAGTAAATGTTTGTCACAAATCCAGGTGAGGGAGTTTTTAGCAAAAGGCAAGACTCAGCACGGCCTAGATGTATTTCAGGATTCCCCACAGGAGAACCTATCCGTAGGCGTGGGTCCTGTGCATCTTTAAGTGGGAGCTGGGCCCACGCCATGCAGAAGGGTCTCCTACATGGGATGATATTTTAGAGAGTGTGACAAGAGTTTATTTTATGCAGAAAACTCCAGGAACACAGAAATATGTAAAAATGATTTTTTTTGCTCTTGTACTCAATTGCTTGATTCTCGGGGGAGGTAATCAAGCAGGGAGGCAGTATGGTCAAATGGGACAGGCATGGATGTCGGGAAGCAGGAGGTCTTGTTTCTAGTCCCACCTCTGGCACTGACTAGCCGGCTATAGGCTGTTTGTTTAATCTGAACTTCACTGCTTTTATTTGTCAAAATTACCAACTATTACTGTGTGCCTGCTCTGTGCTAGGCAATTGGAATAGGGAAAGGAACATAAAAGTTTCTGTTTTCATGGGTTTTACTTTTTGTCAGAGAAGATGCCAACAAATACACATGTAATATCAATGATAGACAGCATTAAAAAAATAAGGCAAGGTAAAGGAAAGGGGTGTACTAGAGGGTGGCATTTTTGATGGTATACCGAGTATTTCGTGTTTCTCTGAGAGGTAACATTTAAGCAAGTACTTCAATGAAGTGAGGGAGCCAGTTACATAGGTCCCCTGGGAAGAGACAGGCACAGGCAACAGCATGCAGAACTTGCACGGGAGAGAGATCGGTGCTGTCCCAGAAAGGCAAGGATGTGGGAGGGGCTGGAGCCACAACAGAAAGAAAAGGGTGGGTGGTAGGAGACAGGGTTAGAGCTGTAGCCAGAGCCAGACATAGGCTTTGAATTTTATCTAAGAGGGAAGGAAGCCACTGGAGGGTTTGAGAGGATGGGCCTGATCTGAATTATACAAAGTTGCTGTGAGGAAACTATACTCAGGGCTAAGGCGGACGCATAGAGGCTAGTTCAGGAGACGGTTTGCTGCAGGGGTCCAGGTGAGAGAGAGGGGTGGCCTACACCGAGGTGTGGCGGAGGAGGTGTGGTGTCATCAGTTGCAGGACATATTTTGAAGGTTAAGCCTGGTATAACCTGTTGATGCCAATTTGAGAGAAAGAAAGGAATCAAGGCTGGCTCCAAAGCTTTTGCCTGAGCACTGGAAGAATAGGGGTGATTGACCAATAAAAAGGAGGGCTGAGAGCTCCTAGGGTAACACGTGGGTTTGGAGTGGGGGGAATCCGCAGGTCAATTTTGAGCAAGTTGACTACTAACTATAAGGAGCTGTCATATCAAGGCAGTTTGATGTGAGTTTATAGTTAGGTAGGTAGTCAGGGCTGAGTTATTAGTGTGTACGTGGTATTTATAGCCAGAGGGCAAGAGGAGATAACCTAGGAGTAAGTGTAGACAGAGAATAAGAGTCTGGGGGAGGAAGCCCTAAGATCCCCCACTATTTATGTAGGTCAAAACAAGGTGAGGATCCAGCCCAGGGCTTTGAAAAGACTCAGCCAGTGATTTGGTAGGAAAATCAAGGCATGAAAGCCAAGTAAAAAAGTATCTCAAAGGATAGGAGAAAAAAACAGAAAAAGAAAAGGAAAGAGATGGTACAAAAGGTATAAAAATATGCAAAGGACCTCGGTTCAATTCCCAGTCAGGGCACATGCCTGGGTTGCAGGCCAGTTCCCAGCAGGGGACACATACGTGGCAACCATACACTGATATTTCTCTCCCTCCCTCCTTCCCTTACCCTCTAAAGATAAATAAATAAAATATTTTTAAAAAGGTATAAAAATATGAAAATTATGTTAAATATGAGGAACACTACTTTCACAATACTTTTAGTGCACCTTAATTTTACAATTTGGCCTAAATTAGTGATACTCACTTTCTAATTACTTAAACGTTGAACAATATTGCAAAGCTTGAGCCACAAGAGGATAGGAAACAGATTTGAAATTAAAGCATGCAAAATTCAGTAATATTCAACTCAAACACGTCATGCCACATTTTGAAGTAAATGCTTTTATCTTAAAAACTATAAAGAAACTTTATATCAAATTTTAATACTAGTGTGTATGTCATTTAAATGAGCAGGAAGGACATGAAGATTTCATCTTGAGGAACAGCATAATAATAAGCATGAAAAGAATCACAAATATCACAGCTAAATGGGGCCAAACCTATGAAATAACTATGCTGTAACTATTTCTCAGTTGAAAAGCTTATTACTAAGTAAAAGGTTCATGCTGCTCACACTTCACCAATCATCAGAACCACCTGGAGGGCTTCCTCAGCACAGATTGCTGGGCCTCACACTCAGCGTTGCTGATCCTGTAGGTCTGGCCTAAGAATCTGCATTTCCAGGAGTTCCTAGGATTTGGGATATCGGTGGTCCCCAGACCATACCCGAGGAATTACCTTCTACTTCCTAAGGGCAGAAATATTCTTTGCTTTGTGTCTGTTGAACAATAATAATAACAGTGACTATTTCATGCCGTTCATTTAACAATAGGCCAGGCACTGTGCTAATCATTTTGAACACATCATCTCATTTAATACTCAAAACAACAAATTAGGTGTCATTTTTTATATATATGAAAACTGAATCGAATAACTTTCAAATAACTTTCTGTTGAGCTGAGGCTCAACAGAATTGAATAACTTTCCCAGAGTCATTGGCTAGTCACTGATTTAACTGGTAAGAAAACTGATATCTTCTGGAACAATACAGTACAGAACTTTGCTCCTCAAAGCGTGACCCATGTACCAGCTGCACTGGTGTCACCTGGGAGCTTGTTAGAAATTCAGAATGTCAAGCCCCACCCCAGACCTCATGAGTAAATCTCTTTAATTTTAACAAGATCTCGAGGAGATTGATATGCACACTGAAGCCTGAGAAGCAGAGTCCTGGAGGGCTCCTCTCACACGATTCTCCTCTCACAGATTGGCAATCAAGAAAAGAATGGGTGGAAAGAAGAATTCAGAAAATGGGATAGTTGGGATTTTGTATGCTGTTGCATCAGAATACATTTTACTCTAGAAATTAAATAGCAGTGACGCTCAAAAGTATCAGGTTGAACTGTATGAAGTTGCCAATATTTAACTCTTATTCACCCATAAAAACAGTGAGGTAATCATTAGAATGAGGGACTCAACTTGAAACGCCCAGGAGACCAGAAGATAGACAGTAAATGAGTAACACCAGGGGATATGCTTTACTGAGAATGAATGAAAACCAAGTGTCAGAGGCCCTGCAGCCTGACTCTCGTGTGGCTAACCCTGTGTGCCAAGTGGATGCTGCCTGCGACCTTGCAGTTCTCGAGTGCTGGGTTAGAGTCTCAGCAGACACAGAGGTTCCGTCTGACTAGCACATTAGGTAGTGATACATTTCCAGCAATGAGTATCACAACCTGACTTCCCACTTCCCTGGGGCCAGTATCTGTTTTAACCATTTACTTCAGTGTAGTCATCAACAAACCCCTTTCACTCTCAGGAGTGTCTCACTTTGGTTGATTGTGTGGTCAACCAACTAATAAGAAAATTGGAAAAAAGTAATGTTCAGAAAATTACATTATTAAAACAATAGCAAGATTGGGTATGGGATATATAAGGTATAAGCATACATACTATAAAATGAAAGGTGATAATTTATTAATCACAGCTGGTCTAAAGATTGTTTATGTTTTAAAAGATTTTATTTATTTATTTTTAGAGAGAGGTGAAGGGAGGGGAAAAAAAGGGAAAGAAACATCGATGTGCAGGAAACACAACAAGTGGTTGCCTCTCACATTCCCCTAACTGGGGACCCGGCTCGCTGCCCTGACAGGGAATTGAACTCATGACCTTTCAGTTTGTGGAATGCACTCAGCCCACTGAGCCATACCAGTCAGGGCTGATGCTAAGATTTTTTAAATAGCAATGGAATATAGTGGGACGAGCAAATGATGAGCATCAAAAGGCCTGGTTTGGGGTCATGGTTTTGCCACTGTGAGATACTGAAATAAAGTGAAATTCTCTGAGTCTCTGTTTCCTTACATATGAAATGGAAGCAGGAAGGTGCACTCCGCTGATCCCAGCAGCCTCTCCTGTGGATCCTGTGATACACAGGATGAGAGCACTGGGAGAGAGATGGGAACACTTTAAAAGCATTGAGGGACCGCAAGTGTTACTAGTTGGTCAGCATCACGCTGTAAAGAAAGGAAAACCGAGGTGGCAAAGCAGGGAAATTTTGATCAAATACAAAATGGCGATTGCTGATGCTTTAAAGTATAAAAGATAATTGTTAATAACATAGATAGTCCCTTTCTTCAGGCAGGGATAACGACTCATTTCAGGGAATTTTGCCAGAAGATACCTGCCTATCATAACACGTCTTAAGTGTGTCCCCTAGTTAACAGTTTCAATCAAACAGAATTTAGAAGAACTGAGAGTAATGTACCAAAACTTAATATAAAACTATTATTCCTTATATATTCTAAATTCTTATTAAAGCAAAGCATTGACTTTTGTCTGTAACTCTGACATAAGGAGTCATTTGAAGTCTCTACTCTCCTTTGGATAATGAAGCTGGATACTTTTCTTGTTTGAGAGTGTTTTGAGAACCAATTGTTTTCTTATAGCCAGTGACTTCATGTCTGTTTCTAGCCCTCAGTACAGACCTCTTTAAGGAAAGATAGCAAATGAGGCGAAGACTGGCCCTCAGCGCCTGGTCACAGGGCTTGGGGGTGGGAAGCTTCTTGAGTTTCCTGCTGGCCTTTTGAAATCTATTAACCCTCCTGTTTACAGTTTTTGGTGACAGATGCTTTAGAAATAGGTTTTCAAAAATAAATTTTTCTTTTCTGTTTGCCTATTTTGGCACAGTTCCATGTAAACAGCAGTTGAATCATGCCGAATAACTTTTTTTTCCCCTTTTGTCATGGTTTTCCTGGTTTCTTTGTTACTGAGTAGTGAAAAAACACATCCTACTAAACTGATTAACTTAAATATCTTTTAAGAGTTCTCCAGCTTTACTATTACATGTATTTATTAAATACTGGGCTTGAACTGCAGATACTTTAATTTTATTCGTATAAACTCTGACAGTTGAGGAATGCACGAGACTAGAGTTAACTGTTTTAATCAGTGGTGAGTGGAGGGTAATCAGATGTGATTCATTCACCTCCATTTTTTTGCTAATGCTAGGTGCCTCAGTCCTTTCTTTTCTGTTGAAGCACAGGGTTCCACGGCTGTCGGTGTCCCAGATGTCCATGTGTCTGTTTGACATGTGACAATGTCCATGCGACAATCCAAAAGAATGGCTGAGAAACACAAGTGCCTTATGGAAACAGTGACGTCAAAGCCAGTCCATTTGCTTGAATAAATTAGAGTCCATAAAAAGCGTACTCACAACTTAAAAACTGATTTCATCTTGTTGCCACCGTTTGGATTGTCATCATTTGCTCAGTTATAAAGTGGCTTGTTGACACCAAATATTTTAATAATTTGCTTCCAAGGCTTTGCGCCTATGCCTTTGAGAGGCTGGTGTAGTAATTAAACTGTCTTTTAGCTGAAATGCTTGCAAAGCGTCCAGTTCTGTGCCTGGCAGCTGGTGATGCATTATAGAGACATTCAGCTAATCGATTAAAACCGCAGAGGCATGGGAGTTGTCTGCCTGCACTGTACCAGGATGAAATTAGTTGGAATTGCACGGTGAAATTAAGGGGAATGTGGCTGATTGCAGCCCTTCTGGGAGAGTCCTGGGTGAGAGGGACGTTGTGCGTTGATCCCTGTGTAATTAGAACAGCCATGTTTTAACAGTATTTCTAAAGTATTAAAATGGACTGGATAAATCAGCAGGGCTGCTTCCAGTGAACTTGGCATCCATCTACTGTGACTGAAATAACACGAAATTTTTCGGCTGCTAGAGAATGTGAAATTGGACTAATTGTCTTTTAACTAGTCTGCTCGGCTGCTAGCCTGGAGCAGAACTGGAAAGGGGATAAGCTGGTGGGACTGCAGCTGGGGGATGGGACACTTAGATTCATGACTGTTATTTCCTGTGTGAATGGGAAACACTATGGCACAGTCAGCTCTGACTTGTTCTACCTCATCATCAGGATCCCTTCCTTAATATTTTAAAATCTATTGTAAAGTGAGATGCTTTGGCTCAAAGAATCAGGAAGTCTAACCCTGATCTCTTGACTTATAATAACTTGTTCATTCCATTCTTGATGTCCCCTTACAGTAGGGGGGGTTTAGGAACTTGTAGGACCCTCATCAGCTGTCCACATGNTCGGCTGCTAGCCTGGAGCAGAACTGGAAAGGGGATAAGCTGGTGGGACTGCAGCTGGGGGATGGGACACTTAGATTCATGACTGTTATTTCCTGTGTGAATGGGAAACACTATGGCACAGTCAGCTCTGACTTGTTCTACCTCATCATCAGGATCCCTTCCTTAATATTTTAAAATCTATTGTAAAGTGAGATGCTTTGGCTCAAAGAATCAAGAAGTCTACCCCTGATCTCTTGACTTATAATAACTTGTTCATTCCATTCTTGATGTCCCCTTACAATAGGGGGGTTTAGGAACTTGTAGGACCCTCATCAGCTGTCCACATGTGACTGTGTCCCAGTTTATTCCGTGGAGGGCACATTATGCAGAGAAGGAACATCAATGCATATTACTGATTCAGTGTGTCCAAAAAAGGCTTGTTCCATAATCACTGAATGTAGTAACTGGCCCAACATTTACACTTCACATGTGATTAAAGAAAGAGCCAGAGACCTCAAATGCCATGCCACTGGTCACAAAGTTAAGGTCCCCCAGGGCCACAGATAACTGTTCTGTTCTTTTCATCCTAGCACATTGATAACACCTGGTAGTATTATTTGGTATTTAGTATTGCACTTTTCTATAGGTACGTGAATTAAATAGAATTTCTCCGATGCAATGATTATTAACAGTCTGAGAACTTGGGTTCTCCTCCTTATTTATCATTGCATCTCACTCAAACTTACTGAAATGCTCTCTACCACCATCAATCTTTGTTTCTAAAAAGGAAAGCAGGCTTGTGTGTACACACACACAAACACACAAATGATATTTCAAGAATTTTCAAAAAAGGTATAGAAACTGTCTGACCACATTGACTTATATTTAAAAGGTGTGTATGCTTATCACCATCTCTACAACTCTCCGCACTCCATCAGAAAACCCCAAACTCGACTGGATCAGTTGGATCCGCTAGAGAAGGTCTCCCATTGAATTGTGTTGCAGCATCAGGCTAAGGATTCAGGGGAGATGGACAAAATAGAAGGAAAAAAAACAGTGCTCATCATTATGCCGACTGCGAGAGAGTTGTGGTTGTCATATATCAGAGATCCTCTCTTAAAGGATTTATGGAAAAGGTTTCTCTCTAGCCCTATGAGGAATAATTGTTTCTCTAGAGCAACGAGTGTGTCCACACGTTAGGGGCCCTGTGAATGGTGGGCAGGTCAGAGTCGGGGCCTTCACGGGGCTCACTTTGCTTGTTCACGCCTCTTGTGCCTTCCCCTTCGTTCTTCATTCCTTCCCTTCCTTTTTCATAGTCATTATTTTTTATCTTGCTGTATTGTTTGCATCTTTGCAAACTTCTTTATACTTTTAATAGAGCATGGGGTTAAAAATAAAGTAATTCTCATATACATTTCTTTTATCTCAGAGTATAATGAACAAGTGTTAGAAAAAATATATATTAGGTTCACAGCCACTTCCTTTGTTCCCAGATGACTTCACATGCCTTCCTGTTTAGAATGACTTTCACATACGTTGTTTATTCATAGAGGCATTTTTTAATTTTTTAGAGATTTTTAATTATATCTAATTTCTGTGAATTCCAGTATTATGAATGATTTGTTATATGGAGGTGGTCCCAGAAACACATTAGGCAGATTTGGGCAGTGCGTGCCAGTATAGGCAGGAAGCTATAAATGTGGGCCAATTATAAATATGATGCTAATGGAAATGAATAGCGTCTATACATAGACACATGATTTAGAGCTACTGATCCTCAATATTGTATATATTGTATGCAGTGTTTCCTTAGACATGAAGTTTCTTTGAAGTATTATGATGAAAGAAACATTCCCATAGAACAGTGTAAACATTTATGAGCGCTTCCCATATACCTGTCACTCATCCACACATTTCCTGTCTTATTATCATTTAATCTTCTCAACATGCACCTGTAGTTGGTCCGCGCTCTCTCATTTTGAGGAAGCCAAGGCCGACAGAGGCGGAGTAACTGCCCACGAGTGTGTAGCTAACAAAGGTGGAGTGTGGGGAGCCCACGCTGTACCCACTATCTAGTGTGCACTTTGGAGAGACCCAAAGACGTGGGAAATACATGCGTTCCTAAGCGGCTTTCATTCTCCAAGATTAGTTAACAGGCTATGGAGCACTGTTTCCACTCATAGTGTGACTGTATGGAAAATGAAAACACGCTTTACGTAAAATGTCCATTTGTCACTCAGAGCAACTTAAGATGCTGATGAACAGAAGTTGTACTCAAGTGGCATAGGAAATAAAAACCAATGAATGGTAGTTGGGGCTGCCATAGTCAGTGGGTTGGCTCCCTCCTTGATTCCAAACTGCTTGACACTTGGATAAGAGAATGATCTCTGTAGTTACTAATCAAACGGGAACATTAGTGAGCATTATTTGCTTTTAGAATTAAGGAATAATTCATTGTACATTTAAGATGACCTAGATAGATTATGGTGCGTCCCTTAGTTATTGAATAAAATATCTGCTCACTCTGATTCAGCTGGGTCATCCGAACTCAGTGGCCCACCCATGGAGTAGCAAGTGGAGCCAAAGTCACCAAGAGTAGAGCAGGAAAGCCGTTACCTGTTGTTCCGTCCCAAACATGGTCTAGTGGGAAGCGCTTGGGCAGCTTTCTTCTTTCTTCCTGTGCCTGTGCCGTAATGGGAGATTGTGCTCACCTCGCTCTTCAGGTCAGATATGGGACAATTTTAAGAACTGTATACAGCAATTAGAAGAACCTGTTCAAGATCTGTCATCAGGCAATGCACAACGTCCAATCCTCAAAATGCATCCCACCTTCTTTGAACTGAGCATCTTAAGATTGCCTCCCCAAAAAGAAAAGAACAGAAGGAATGGAAATTAATATTGTGCATGCATTATTCTTTGGGACTGGAACCTTTTGTTGGCAGAATTTTCAAGGCATTGTTAGTGGATAATATATTAAATATTCATAATAGTGACAGTGAGGAGAAGGGGAAAGTCGTGCTCATCTTTGATGCAGTGGACAAGACCCTTCACGATGAAGATTCTGCCTTTTTCTGCAGCCTCATCTTTCCCACAGCCCTGTGCACTCTTGCCATGCAGCTCTCCCCTTCCGAGTGCTAGATCTTTCTTTCGTGTCTTCAGCTGTTTGTGCTTCTGATGTCACTCACCTCAGTTGCTGTATCCCCACTCCCGCCCTTCCTGTTGAAATAAATCTATTTTACTTTTTTTAAGACTCAAAGCTGAATTGAAATTTTTATTTATATCACTCTTTCTGCCATTTCCCACTAGTTGAAACTGAATTAGGTACATTCTTCTGTGAACTCAGGGAGTACCTGTACCCCATCCCATCCCATCCTATCCATAACTCTGCAATGGCACCATTTACACAGTTTTATTGGGCATCTGCATTAGGTTTTTCTTCACTTCTCAGACTGGTGACATGCTTAGAGGCGGGAACTGTTACTCTTTTTCTCCCTGTTGTACTTTTAGAGTCTAACATATGCCTGAAACACAATCACTGAGTTGAGCTGCAAAGATCATGCAGCCAGATAAATGGTTTTACTAGGGCTCATCCCTAGCCTCCTAACTCCAGGGTTATTTTTATTGCTTTTACAGATCCTGTTGAGATAAATATTTTTGCCAGGGTTCTTTTTACTACTTCTGCAGATCCTATCTAGATAAATATTTTCTTTGGTTTAATTAAATCCCTTCTGGAAAGTTATATACCTATGTGTGAACAATGCTTTTAGTCATTCATTTAACCAACTGTGTGCTAGATTTAGTGGATATAGAGATACAGTTGTTTTTTTAAAGATTTTATTTATTTTTAGAGAGGGGGAAGGGAGGGAGAAAGAGAGGGAAAGAAACATCAACATGTGGTTGCCTCTCACATGCCCCCTGCTGGGGACCTGGCCCAGGACCCAGGCGTGTGCCCTGTCTGGGAATCTAATGGGCAACCCTCTCGGTCTGCTGGGCTACACCAGCCAGGGCCATAGTTCTTTTTCAGAAAGTCTGTGAGACAGACAAGTAAGCAGACCGTGGTAATGTGGTATGAATACTGTGGTATAAGCATTTGGGTGCACCCAAATGCTTTATATTAAAGGGACCTTACGTTACTAAATCCTTGTACTTTTTCAACTGAGGTAGTTGTCTCTTGTGGGGCCACAGGAGATTGGCAGAAATGACTGAATCTGCCTATTGTCTCCGACTCCTGTGACTGGTGATATGATAGCCATGAGGGCCTTTCTTGGAACTTCATCTGAATTTGGCTTTGTTCCTACTTTTCTATTAGTGGTACCTGAGTTCACTCCTTTCTTAGACCTTTCTCCATTGCAGTCAGAGGACTGACTTGCTCTGAGAATGAGGTTTCTGAAATCGTCACTTTCCCACTGTGAAGAAGATAGAAAAAGGAACAATGGACTATCTCTTTGATGCAGTGGAAATAGGGTATTTCTCCAGTGAAATGGCAGCCATGACTTTTTTAAAATCAGCTCCAACGTGGGAGTTGAGCTGCTTTGCCCGCAAAGGAGGGGGTTGCCCCAGGAGTCATCCAGAATGTACGGGGTTAGCAATGGGAGGGGAAGAAAATCTAACTTATAGATAGGGTATTTATCTTCAGATACCAAAAGCCATGAAAATGCAATTTGTAATTTAAAAAATAGCTGGTGTATAAATATAGGTTCAAAGAAATGAACTTTGCAGTTTTGGAATTATTTGTGGGAGGAAAGAACTATGTGCAGACGCTTTTGGAACAACCCTATCTCTTAGAAATGCTGTGAAGCTTTCTTTGCTTTCCATTGTACGGGCACCTCGCGGCAAGCTCATTTTGTTGTGAAACATGAAGTTTTACAATGTAGATTGCACTAAGAATGTTTTAACGGAGCAATTTAGAGCAGCTGCAGACTGCTCAGGAATTCCCAGGGATTAGTCCACAGACTTTTCTGTGATTACAGCCACCGTGAGAGGAGGTGAGGCGTGCAGGCCCCGGGAGGGAGGGGCTGGAGCAGCCGAGCAGGAAGAGCGAGAGGAACAGGCTGCACCGAGATGGACAGACTGGCTGGCTGACTACCTGTCTTTGCTTTTATCAACCCCATTCTCTCACATTTGCCTAACCTGTTCCCACCACATGAATTCACCCCATTCCCTCTGTGCTCATTTACCCCATTCCTTCCGAGTTGACTTACCTCACTGTCCCGATGCATACTGCCCCCAGCTCCCTCCACCCGAATGTCTCTCCCATCACATGGGGCAAGCCCAGGCCTGCCCTAACTCCACGCTTCAACCCGGGACTCACCACTGTACCCTTCATCTGGCCTCCTGTGAAGTTGGAGAAATGTTTACAATTTAGAGCTAGAAGGAATTGGCTTTCTAGATAAGAAAGGAAGCTATAAGTATTAAACACCAGTGCATAGTTGATGAACTAGTTAATGGCAAAACAGTAGAAATTCAAGGTTACTTGAATTCAGGGCATGCATGTTCCACCAAAACAACGTATTTTGCTGTATTACTTTGAACTTATTAATGTATTAATTTATTGTGTTTTCAAGTGATTTTGTGTAGGCAGTTTTCTCTTCTTCTTTGAGAGGATATTAAACCTTTGTGGAGACCAACTGTATTTTATGGTAACGGTATATACCATTTATTGATTACTTATTACATGCAAGTGACTTTACAATCACTTGCACTTATTCTTTGCAGACTCCCTCTGGTGTGAGTTAGTCCAAACCAGGACCCGGATGGAGAGAGGTTAGATATCTGCACAGCTTGACACGGGTGGGTGTGGGAGAGCCAGGTCTGCCTGCTTCGGAAGTCGCAGCTCTCAGTGACCACTGTCGTCTGAGCCTGGCAGGGCCTTCTCATCTGCTCTGGGCCTTGCTCATTTGCAGTATGTCCTCTGTGTACTCCAAATGCTTGTTAACTAAAGACAGCTCTGGAGTGTCTGTCTTTTCCAAGAACTTTGCATTTAAGGCTCTACATAAAGCCAGTTCTCATACCAGTCTGGTCATATGTGTTGCCGAGGATCGATTCACTCGTTCAAAATGATAACACAGAAATTGTTAATATGACAGTCCTACTCCCAAAATCCATTTACACATGTGAATTATTAGGGAACCTGAGTCCAGAATGAACCAGCCTGGGGAATGCTCAACCCGGAAGTGCCACCTTGCAGGGTACCTGGCACGTGGAAGGTGGTCAGCCAGTGTTTGTTAAGTGAATAGCTGAAATAAAAGCACAATTTTATGAAATTAGGGTACCATTCACAGGGCACAACTATGTTTTTTTCCCAGTAATTGAAGGAGAGAAATAATGATGCATAATGATTTCTTATGCTGGAGACGTGCCAGGTACTGTGGTAAGTGGTCCACATAGATTATTGCACTTCATCCTTAGAACGTTCCATCATTCCTGTTTTGCAGACGACAGAATGGGGCGCTAAGCAGTTAAATTATTTGCCCAACACATGCGCCTAGTAAGCCTTGGAGTCAAGATTGAATGCAGGTGTTCTCATTTGAGAGGCTCTTCTTTTGACCGTGTTGATGCTATTATGTATTGTGTGTGCAGGCTTGTATATGTAGATATGGTGTTTGCATAAGTACATATGTGTGTATAAAATTTGGTGCCTGTTCCAGCCCTGACACTTTTAATGCCATGGCACTCTGCCCTTCATAAACCCAGCATAATGCCTTTGTGCCCTCCCCTTGCCAGCTCCCTGTGCCTGACAGTGGCTATGGTCCTTTTTAGCCTGATCTTATTTCCCTTAAAATGCTGCTCCTCCCCAGAGAGACCTGTCTACCAGACCTGCCCGTCGCAGACTTGAGTGTCCCAGTGGACATAGTCTTTGAGCCACTGGCCAGCCTCTCAGGGAGGTAGAGTTGGAGCTCTTTCCCACAGCCTCTGGGAGCTGAGGTTTCATGGCTGATCCCACCAGGAAAAGGGCAGATTCAGTGTGTGTATAGATTTTTCATTCTAAAAACCTTGAATATATCTCTTCCGGCTTTAAAAATTGTCGGTGTTCATGTTACCTGCCAAGACTGTCCGCTATTAGCCTGGGGGTCTATGTAATATTCACAGTTCAGGTTATCAGTGTAAACCAACACTCCAGAAAATAGACCCTAGAGGTACGAGCATGCTTTCTGTTCCAGGACTATATTTTACTTGTCTGGTTCTGGAATGGAAATGGAGACAAGAAATCCAAAATGGGGGTTGGGACCCCCAGGAAAGGCAGCAAAGCTAGGGAGAGACCAGCCTGAAGCATGTAGAAATTTCAAGAAAGAGGTGTAAAGCATATTTTTCTTCTATGTGAATATATACTTTATGAGATTAATAGCAGATTTATCAAGTTCAAATGTATGTATGAATAAGGAAGGAGTCACATGTGTTTGGTGCTACGGCAGTTGTGTGGGTGTGTTAACCAAATATGCTCTCATGCATCTCAGCAGCTGCATTGTCTTCCTGCACATTCAGTAGTCAACTGGCTGTTCATCCTGGAAATAATAATGATAATAACAAAGACCTTCTGGATACATTATCCACACTAAAAAGAAAAAGAAGTTTAGGAAATGCCATGTTGAATTTTTTATGGGCAGTTTGTTTTCTTCCATAGCTGGACGCTTTGCTCTCAGATCTGGTTTGCCCCAGAACTCAGTGACTCATTTTGTGGGAACCTAATATTTCCAATTCACACAACAGATAGAAGTCAGAAACATCTGAGTAATCCCTTTGTGATGCAGTAATTTTAAACTGGCAGCATAATTGTTACGGATTTCCAAAGACATACACAGACGAAGTAAAGCAGATTCCCGACTGGATGGCCCTGTTTGGATCAGGCCCCACTTTTTATGACTGTGTTTACAAGTCAGGTGGCAGGTGAAATCTACAAGTGGTGTCTAGTTACATCTTCTAGTATGTCCAGACTCTGCAATATGAATGGCTTTGATCTGCAAAGTGAATGGAAACTACCAGTCTCATTCCAGATCAAATTGTAGGTCCAGTTCACCCTACAGCGCCAGAGGGGAAAGTACAACCCCTATTCTTCTTTCACTAGGCAGAAGAGCCTCTAGCCCAGGATTTAAAAGTGTATCAACCTCTGTTTCTTTTTTAAAAAATATTTTATTTATTTATCTTTAGAGGGGAAGGGAAGGAGAGAGGGAGAGAAATGTCAATGTATGGTTGCCTCTGCCGAGGACACACAATGTATCGTGTGTCCCCTGCTGGGAACTGGCCTGCAACCTAGGCATGTGCCCTGACTGGGAATCGAACCTCAATCCTCTGGTTCACAGGCCCATGCTCAATCCACTGAGCTACACCAGCCAGGGCTCAACTTCTGTTTCTTAACAGATGAAATGCTGTAGGAGAGAAGCATTGCAGAGGTATGGTGATAATGCAGATAGGTGCTTGTCCCTGGCTTTCCATATTGTGTTTTTTGAAGGCATCATATCNTGTTTACAAGTCAGGTGGCAGGTGAAATCTACAAGTGGTGTCTAGTTACATCTTCTAGTATGTCCAGACTCTGCAATATGAATGGCTTTGATCTGCAAAGTGAATGGAAACTACCAGTCTCATTCCAGATCAAATTGTAGGTCCAGTTCACCCTACAGCGCCAGAGGGGAAAGTACAACCCCTATTCTTCTTTCACTAGGCAGAAGAGCGTCTAGCCCAGGATTTAAAAGTGTATCAACCTCTGTTTCTTTTTTAAAAAATATTTTATTTATTTATCTTTAGAGGGGAAGGGAAGGAGAGAGGGAGAGAAATATCAATGTATGGTTGCCTCTGCCGAGGACATGCAATGTATCGTGTGTCCCCTGCCGGGAACTGGCCTGCAACCTAGGCATGTGCCCTGACTGGGAATCAAACCTCGATCCTCTGGTTCACAGGCCCATGCTCAATCCACTGAGCTACACCAGCCAGGGCTCAACCTCTGTTTCTTAACAGATGAGATGCTGTAGGAGAGGAGCATTGCAGAGGTATGGTGATAATGCAGATAGGTGCTTGTCCCTGGCTTTCCATATTGTGTTTTTTGAAGGCATGATATCTCAGCCTGGGCTTTATGTAGAGAGGCCATGTCTGAGGTGCATCTGTTTTCTCTGATGGTGATGCCGGGTAGGGCCACCTTAGGCAGCATCCTGTTTGTAATGCATTTAAAGTCTCCATTTTATAACTGTGACCTGCATTTTTTTTCTTCTTCTACCTTGAGCCTCAAAATGAGGATGAAAGAAATGAAATATTAATTGCATGAGGTTAGGATGCAATTTCTAGTTAGTTAAAATTAAATTAGCTAGGGATTTTTGTTTATATGAAAGTCAGGCAAGACCTGCTGGTTTTATATTTTTGAAGTATTTCACTTTCTGTTCAGGTACAAGCTGTCAATCAAGGCTAATCAAACTGGCACAGTTAACATGATACATCACAAAATTTCACAAATAATGTCAACCTGTAACTCTGTCAATCTGGTTAAGGAAACTGGGCTAAAAACAATACTGTCACTTTATAATAGCACTCAGAAGATGTTACAGAATAATGTTGCCGTGATCCCCCTTAACTCTGTACCTGCCTTCTCCCAGAGTCAGCCTTTGCTGCTGACCAAAGGCTCGGGGGTGAGGGAGGGGTTGAGCCTTCCCTTGCTCTTGCTGCTCGTGAGACTTGAAGTTGAGTCAAATGAATGGAACAGGCTGCCCCACAGCATCTCTCCAGTCTGACCTGGTGGCCGCATCAGACAAGGATGCATCTCAGAAAATAGCGCCTGTGGTTCACACTACTAGCCCGTGTGATAAAATGTGCACGGACATTGCATATTCTTATTTCTTCAGTCAGCTTACTTATCCATGTGTTCCCTTTTTATGAAATTATATTCTGGGGTGTATTGAAACATCCACTTGAAAAATTGGTACACTTAAAATTAAAGCGTAGGCTGCCCTTTACACAGGGCAATGGAGTCCAGCTCCTTCTGCAAACTTTACATTTAGTTTTGCAGCCCCAGCACATCGTGACCCCACACTGAATGAAGGAGGATAACAGACTCTCTATTCTGGAAGCCTCTAGACTTGGTTCTGTGAGTCCTTGAGGTTCTCTGAGAATCCCTGCCTGGACATGTGGATTCCCTCTAGTTGGCACTTCTTCCCTGTGGGCCAGTATGGCTAGATTTTGATCCTTAGATATTCACTTCTCTCATCAAATGGACAAACAGACAAACAAAAAGGATATATATTTTTATTATAGATATAGACTAAGATGCATACTTTTAATTTTAAATATGCCTTGCAATATGTTTTAGCAAAAATAAGTTTTGTATAATAAGAAAAAGGTTGGCCAGTTGTTTTCATTTTTTTTTAGTATTGTTTTAAAACTAAGGAAACTTTCTGCAAAACTGTTTTATGCAGAAGCACAAACAAATAAAACAAAGCAGAGCCACTCGGATGGATGTTGAAGGAGTCCCAGCAAGACTCCCTCTTACCCTCCCTGCCACGGGGCACAGTTTATTTGTAGGTGAAGTGTACTTCAGCTACATGTATGTAGAGGTGTACTACATACTGCAAGTGTACTTCAGAAATCATGTATGATTTCTGTGTTCAGTTCTAGGAATATTGAGGCACTTTCCGGAATATATTTTGTTTGCTCTGGTGTGAGATGAACTACTTTGGATGCAATGGATTTAGTTGGACACCCGAGGTTCAAGAGCTTAAGAAATCATCAGGTTGTCACATTTTACGTGGATGCGTTTGAAGTTGCACGGGGATGTAAGGATGACCCAGAGAAAGTCTTCCCACCGGGCTCTGCATCTCAACACAGCTGGCTGCCGTTGCCCATAGCTGCTCCATGGCCTGTCAGGTGTTCAGGCAGTTGTTTCCTGAGCCCTCGAGTCTCCCCCTGGCTGTCCTAGGCACTGGGCTACATCTGTGTTGTCATTTCTGACCAACCCTCGTCATTTCTCCACCTGCTCCCTTCTCGGCTTACTCATAGCTTAATGGTTAAAAATCTTAGGAAGTAAAGAAGAAAAGAAAACTAGAGTCCAGTGGATAAAAACATTTAAAAAGTAACTTGAAAGCATGGACAAGATTTATTTAAGGCAGCAAAAGATAAGGGTGGGCATGGTAGAGATGGTGAAATTCGCGCCTCCCTCTCTGCCTTCCTTCTTTCCTCAGTAAACATTTACTGAGCATCTATTTAGGGTGAAAAGTGTTGACAGATGCTATTAAAATCTTCTAAAAAGATAATGTAAAGCAAGTGATTTAATAAGTATAATGATAGCAAACAAGGGATAAAACACTTAGTTTGGCAGCCAGCTTTCCCTTAATCAGTTTTGATAAGGAATGTTTAATATGTTGGAAAACTTAATATAACACTGAGTAATACATACAAAATGAAGAAAGACTGCTCATGAATGGTGGATCACTTGCCTTGCAAAAGGTGGAAGAAAGGGTTTTATGATTATGAAAGGGTATAATTAATTGAAAAAATGCATAATTCTAAAAATAAAGGGCTATAATTTGCTTTATTGCCTAGTGAAAAAGATAAATGTAGTTTACTTTTAGTAATACCAAAGTGTTCAGAATTAAGACGTTAGAGTATTAGATGATCTATGAAAATAAGCAGAGTTTTATTAGTAACTGGATAGTTTAAGGGAGAAGATAACTTTCTTTTTTAAATTTTTAAAAAGATTTTATTCATTTTTAGAGAGAGGGGAAGGGACTGAGGGAGTTAGAAAGAGGGAAAGAAACATCAATCGTTGTTTGCACCCTCTCACATACACCCAACTGGGGACCTGGCCTGCAACCCAGGCATGTGCCCTGACTGGGAACAGAACCCACAACCTTTCAGTTCATGGGCCAGTGCTCAATCCACTGAGCCACGCCAGCCAGGGCAGAAGATAACCTTTATTGAACATTCTAGGCAGCACCTGTGTAGGTTCTCAGTAAAACAAACAGCCATAAACCCTCGTAGAATGCGCCGGTGCCTTGAGAGAGATGCAAGTGTTCTTCAGCTGCCGTCCAGAACACTGAGAGCTTCCTTCATGCCCAGGAGCAGTGCGTGGCTCCGTGGGAAAGGTTTCACCGGTTTCACATTGCACTTCAGTCGTGGGATTTGAAAATCTTCACCGTGAGAGCATGTTCTGACTCTGGCCCACTGCTATAGCTTCATCTTTCTCTCTGCTCTTCATCCGCATTGGGCTTCTTTCAGATCCTTGAACTGCCCATGTTATTTTCTTATATTGCCTTTGGATACAGTTCCCTCCTTCTGGAATACTCTATTTAGCACCCCATATTTTAGTCCATTTTACTTTATTTCTCACTTCCCGTGTCATCCAAAGTGTGACTCCCTCAGGGAAGCCTTCTTGATGCACCACTCAAGGGCTCATTCTTTCCCTCCGTAGCTCTTATAATTATGCATCCATTAGCATGTTGGGGTGTTTAATATCCATCTCCTCCACTGACTGTAAGCTCCATGAAAGAAGGGATAGTGTCTGCTCTTATTTGACATTATATTTCTAGTTTCTTTTCATTTGACATGTATTTGATGGTAAAGACATCTGAATGGCATAAAGGAGTATCTGTCTTGGGCCTTTAGAGATGACCGGGAATTGCAACTGCCAAGGCTGGAAGTGAGGGAAGAGCATCAGCAGGCATCAGTGATGAGCATGCCTTTGGGATGTCCAGGGGCCGACGAGGTCTGCCTCTGCAGAAGCTGCCTGGGAGGCAGGTGGGGCCTGTGACAGAGCAGCTCACACTTGACTGTGATGCTGTTGACTCTTGGAATTTTGGAGTGGAGTCAGGCCTCTTTGCAACTTTCTAGGACTTTAAGGAAAAATGCTAATTTCACAGAAAAACAGACCCAGTTTTATTTATTACACGATAATTTTTATTTTTGAAAAACTGACCTAAAGAGCAAAACAAAAAACAGACCCATCGTGAGAGAACAGGATGACAGCTACAGGAGGATGTTTGGGGTGGAAGGATTGAGCAAAAAGGAGAAAGGACTGATGGACATGGACAACAGTGTGGCGACTGTAGCAGGGGTGAGGGTTTGCGGATAAATGGTAATGGAAAACAATAAAAAATGTGTACTTTTCAGAAAAGGACTTGAGCAAATTATGTTGTGGGGAATCACAAAAATAGTTATATAAAATTAATATTTTAAAATGAGGACAAATATCAAACACCAAACATCTATTATGCGTAAAAGACCATTCTGGCTACTAGGCAGAGATGCATTAAATGTGGCCCTTGTCTCCTTCCTCATGGGGAGGGGCTTACTGTAATGTTCTACAAACAAAAAACCAGCCTGTGGCGAGCCTTGCTCTGATGATCAAGGACAGGATAAACACCAGTAAACTCCTATAAAGTAGTGACTAAACAGTATGCCCTCAAGTTTTTGTCTTCAATTTTCTCTGTGCTGAGAGGAGACATTAATAAAAGATTCCATTATAAAAGTTTTGCCAGATACTAAAAGCCTGATGCCATGTGTGGCCCATGGTTGACTGTCATTGCCACCCAGCTCCAGCCTGGCCTCTGTCAGCTTTCCGGATAGTGTTCCAAAGCAAGGCACAGTAAGGCACATTGCACCCTGGCAATAAGGGACTCATCGGTGATCCAGTTAAATGCAGAGAAGAGCTGCTTTTGCGGTCAATGTCAACTTTACAGAATAACTTTATGTTCATGGCCCAGGTTAAGTTATATGGATTGGTTCTAAATAAGGATCACTACTTATGAGTAATTGAGATTTATTTTTTTTCAAAATTTTAATCAGGGTGCATATGAAACATATTTTGTTTTAAAGTAGAAGTATTCATAGAGTCCATTAAGAGTGATATGGGTTTAAACATTTGTCCTAGACAGAATAAAGGTTTTATTTGCTTGCGGGACGTTCAAGATACCATTTTGGTAAAGGATAGTATTGCTCACTTGAAAAAACTAGTCAGTCAGAATGCAGTGGAACCAACTCATTAACCCTGTCTGTTTTGGCAAGCTAAGGTTTTAATACAGTGTCCCTGTACAAACGAGTGGGTGTTAACTCATTGGATCATGTGGCAACAGTGCTTTGCAAATACTCCAATCTAACACGTTCTATCCTTTTAAACAACAGGGCCGAAGACTCTTAGTTTTGCCCAAATGTTTCCCTGAAACAAAACAGTAAAAAAAAAAATGCCTAAGAACTGAGGTATTAGACTTGATTTTCAGATGCTATCCTACTAGCAAAATGTGTTGAACCTTCATTCTCCCACATAGAGATTATTCACAAAAATTTAAATATAAGTCCTATAAGAAATATTTTCTCCATTAAATATGTTGCTGTTAAATCAATGCTTCCTTTCATAGATACACGTATTTATGTAGACCTTACTCATTGTATGTGCATGTACACGCATATGCCCCAATAAACACATATTCAGTTACCATCCATTAGTGAAAACTACAATTGGAAGGTTGTAATTTTCTTTCATAAGTGCAGATTCTTCCAGGCCTACCTATCTGTGCCTTTGCAACATGCATTTCTGGTATTAATTCAAGGTAGTTGATTTAAACCTCTGAGGCCCATTGGAGTCCTGTATGTCTTAGATAATGTAGTCCGAACAGATGAGGGCACCTGGGTGCAGCTGCAAGCCACCACTGTGTCACAGTTATGGATGTGGATGTTTGGATGTGGACGTAACTACCTGCACATCGGGGTCCACATCCAGATTTGCAAGGCCTGCATAAAAACGTGGTGTTGTGCAATAGCTACAGAATTTGGGGTAGCTATTCTTAACTACCCCAAATTAACGCTGTCTTAACTTCATTCTTTTCGGTTCACATATAAACAAAACTGAAGTTACACTGCCTATACATGAGTGGGGAACAGAGGCTGGGAAGGTGTGCTGCCTGGTTCCCACGCTCATGCCGCCACTCGCTGGAAGTGTTATCTGAGCAAGTTACCTCTTTGCCTGTTTCTCCATCCGTAAAAGGAGCTACCCTACCTCTGGGCTGTTGTGAGCACGCACGGGTTAATACACACAAGTGCCGAGATTTATGCTGTGTACAGCGTGAGCTCTCAGTAAATATCATTTATTAATTTTCTGGAAACACATATACTGTTATGCAGAATATAATGCAGAAAAACATCACAGAATAAAAGTGCCTGGTTCCCATAATGAGTAAAGGGAGACTCTTATTTCCTCCCTATATTTTCCTTTTACTCTCATTTGTCATTACTTTTTACTCGAAAATGCTGAGTACATATTTCTCTGAACTACTGCTCAGTAGCCGGATGCCGCCCGTGATCGTCGGTAGTTTGACTCATGGCCACTACAGGCAAATAAAAAGAAACGTCACACAAAAACAAACACACTAAAATAAATATTTGGGGTTTTCCTAGGTCGGTCCTGCTGTTAGGAACCCTGCTGCCTGTGCAGAGAAACAGCCTCATTTTTTTCACTCGGAGGAAATGGGAGCGCTGACATTTCCAGCCCCTTCAGGAGAGCCTTTCCCAGTGCGCTAGTTCGCTGGGGTCTGAGCCCTTGCGCTGCCACCGCTGTGTAAGGGACATTATTTATCATCACAGCGAGTGTCACCTCAGCCATTCCAAGTTTTCAGGCTGCTTAAGATGAGTCCGGTGCACGCACTGGAGGTTTAATCACACACTGTGCAATGGGCGGAGCAACCGGATATTAGTACTTTTGAGCATGCCTCGCGGGGTCTGCTGCGGTGTTCGCTAACCCCCCGACGTTCTCATCTCCCCGTTAGCTCTCCTCTGCAAGGCGCCAGGGTATGCAGAGGAGGTTCTGGGGAAGCTTCACAAACTGCTCTTCAGTGACGTGTTTGCCTGTCTAAGACAGAGCCACTTTCTACCATTTTTTAGATGTTACTGTTTTTCTGGCCAGTTTACTTTATATGAATAAATCAGTGTCTTGAGACAATGTGTTTTGTTTCTGCCTCTTTCTAACCCTTTTCCTGTAACCGGTTCTGCCCTACCCTTTCTGTTTTCCCCATCCATCTGCTCTTTGAATATATACTATGTACAGAGATGTAATACAATCTTTATTTTAAAGGATTCTGGGGAGATAGTGTACTGGGAGGACTATAGCTGTCTAACCTATGAAGTCCTTTTCCATGTGAATGAAAAAGGTAATAGATATTATTTATAATCTGGCTGTATTTTTAAAGTAAAACTAATAACCTGGATATTTGAATAATTAGAAAAACAGGAACAGAAATAACCCTCGCTTCTTTTTCTATTTGCAAATTCTAACCATATGCTGAAACAATGCCTGCTTCAGGTGGTGGCCTGGGACACCTGCATTCCTTTTATAACCTGCATTTCCACCCAAGTTACCCAAAATTAATATGAAGTTTAGATAGAAAAACAAATGGCTTTATGCAAATTAAGCTTCGTGACAGGGCTGTTTGCACCCCTCAAATGGATTCTTAGCATTAAAGACCCGGTGTAGAATTTCTGGAGCAGCCGTAGTTCTGTATCCATGGACTGATGTTGAGCAGGGAGTAATAGTGAATGTGTTACTTCGATCACCTAATGTCCATTCATTCTCCTTCTCGTATCTGTATTGCACGTGCTTTTCCTCTGAGGTACCATCCTCATCCTACAGCTCGGCACCTGTGTGTGGGTAGAGTTGTTTCTGCTTCTGATCTTAGAATGGATTTGTGATTCACTTTTTCCATTTAGGGCTCTGGATGTTCCTAGCAGGGCCATGGTAAATGGTTTAGCAATGGACATATGAGCCTTTTGCTGGGGTTATTAGAGGAAAAGCACAACATTTTCTCTGGATTTGAACCTGAAAAGACAGGGCTTGAAACCCATCAAGGCACGAGTGAGAGATGGTGACAAATGTGATCCTACTGATGTTATTTGAACCCCTGGAAAAAACCTGATCTGAAATTCTAGTTGCCAGACAGGCCTTCCTTCCCACCCCTCCCCTGCTCTCCTCTCCCCCTCTCCCCTCCCCTTCATCCTTTCCCTCCATCTTTTTTTATGCTTAAGTCTGAGATGAGTTGGATTTGTATGTGTGCGTGTGTGTATGTGCTTAAGTATGTGCAGAGTTGAATATTCTCTTTCAATTAAGAGTTTTAATGCTACAAAGGGAGACAGAAGGGGGAAAGCAAACATAAAGTACATGAAAATTCAGATTGTTTTCCTTAGGAATAGAATAAAGTAAAAATCTAGGAAAATATTTGTAATATTATTCAATGTCACTCAATAAATTGTTGCAAGTTAAATTTAATACAATAGTATTTGAGTGTGAAGTGCTTTCTGTGAATGCCAAGCACATACAGAAATGTAGTTTTAATATAGATGTGGTTCATCCTTATAATAATTCAAAACTATGACACAGAGGTTAACCTTTAAATGTGGAAAATGAAAAGATTTGCCAATATTAGGGTAACCCTGCAACACCACTACCAATCTCTTTATGAAAATGGGCTTTGGGCTTTGGAAATCTTTCTTTGTGATTCAAAAGTGTTCAAAGATTTGAGTTTAATGTGATTGATTAGAATCTTGAGCATCTTTATAAATGTCTAGAATAGCATTCTGTAAGTNACATACAGAAATGTAGTTTTAATATAGATGTGGTTCATCCTTATAATAATTCAAAACTATGACACAGAGGTTAACCTTTAAATGTGGAAAATGAAAAGATTTGCCAATATTAGGGTAACCCTGCAACACCACTACCAATCTCTTTATGAAAATGGGCTTTGGGCTTTGGAAATCTTTCTTTGTGATCCAAAAGTGTTCAAAGATATGAGTTTAATGTGATTGATTAGAATCTTGAGCATCTTTATAAATGTGTAGAATAGCATTCTGTAAGTGAAAAATGTTGCTTGATAGTTTGGATAGCTATAAAATCTTATTTCCAAGTAGATTTAAGAGAGAATTCAAAACCATGTTTTAACCTAAATAGTCTGAGGTCTGTGAACTGTGCTTTTTATTGCTCCTTATTCTTTGTTGTTGCGCTTGTAAAACAAAGCTTGCTTTCAGCAACCACCATGTACTATTGGCCTAACTATTGTAATGAATGTTGCTCCTTGGTATTTGATAAAGCTATTTCTACTTAAAACTTGCCCCTTAAAGTACCACAGCTTGACCTCTGCGGCATGCTACTTGAAGCATAAAGTATGTATTCCACTTCAAAGCTGGAAAACTTTGCACGGTTCTACCACCACACTAACAAACCTTTGGGATATAGCGGGAAGTCTATGACAAGACTTCTGCTCAGTGGTGTGCTCGGCCACAACTCCCGACACCAAGTGTGGTGCTCTTGGAAAACTCGAATGTTAAAAATGTCATTTGGATGTGATTTCACTACATGAATGTGACAAAGTATACAGACTTTTGTAGTGTTATTAAAACAGTCATACAGGCAAAGAAATTCAGATATTTTAAAGTACAGGGATGAAATAAATCAGTATAAACTATTAAGTTCCAAGGTTATCATAGTAGCAGTGACCCGAGAAGATTTTTCTTATCTCATATATCTCTAAGCATGTTCATTTTTAGTAGTTCTATGTTTATTGCTGTCTTTGCCATAGCTGTTGAAAAGTACTAATTTTCTTATAACCACACAAACATACTTTCATATACTATGAAAGAAATGGGCCCACAGCTATTCTAAGGAAACACTGATCTATTCCAGACATCATTTGTAATGGAGAGACGGTGAGCTCTCCTGTTTAGGCCCTGTCTCCCTGATAGAATGCTGACTTTATGAAAGCAGGCACCCTGTGTGTTTTATTCACCAACATCATCTCAGGATCTAACTGGATTCTCAGTGTTTTTCAATATACACATGAATTAATAAATACTGATTAATTAAAAAGCAAATTAATAAACAGAGATTCTTGAAAGCAACATAGGACAGGATTTAGAAGTAGAAACTTGGATCTAAGTGCACCCGAAATTAGTTTTTGTCCTTAAGAGTAACATTATGAAGGAATTGGAAAGAATATTGAAGGAAGAACACAGAAGCCAAAGGAAATCTCAGAGCACTGTGTTGAGAAGACTAAGATCTAAGAGAGTGATGATGTATCTTTGCCCTGTCACTGGGAATAAGTGAAACTCAGAAAATGGTGGTTGAAATTTCAGAAATTATCCACGGTCGGTGATAGCTAGAGGAACTTTGGATTGAATTGTAAATGGGGAAAAATGGTGAAATCCAACGATCATTTTGAGTCTGTGTGTTACAGCATGAAAGGTAGTTCATTGATGAAAGAAACCGAAATGGAGAATTATTTTTAGGTGTTTTGCAGAGGGTAGTTGGAAATACACTAGAAAGACATAAAGCAAAATGTGGACCTAACCCTTTATGAGACTGAGTTACCCCAAAGTTAAGTAGACTTCCATAAGAATACCTGTGTTATCATGAGCAATCTACGTTACTACATAAGGGTGCTTATTAGCGATGGTGCCAGCAGACATTTTTACACAGAGATGACTGAGCTAGCTAAGAAACTTCTGTGCAGACAGAGGTTTCTGGGCTTTCATGAGTTCATTTCCCATTTCATATTTTCACACAGGGCGGTAACGTTCTATATTTCAGAATCCTATAATGATATGGTAGTGCTTGCAATTGCTTGTAAGTTTCCTCACCTTTATTATTGCCTTCATGTACTCTTTTCTATCAGGATCAGAAAGACTATTGGCATCTAAGGACTTGATCAAACTAAGCCATTGCTTTCTCACTTATAAAAATGGCTTTTCATGACTATCGTATTTGGAAAATCTCTTTATAGTTGATGGCTTTTGGCCATTAGGACTTGCACTAAGTTATGCAAAATGGACTTGAGTACTTTACCTCCAGACACTTGTCTTCATTTTAATAAAGTGTTGTGGTGAAATTTAGAAGCTTCATGCTGGAAGGTACTTGCAGTGTTTTGATGGTGAGTAGGATTGTTGTACTCCAACACAGAGGGTACTGAGGAAACTGTCAGGTAATTACATATAAGACAGCCAATTACAGACACAATTTATAGAGGAAAAGTAGAACTTACCTGAAAGTTCACCTACTTTAAGAAGTTTACTATGAGTCTGATAGCATTTGGAATACTAATACCAATTGTTATACAATGTTTCCTGTATAAATTTCTATTTTTACATTCAACTATAAAAGATAAAAGTTCAGCCTCTGTCTATTGCATTTGTAAAGAAGCGTTGCTATTGCTAGACAAGTTTAAATCATCATAATTGATGTACAGTTATTTTATTCATATTTTATTCATCTTTTTGGATTTTCCAAGACTTTTTAGGAATAATGGAAGATCACAATTTCAGAATATAGCAAAACTAGGTTGGTGCTTAAACTAATGAATAACAGAACCAAATAAAAACCGTTTCCTCAAAATAGCCATTCATAGTGTTGAGGGTCAGATGCTTTGGGGAAAGAAAATGATACACCCTATTGTGTATCGCGATGGTTTTTGGAGAACAGCCATTATGCTGAATAAATGAAGAAAGTAAAATGTCTGAAATTCCAATAACTGCTCTTGTGCTGTTGTTGATGGGAGACAATTCTTTATAGGACAGAAATACAGGAATTTGCTACAAAGTTTTTTAGTCTCATCTTTATTAATGACCTTTTTTTAAGGTCTGGAGAAAATCAGCTGCTCTTCTTCAGAGTTCACTCTTGGAAACCATTCATAGATTGAATGGGGAACTTGAGTTCAACTAATTATAATAGTCCACACTGATGAGACGATTGGATTCCTCTATGACAGTTGAGTTCAGTTCTTCTTTTAAACTCTCTTAAGCTATTTTAAAAATAGGAGTTAAATGATCTGGTTTGAATCCTATTTTAAAAAGTCATGTTAAGCTCATTCATAGAATGTTAGTCCTGTGTTTGTTTCCTTATATCAGTGTCTGTGAAACACAGCAAGTCTGCAAAAGCAGCAGGGTGTGTGGGGGGGAGGGGCGTGGTGGAACAACATGTGATAATTTGGATTGTTATCTGTCCATACATTGTCTCATATCAGCGTTTAGGCTTAAGGGGTTTGGATTATAAACAAAGAAAACAGGGCATGTTTCATAAGGGCTCCACCTGTGATGGCCCTTTTGTGGGTTTTTGAACATTTGTTCAGAGAAATTATTGATGTCATTAACATTTTAGCTTAAAATACTCATTTCTAAGTAGCTAACTGGTTTTAACTAGGTGAATCGAGCGTATACCAAGTGGGGCAAAAGTAAGTTTACAATTGTTCATATGGAAAATAATGCAAGAGTGAATAATAATATAAGAATAAAGTCTGTGTTTTGTCTACTGACAATCGTTAACCTACTTTTGCCACATCATATATACTCAAGCAAGGGAGAAAATTTTCATGTAAAAAATTGTGTGTGTGTGTTCATTTCATTTTATATAATAACACCTCCCCATATTTGGAAATACCTGTTTTAACAGATATTCCCAGGGTTGTAAAATTATTATGTAAGTTTTGCATGTTGCCAACGTGAGGTAGTAAGAAATCCTTACCATCTCACTTGGAATCATCAGAATTGCGGACGTCCTCTGCAGCTGCCATGTACTCAATTCTGATGGCCTGTATACTTACCTGCTTTTTTCCAGCTTTATTGAGATATAATTTACATAGAACATTATGTTTAAGGTGTACACTGTTGATTTGATACACTTATGTGTTACAAAATTTTTAGCACCGTAGCATTAGCTAACATCCCCATCTCATCATTTAATTACCATTGCTTTTGTATCTGTTAGCATCCAGAAACCAGGGGTGAGGTATATCTTGAAGAAATAGACAAAAGGCAGTAAGTAACTAGGCAAATAAGCATGTGTTCCTTGAGAAATGGAAGGATTTAAGAGCTACAGGAAAACTGTGATAAGGAGGTAGATGTTTTTAAAAGTGTGTGATTAGGACTAATCCAATGGATGAAGTGGAGGGAAGAAATGATCACTTTTAAAAATCATTATTGTATTCCAAATAAGTATATTATAATTTTTTTCAAAAATTTTTATGGCATCAGTCACTTTGCCTCTTAAACTAGCTACTTTTTTCTTAGAGAATAAAGTAATTACAATAATTTACTTGCCAAATTTGTCTAAATCCTTTAAAGCAATACTATTATTAATGAAATACCACTGAGGAAATCAATATAAACAACGACTGACTTTAATCTAGATAGGAAGTTCTCGCCTTGCAAAGGCTGGTAAAAAGAGATTGTCATTTTCCTTCTAAAGTCCATTTTGTTTTTATTGTGAATTGAGCTTTTACTAACAACTTGACGATCTTTTAGAGCTCAGGAATTATGCTTGACTTAAAAAAATCATGGAGGTATTTTCTTATTATATATTTTTTATCACAACCAAGTAATATGTAGGAGGTATATTTTAAGATAAGTAATTAGAACTGAAGAGACTGATTACCACTGCACCGAGGTTTCAGAGCCTTTTAAAAATACCACCATCGTATTTTTAATTGAATGCCTAAGTCAATTAATAGTACACCAAATGCTGCAGGGCCTCATGGGATTGTGCAAACTCTTTCCACCAGTGAGTTATGTTATGATGTCATACTGGAATAACCCTATTCTCCATTCAGGAAACATGTCTACCAAAAGTTCAAGTTGACTATACCTTCGATGACAGGTCCTTGTATTCCTGGTATTCTCTGAATTTGTCAGTTCAAGGCAAGCAATGGAATTGGATGTTTGATTTCTTGGTTTACTTATGCTGGTGTAGGATTAGGATAGGGGATGATTGTTGAGTTTTGATATTTTAGACTAAAATTATATATTTCATTTAAATAAAATTATAGTATTTCCCCCATAATATTAAGGTATAGCCAGAAGTAAAAGTGAAATATTTTTTTTTGGGGGGGAACTAGTACATAAAAAGAATGCTGAATTCATGATATATAATGATACAAAAATAACAACACAAGAAAATTAACATTATTAAACTTGAAAAAAATTCACTTCTTGTCATTTTTCTTTCTTTCCAAGAATGCCTATGGTTTAATTAGTTAAAAATGCTAAGATGGTTTAGAAGTTCTATCTATAAATAACATTTTTCTCATAAATTGACCTAGTGATATTAAATTGGTACAAAGCTCAAAATCAGGATTTAACATTTAATGGAATGAACAAACTATTTCTGCAATTTAACTCAACATTTTCAGTAAGATGACTTGTACCCTAATGGCTTGTAATTAATTTTTCTGAAAATCATATTTATGATAGTCTGCAGATTCGGGGCTTTATCTAATACATAATGTTCATTTTGAGCCTTTAATTGCATTTAAATTAAAATTGGCTTAGCAGGAAGATGAATTGTGGGAATGCATCAAACCACCCAGCATGTCCTAAAGATGTGAGCCTGAAAATGCAATTTGGTGGAGATGTGCAGAATCATTTGGAGTTCATTAATTTTTATTGCACAGGTAGTTTTACTAAAGTAGGTTATTTTCTTTGAAATTTATATTTGTGTTTATGTCAATAGCTGAATATTATATTAGCCCTTACATCTATTAGAGTTTATTAACCTGGCCTAATAGAGGTTGTTCGTATTGAGAAAAGAGATAATTTGTGTTTGCCCCTCATTTGAATTCTCTGAGACTGGTACTATAAGAATGCAGGTTTTTTGTTGGTTTTTTTTTGGGTTTTTTTTTTTTTTTTTGAGGGAAGAGGGGAAGTCTCGGTAAAGGAAGTCAAACAAGTGTCTATTTAGATTTCAGACTGAGTGGGGACTATGGAAGAATCAAGTGTGGGCTGATCTGAGATGTCCTAGCTACTGACCATCTAAGGCCTTCTAGGCTGAGTAATCTTTTCCTCCGTGTGACTGAGGTTCTGACCTGGCCATTGCAGTGAAGGGTTATGGATGTGCCGCTCTGTTTGGGGTTTAATGCGTCTGGGCTCTGGCCAGGCAGCTTGTAAGTGATTCCTTAACTTGCAGATGCCACTGAGGTTATCCAATTTAATTATAATGTCACTTTACAATTATAAGGGAAAAAGAGGTTTTTATGTTGTGTAATGAATACGAATTGTCCGCAATTTGAAGATACAAAGAAATAAAAATTAACATTTGTTCCCTTTGCCAGAGAATTTACATCTGTGCAACTGGTACTAATAAGTAAAATAATTCCATTACCTAAATTCATTAAACATATGTGCTTTTTATTTTGGAGATTGTGTATTATTCTTATTAATAAAATGATATCGTTAGCATTTGCCATTTTGGACTCATTTTTCCCTCTTTTGCAGACAGTATAATTAGGGAAGGAAAAGCTTCAGGATGAGCAAATGCCTGCTATAGAAATGAATTGTATAATTGTGGTAATGATTTTCCCTAAAACTCGCTCTGCCAACTGTAACATTTTTCACCTCACTGTTTTTTTTTAACGTGTGTGTGCATATATACGTGTTCGTGTGCTGTCTTATTTCATGAAAATGTGGAAATGGATCTCCATTCCGACAATCTGCCACAAGTTCCTAGTCTGTGGTCGGAGATGATAGAAGCCCATATTCATTTAATACTCGCCAATCAGAACTTGACAGAGGTATTGCTTATTTTCTCGTTTTATCACTGAAGCATGCTGTTGTAGTTTAGTCCCTAATTACTCTCAGGCTGAGACGATCCAAATATCCCCATGGTGGTAATATTTTTCTGCCTGGGTGAGTCATTACGTTGTTTGGCAGACGGAAAACACCAGCCTTCGGTTGTTGGAACACTACCCCTCCTGTAGCCCTGCATCCTCCCCTTAGTGCTGTCTGCGCTGCGACTTTGGTCCTGCTGTGACATTTCAAGCTATCCTGTACGCAATCACATTTGCCTGCCTTCGCTCTGACTGATTGGACCGCTGCCAGTTCCCTCTTCAGGGCCAAGGACAGGAGAATGGGGGTATCTGAATAGAACTGCTTAATGATCTAATGGACCAGTGCCTCTCTCCCGCAGAGAGAGAGGGCTTATTTGTTTGCTGGTTACAGGAAAGGTCAGGGAAATCCTTTTCAACAAAGGCTATGACAGTGAGAATGTGCCGTACCATACATTATTGGTGTTTGAATAACTTAATACCTTGGGTACGCCCCACTCCCCCAGCAACAAAACCAGACACTTTGGGGTCTTTATTTCATTTTCAGTATCCTCCAGATGGCAGAAAATGGGAGTGATGAAGCTTGGGGTTCGCACAATAGTTTACACCAAATGCCCAGTATCGGGAAGCTTCACAGGTGTTCAGTTCTGGAGAGGGTGATGAAGTTTGGAAATCTGCTGATGACAGTGTCTTCCCTAGAGGGGCTGTTTTATAATCATGTTAAAGTATATACATTTACACCTCCAGGGAAACACTTCTGAGTTAGTGGAACTTTGACATTTGTTGCTTTTAGTTTATAGGGAGGCTTCTTAAATACTTTCCCAGCTGATCTTTTTAGCTGTTGGCACTGCATCAGAATAACCAGATAATTGTTTACTTCAGTCACTGCGAAGTTTTAGATCTAAGATATAGTTTTTAAAGTTTCAGTAAACAAGTAGGTGAAATGGCATGAAATTGTATTAAAAGTACTTGAATTATAATGCTAAAAACAACATTGTAAGAAAAAGTGTTTATGTATGTCTGGCATTTTTCTTCATATCCTTGGTTAAGAGTGCTAAGAACTGTGAAGTGGTTTCTTAGATGGAGCAGGGTCGTTGAAATTATCAAAGAAAGCATACTGAAGGAGAAAAAACCCCTTAAATTTGCCAGCTATCACACTAGAAATTTGGTGAGAAATTCACTGACTAGAGGACATCTGGATTAAGCCATGGAGTGACCACTTGCTACCAGAGCCCACTCCTATTGAGATGTTTATTTAAACAAAGAAATCATCAGACAATAGTTGGACTGAAGTTTTTTTTCTCTCTCTTTTTATATTTTCTGAGAAAGGCATGGAGAAGGCAGGAGAGCTTCGTCCCTCCGTGTCACGGTTCACCTGCCCTGGAGGTGGGGGTGGGAGGCTTGCGGTCTGCTCACTCAACTGTATTTGACTAGGGCCGTCAGCCCCTCAGCTTTCACAGGCACTGAACATGTCAAGAAATCTTTCAAAGAAAGTGTACATTTTAACTTGGCTGTTTCCGGTTCATATTTAATGCTGTTTAAAAAGCTTGGAGCACATGGATGTTCAGAGGCTCTTGGCTGGGTGGGGTGTCCGTGGGGGTGTGATCCCAGGCAATTAGGATAAGAGACTGTTGGTGCAGATATTTTCTAGATGGCTAAGAAGGTTGCAGTATTTCATCAAACAACCTGAAGTGAACCCTTCCCTCAAGTAAGCTGCATGTGTCTTGGGGGTGATTGTTCTACCGAGGGTGATTTAAAGGGTCTTCTTTTCTGCCAAGTTTCGCTGATGATTTCCTTTAGAAGACTCTGTGTCTCTTGCTTCATTTCTAAAAATGGGCTACACAATGCTCTGTAAGAACAAATTATTGCTGTGAGAACATGGCGATAAGTGTTTTCTGTGCGTCTGCCTTCTGCTGGCATGTGAAAAGGCTACCTGTGGAGTCGGGGACCGTTACTGCCTTAGTTCCTTTCTGAGAAGTCCTCATCCTGCAGGGGAGCAGGGATGCTCTCGCACCCACATCTCCGGCTGGAACAATAGATGGGTAACGCATGGACCGTCATTGGCTCCGAGTCATCGGTATGGCCTAGTTTGTTTTTGCTTTTACTGCTGTAAGAATAGAAAGAAATGGAGCCATGAAATGTATGGGAATGTTGGCTTTGGGTGCTAGAAATTATTCTTACCTCAAACTGACATGTAGTGGATGAACGGAGCAATACCTGTGTGTACACGTCTCACTCACCCACCCAATTGGTGTTTGGAGATGTGAAATGGCTTGTTTTGAAGGGTAGCCTGTAGTATCTGGAAACGTGGCCCAGATGTCTTCCTCAGCCAGTGGCCTCAGACTGTATAATGCATGGCATCTTTAAAAAGTGTGGCTTAAGAGAGAGCTGGTTATCCTTGGTGCCAAATTTCTCTGCATGATATTTTTCCAGAAAATGACTGGAGGATTTCCTCTGAGGAAAGAGAGGATGGGGGCAAAGAATTGATAAAAATGAGTAAAGAGGAAGACAGACCCTCACATATTGAAGAACAGATTCTGTAGCCGTGGTAGCTGGCAGAAATGTTAAGTGCTTTTCACAGTCAACATTCAAACAGATTATCAGATGGCATATTTCACCCTGTTGTTACTTTAAATGAAGTGACCATGAAATCAACAAATCTGCTGTCAGGTGCCTGTCACGAAGATCGTTCTTCCTGTCACACAATGCCTCACATAGCAGGTAATGTGTTTTTAAGAATCAGTCCTGTGTCACCTCATCAAGTCCTTGTTAAAAAGATGAAATAAGACGGATGGTGTTGTCTACTATAGAGTTGACTGAAATTCAGTGGCATGAAATATGCAGCCCACAAAAAAATGCTTCAAAGAGAGCAACCTAGGTACTAAGAAAGAATAGCTTCTCTTATTACCCTCTTATGGGCCTTTGTGTGTGTCCTTAGGAACACTGTACACTTTTTTCTTCTTCATTAAATTCTAGACTGGAAGTCATTTAGAGTTTGAAGGCAGAGATAAGGATGAGGTGACTTGGGTTTGCACCACCCAGCATAAGATTCTGCAGAATGCTCGCACAAAACTGACTTGGGATTTCTGGGATGCCCTTGCTTTCCTTCTTAATGAGAGAGATTAATTGATTGGGTTATAAGGGGTGTTTCAGAATATTTTTGTTAAGCTCTCTTACTGTATTTCAGGATATTTTTTCGTATTTTTGTCATAGTCCTATTTCAACCATCCTTTGGTGAGATGCTTTGAGTACTTTGAAATGAGAATATAAAAAAACCCAGAAGAATCGGAAATCCAGTACAAACCATGAACATATTGAAAACCATATGAACAGTGCAGTAAGCACCCACGTCTCAGTTTGTGTATTGATTGGCTATGGTTTTTGTTTAACCGAAAGCCTTATTTACAAAGAATGCAGTGTATGTGTAACTTTGGTGTGGTACATAATTGGTCATAAGTATGATTTACTCTTTGAAAATCAGCATGCTGAGTACACCTGGTAGTGTACCAGTGCTGTGCAACTCAGGCGTACAGGAGCTACCACTTCTCATTGGAATCATGGATGCTGTGAGGCATTAGGCTCTTTAAACACCACCACAGCTGTATCATTTTGATTCAGTATGCAGCTGAGAGATAGTCTGTATCCCACCTTGTTGTGGGATCAGAAGTCAAAATACCAGAATGTGGACTGAAACGCAGAGGCCTTTTTATACCTCGGCACATGTATCCAACCCACCCGTCCAACTCTTATTGAGTCTTTATTACGGAGCCATCCAAATGGGCACAATAAAAGAAAAAGAATATTGGTATCTGCCTTCCAAGGATTCAGTCTGGCGGTGGAGACACACAAATGATATTAATGTTCACGGGTCCGGGTTAAAGGTGTAACTTGGCCCGAGAGAGATGGGGAAGACTTCACAACCAAGGTAACGTTGAGAGGGATCTTAAATGATGAGCAGGAGTTCATCAGGGAGACAGTGGAGGGAGGTATGCATGCCAATGCCTGAAGGGGTAAAAGGGCAGGACCCTGGAGTAAAGGCAAATAATTGTGCTGGGCTGTAATACAAGGAAGATTCTTTCCAACAGACTTTATTTTTGAATGTTCTAGAGAGGAAGGCTGCCTTAGCACAACATTAATGCATCTGGGGAGTTGAAATACAGCAATGAAAACTGTGGTCCCATTTTAATATGGTGTCATTATGGGAGACTATCAAGCTGTTAATAAATGAACCAAAGGTCTTTTCAGATAAAACAGTCTTAAGAAGTTATTGTTAATCCTTATTTAATATTGATACAATTGATACTATTTTTATTTCCCATTAATTTTCATGTTTAGTACTGGTCCTTTCTCTTAGCTATTTCTAGACTTCCATAGATAAATTTCTAGATATTCTTTTCTAGGTTGCATGTGTAATGAGACTTGCAGTTTTCTTCACACTTCTTTACAGCTTGGTTGACAAAAATCACAATTTTGTTGTGTATGTGTGTGCATAAAATATTCAGCTAGATAATCGCACCTGTGGGCTCTTACAAAAACAGGAGCAATGTTACTTTATTTTTTCCAAATTGCTGTATTTCAATTACTATTTAAATTTTTTAAATGGCAACATTGAGTTGGCATTTTTTGCTGCTTAAAAATCTTGAGCATAAAAATATCATTTGCAGTTTTAAATGACTTGATCATATCTTCAATATTATTTTTGATATGTATTAACATTATGGAGTCGGTTGACAAGTAAATTTTCCTTATGCTGTGGTTATTGATTTTTCCAGCCTTTGAAGTGAAACTCTGTACTCAAATGTATGTGGGATAATTAGTATGTTTCTCAGATGTTGTGAGGACGATGGAAACAAATCAAATGGAAAATAAGAGCCTTTTGATATACACACAACTTCCAGGGGATATGAGAAGCCACTTATAATTTTATTAACTCATAGACATTTGAGTTTATGATTTCCTATTATTGGTTATTACATGTATGATGAGGGTAGTTGGTCCTTTAATTACAGTATCCATTTAGAATATTCTGGTATCTTAATGTGTTTATTGGGAATTGTGGAACTTGCTTTTCCTGTCCTGAAGTGAGCTCATGAAAATGCATGGAATGCTCTTGTCATTCAAGGGGGCAGGGACTGGTTTGGGCAGTACAGTAAGTTTTTGCCTGTAAAGAATGGCTAAGACTTAGCAGTGAAGAGTCAGAATGCATGGAAGATCAGATTAAATGTATTTGAATTAGTATCTCTATGGGTTTTATATCTCAAAGTCAAAATAGTCATTCTCATCAGATAAAAATATTCTTGACTGGAGAAACTCTGATCCAGAAACAATCTATCATTTGAATCCCCTGATTGTAATATGAATGGATATTCAAGTTGTAACACACTGAGAGTTAATGCTCTACCCCAGTGGTTTATTGAATCACAGTGCCATCTAAAGCGATCCTCTAAGAGCAATCTAGTCAGAATAAGTTTTTATTTTTTATTTGAATTTTTATTTATTTTTAATTATTTTTATTGGTTATGCTATTACAGTTGTCCTGATTTTCCCCCTTTAACCCCCTCTACCCAGAATCCACCACTCCCTGAGGCAATCCCTCCACAATTGTTCATGTCCATGGGTTATGCGTATAAGTCTTTGGCTACTATATTTCCTGCACTATCCCCATGGCTGTTCTGTAACTACCTATTTGTACTTCTCAATCCCCTCACCTTTTCACCCATTTCCCCACAGCCTCCTCTCATCCGGCAACCCTCAAAACACTCTCCATATCCAGGATTCTGTTCCTGTTTCTTTTGTTTGCTTAGCTTGTTTTTCAGATTTAATTGTTGATAGATATGTATTTTTGCCATTTTATTGTTCATAGATTTAATCTTCTTTTTCTTAACTAAGTCCCTTTAACATTTCATATAATAATGGCTTGGTGGTGATGAACTCCTTCATTTTTTTCTTGTTTGGGATGCTCTTTATCTGTCCTTTGATTCTAAATGATGGCTCCACTGGGTAAAGCAATCTTGGCTGTAGGTCCTTGCTTTTTATGACTTTGAATATTTCTTCCTGATCCCTTCTAATCTGCAAAGTTTCTTTTGAGAAATCTGCTGACAATCTTGTGGGAACTCTCCTGTAGGTAACTCTCTGCCTTTCTCTCGATGCTTCTTAGATTCTATCTTTATCTTTAACCTTTGGCATTTTCATTATGATGTGTCTTGCAGTGGGCCTCTTTGCATCCACCTTGTTTGGAACTCTGTGCTTCCTGGACTTGCACGTCTATTTCCTTCACCAAATTAGGCAAGTTTTATTTCATTATTTTTTCAAATAAATTTCCAATTTCCTGATATTTCTCTTTTTCTTCTGGCACCCTGTGGTGTGAATGTTGGACCCCTTGAAGTTGGGTCCCAGAGGCTGAGTACATCATCCTTGCTTTTTTGGATTATTTTTCCTTCTTGTTGTTTTGATTGGTTGTTTTTTCTTCCCTATTTTCCAAATCATGGATTTGATTCTAGGTTTCATCCGCTCTACTGTTGTTTCCCTGTAAATTGTTCTTTATTGCAAATAATGTACCCTTCATTTCTGGTTGGGTCTTTTTTATGCTGTCAAGGTCCTCACTAAGTTCCTTGAGCATCCTCATAACCAGTATTTTGAACTCTGCATCTGATAGATTGTTTAGCTTCATTTTGTTTTGTTCTTTTCCTGTTGTTTTGATCATGGTTTTTTTTTTGTTTTTTAATTTGGGTCATGTTTCTTTGTCTCCTTGTTTTGGCAGCTTCCCTGTGTTTGTTTCTATGTATTAGGTAGAGCTGTTCTGACTCCCTCTCTTGGTAGCATGGCCTAATATAGTAGGTGTCATATAGGGTCCAGTGGCACAGCCTCCCCTATCACCCAAGTTGGGAACTTAAGGTGTGCCCTTCGTGTGGGCTAAGCACACCCTGCTCTTGAGCTTTGATTGTTGTTGGCAGGTCAATGGGAGGGATTTACCCAGGCCAGTCACCTGCAAAGACTGGCTATGACTGCTGACCACTAACCTCTGTCCTCCATGGAGGGTCAGCTGTGCAGGGCAGGGTGGTGGTGCTCTGATGTGATCCATAGCTTTCTATTGGGAGCATGGGCTCTGGGGTTTCCCAGGTGGTGCAGGCCAAGGTCAGCCCCAACCTGTGTTTTGCCCAGAGCCACCCTGCCTAAGCTATAAAGCAATCTGAGATGGCTGCTATTTATGCTAGGCTTGGAGATTCTCAATTGAAGCCAAAGTGCAAATCCAGGCTGGCTGCTGCTAGTGCCAAGCTTGGGGCTCGCTGAGGCCAGTTGTTGCTTGTTTGATGGGATTTAGGAAGTTTTGAAACATGAGCCAAGACCAGCCATTCATAAGGAAAAGCAGCTTGGGTGGGCCCATCAGCTGGGTGGGGTGGAGTCCCCAGTGACCTCCAAGGTGGAGCAAACAGTGTTAGCCAGGTTGATGGAGTGAGAGGTATGGCAGCAGGTTACCAGCCTGGTGGGTCTGTAGGGGTGAGGGTTTAGAAAAGGGACAATGGCCTCTGCTTGCCTTGATGCCAGATACTCCAGTTCCTCCCTGTACAACACTGATGCCTTTCAAGTTGCTACCCCAGTGATGAAACTCAGGGGTAGTAAGTCTGAGTAGGTGAGTCCATGTGTAGGCTCTTTAAGAGGAACTGCTTGGGGCTCCAGAAGTTTCTTCTACTGACTCAATCCCTGTTGGTGTTTATAGCCAAAATCTGTGGGGACTTGTCTTCATGGCACTGGACCCCTGGGCTGGGGTCCTGGTGTGGAGCTGGGACTCCTCACTCCCAAGATATCCCTCCTGAATTTTTATTCACCACACATGGGTGTGGAACTAGTTCATTTCCACGTCTGTGCTCCTCCTACCAGTCTGGATTGATGTGGTTTCTTTAATTCCATAATTGTCAACCTCCCATTCAACTTGATTTCTGATAGTTCTGAATGATGATGGTTCTATATTTTAGTTGTAATTTTGATGTGGTTGTATGAAGAGGTGAGCTATGTCTGCCTATGCTGCCCTCTTGACCCCAGAATAAGTTGTTAGATGCCCACTGTTGGGCACTTCTCTGAAGGGCAGTTTCTGATGGTAGAATTTGTAAATGAAATGTCTGCCACACTCCTCATCCAAACAATGTTAATTCATGAAGTGCAAAAGTTCTTGCTGTAAGGTGCTCTTATTTTTAACATCCTGTGAATAAAAAGTGAAGTCAGTATTACAACAAAACTCAGCGAGCAGTAGCTGTGATATCAGTAGGTATTTATGGCTAAAGGGCCAGTTAGAATTAGTGGATATAATCCCTGTTATATAATAAAGTTATCAGAACTTTAAACTTGAATCGCTCCACCCTGTCAAACTTTGGGGATTATTCCTTAAGTAATGAGTGGAAGTAATTAGTAGAAGCATCATACCAGAGAAACATGACCGCTTTTAGTTTGGAAAAATAGGACTCTCTGTAAATTTGATATGATATTTTTATTTGTGTCTCTTTAGGTCATATTTACTATGTTTCAGCATCGTTTCTCTTTTACCTTCCAATATTACATGTAATTTGATAAACTCTATTCAAAGTCTGCAGAGGCAATGTTTCCTATATATTGCCCGAAGTACCACATTTTTCTTGTTGTTGATTTGTTATTTGACTATTTCCTGCCCTTTTTTGTCCCCCTTCAGTTTCAAAATATTGTATACACCATTACCTCATAAACCACTTTATAAATAAGTGTTGGACTATAGATACTTAGGTGATAATAGGTAAGATCTTAGGTAAATCCAAAGAGTTAGGGATTATATAGTAAATATAAATTCAGTGACAATCAGAAACACGTTATATATCCATACTGATATAGATACTTTAAATAACCTAGTTCTAAAACTTGTATTTAATATTACTGGGGCACAGTGGAGGTAACAAGGCTTTTGAATCACATGGAACAGAGTTAAAATATTAGCTCCTCTCTTTTCCAGGTGTGTGATATTCAGTTTATCTAAGCTCTTGGACCTTCAATCATCTCCTCTGTGAAATAATGATAATGGTATTTATATCTTGGGTTAAGATAAGAATTAGAAATCATACATATGAAGTGCCCAATGCATAGTGAGAATCAGTACATGGTCATGGTTATTGTTATTTAAACTTACTGCTCCCATTGTCCTCTAAGTACGTGTAAAAATACTCTAATTGGAACGTCGAGTATCATCTACATAGAGAGTATTTGCAATCCACACAATGACTGGTGAAGCTACAGCACAATGTTGAAAACATATTGAATGGATTCCAGTAATACCTGGGCCCGCTGTGCTCACACAGTTTGAATGACAAGAAAACATTCTGACTCTACTGTTTAATCATTAGCAATATTTGGCCTGGTTTTCTTACAAACTCAAGCCAAATCTGTGGGAAAAGAAAGGCCTATTAAAAAAAAGATAACAAATAATATTTCTATGCGTTAATTTTAATCATACGGCTTCAGTTGCTTGACAAATATTTGTCAAAAACTAATAAGAAATAGAAACCATAGTCCATGCCTGCATGAAGGTTATAACCTACTTACAGAGAAAAATATTCAGTGAAAGCTGAATAACAAGTTCAGAGTGTAAAGTGGCAAGATAACATGAAAACTATATATAACTATACTAATAATTATATCTATATATTATATACATATACACACCCCCTCCAAAGGGATATGGAGAAAAGGGAAAATCAGAGTGCACAGCAGGTTAATGTCTGGACATTTCTTGGAAATAAGTAAAATTCTTGGCAGATAGGAAGGGAAAAGGAAAGCAATGTAAAGGGTATGGATATTTTCTGGCTCCTCTCAAGGAGCCAGAAAACAAATAACCCACCTGGAATTTATGGCAATAGTAAGCTAATTTGAAAAGAATTATGAAAATATGCATGAAAGATTTTTGTTTATTATAACAATTTTATTCAATGGATGATATGCAATAACTAGGTTTTTGAGCAATGGGTAGATTCTTTACTGTATTATCTGTGTACCAACATTGAGGATGAAGTTGTTAAGAAACAGGGGAAAGGTGAGATGATAAAAAGGTGAGCAAGCAATAAACCTAGGCATGTGTGCTTCAAGGGAGGAATTTTTTTCATGAGAGCAAAGGAGTTACATTCTGGCAGTAGTGGAAGCTAAGCTACCTTTAGTCCTGGGCAGGGATGTGATGCATGTATGCCTCTGTGTGTATGTGTGTGTATGTGTTGGGAGGGTAGTAGCGAGAGAGATAAATAGCCCCCATTTAGAAGGTGTGTAGGAGAAGCAGAGTCCTGCAGGGAGTGTGGGGAGAGCCAGGCTTCAGATAGAGCTAAGTGAAAAAATACATGTTCTATGAGAAGGCTTAGGATGAAGGGATTTCATGTATAGTAGAAAGGATATTAGAGGAAGAGTCACCAGTGGGCAAAGCCATGGTGGTAAAGCGAAGTAGGGTGAAAAGTGATGATCCATAAATGAGTGAGAATGAGAGTCGACCAGAAGGACTTGAATTTTGAATCTGGTTGAGAATTCTGAAAGTGAAATATGTACATTGGGTTGAGTAGCCTCAAGGTTCCCAACTATGACATAGAGTTATTTTAGTGCCAGACAGAACTGGCTAAAGGTCCCAGTTTGTGACAGTCCCTGGTCTATTAATTTATAGTCTCAATATGGAGCAACAGTGTCTCAGGAAAATTAAAATTATGCTTGCTTTTGCGGTTTTAAAAAACCTATTCATGTAAGAAATGATCTTTAAAGCTTACAATTAAAGCTTAAAATTTTCTGTAGTCTTTTAAGTAGAATTGGTGATTCCTGGAATTACCTAAAAGAAAGGAGCTAACTGAGCATTTCTGTTAGTATATATCAGCTACCCCAGTTGCAAAATTGTGTCTCAAATTTTAGCTCCATGATTCAAAGTTTGCATATCAGGTTTCATATGAATGAAGTTTATAGATTTTTTTCATGCATGGGCATATGTATGGAGTTCTCTTCTGAAATATATATCACCCTGCAAGTGGGAAAGGTATTGATCAACAATAGACAGATTTCTATTTGTAGTGTTACCAAGGTTTGACTGTGCAAAACAGATCACATGAAAGCTGGGGTGGTTACAGTGCATCCTGCAGAATCGTAAACTCATGTGATAACTCCGGAGATGCTACTGTTAAGCCCCAAATACTTTCCCTTTGTCTCTGGGCATGGGAATCTATATTAATTTGCATGATTATACTAGCATCAGTATTCACTAATACAGTAAATTTAATCCATTTCACATCAGACAAACCCTTGTTGCATTGTTTCTCAGCTGGAGCATTGAATGTCTTGAAGAGAGACACATCTAATCTTGAACTATCACTAGAAAGAAGTTGCAGGCCCTCTTGTGCATGCTTTAGCATAAAGAAAGCATGTCATGTACTCACAGAGCTGGGAGGGATGCTAGAGGTCAATTGCTTGCTCTCTAATCTGTAACAGGAATCCCTCTTCAGTACCCCCAGGAGTGAGCCAGAAGGGCAGGTATTGACTCAGTTTGAAGAAAAGCAGTCATGTCAAGACCTCAGAACTGCAAGGGACTGAGCTACAATGCGGTTATTCAAGCAAAGGCTGGGAACTAAGTGGACAAGGAAGTTTGATTCAAACACTGCAAAGTTCCATCCAAAATTCTGTGAAAATGCTCCAGTTGGACTGGATTTCAGGTGCTGTATAGATATAAGAGAAAAATCAGAGAATTTTGACCTTGCTGGAGGACTTATGTAAAGCAGGTTACATTGGGATAAAAACAATACTGAGGAGCCCAGTGTTCCCTTTTACAAACATCTGAGAATGATGAGTGAAGGCTAAACCAAATCACTATTCGGTGCTGTTGTGGTAAGACAACACCATGTTTGCCCTGAAGCAGAAATATTTCCTGACGGCAGCCTCTGCATTCTGAGAACATAGACCCTCTGGTAGGCACTGTGCTCAGTGTTATTTTCTTACAGTGTTTTCAGTATCTCTATGAGGCAGACATTCTTATTATCCCATTTTTTTAAATGAAGAAACCGAGGCTTCGAAAGGCTAAGTAGCTTGTTTAGAGTTATATAGTCAGTGATGGAAGGACTAGAACACAAGCTCAGGGCATCAGTTTACAAATACTATATGTGAACCTTTAACCAATAAAAGGTCAAAATTCACAGAAGAATTTTTCTTTATTCTTTAGTCATGCATATTGAATCATATTTTACCATAGCCCAGAGGTAAAAACAAACCAAGTATCCATTGCAGCTGAACAAAATGGGGTATCTACATACAAGAGAGTATTATTCAGCCTTAAAAATGAAGGACCTATGATAGAAAACTGTACTTGAACAACACTCAAATAAATAAATTTTTTAAGAGAAAAAAATGAAGGACATATGGATACGTGCTAGGTATAATATGAATGAACCTTGAGTGAAATAAACCAATCACAAAAATACAGATGCAATATTATGCCACTTATATGAGGTACTTAGACTAAATTCACAGAAAAGGCGGAGCAGAATGGTGGTTGCCAGGGGCTGGAGGAAAGGTGAGTTGGGAGTTGTTTAATGGGTGTAGAGTTTTGGTCTTGCAAGATGAAGAGGGTTCCGGAGATTAGTTACACAGTGATATGCAATACTTGACACTACTTAACTGTACACATAAAAATAGTTAAGATGGTAAATTTTGGTATATTTTATCACAATTATATAAGGGCATGATGTTTACAATTTACCTTCAACTGTTTGCTAAAATGTGTGTGCATGTTTATATTTATAGATTGAGCAACTATTGCCAAGTATTAATAACTGTTGCATCTAGGTAGAAAGTAAATGGGTATTTACTATTATTTTATTTTTTTAAATATGAAAATTTAACAATAAAATTTGGGGAAAATGTATAGTTATAATAGACAAAAATGATTTCATACTTTCTTTTTAAAAAACATCCTCATCTGAGGACGTTTCCATTGATTTTTTTAGAGGGAGAGGAAAGGAGACAGAAAGAGGTAAGTGGGGAGAGAGAGAGTGAGTGAAGACTTCATTGTGAGAGAGAAACATTGGTGAGAGAGAGAGAGAGAGGAAAGACTTAGATGTGAGAGGGAAACATTGATTGGCTGCCTCCTGTACAGGCCCCAGCCAGGATCAAACCTGCAACCTAGCTACGTGCCCTGACTGGTACTTGAACCAGCAACACTTCGGTGCACGGAGCAATACTCCAACCAACAGAGCCATGCGGCCTGGGCGATTCCATATTCTCTTAATATTTAAAGCATTAATCAAATATTCTTCAAGTTACAGCTTACATCCAACATCTTCCAAGACACTTTCTGACTATTCTAATTGCTACTGACTTCCCTTTTTTTCTATAAATAACAACACTTAGGACCCATGCTAGTTATCTCCAGTTTTGATGGGTACATTAATTTAAATTATCTGTCGCTTATACAGAGTAGCCCAGAGTAAGCAGCTTCTAATAACAATGATTTAATTTTTTTCATTCTGTGGATTGCTGGAGAGGTTTCTCTCCTATGCTCCCCCAGGACTTTGTGTGGCAGCCTCACCTGGCGCATGAGCAGGGGTTGCCAAAGAGCATGGCTTCTCCTGCATGTTGCTTCTCTATGTGGCTAGTTTGGGCGGCTTCAAACAAAGGAGGTCTCTGGACAGTGTGAGACTTCTTACATGGCTGTTTGCTTTCTCTGGAGCAAAAGTGGAAGTTATCTGGCCACGTAAAGGCTAGGCAAAGGCTGGCCCTGACACTTTCTAATGCTCAGAGAAAATCCCAAGTCCTACTTAGACCCACGGGAAGGCAAAGTAGGCTCCACCCACCTCACCTTCTTTGCTGCTATTCCCACCTATTATAGGGAAAACCAGCAAAGAATTGACAGCTATCTTTAGTTCATATTGGAGCACTGTTCAATCTGTCGAATGCTGTAGTAGGGATTATGTATCGATGAGTAAGTGGCAGTCCTTTCTCTCTTTCATAGGACAGTTGGATCCTCTGGGGAAAAAAGAAGGAAATTGGCATGTGTTGTGACTATAAGGCACAGTGCTGATTACTTACCCTTAACAAAAATTCTATGGTAGAACTGTTACTGTTTGCATCTAATAGGTTGTGTAGCTGAGGCAGCATGGGGTGAAGAACCTACTGACCCTAAGTATACAAAGTGGAGAAATTCAATTCAAGTCTGCTCTACTCTTTCCTCTTTACTTGATGCTTCACATGGAAAAACAAATAGCTTCATCAATTTCTAAGTCCTTTGTAGTTGTACCACCATATTGATCAGATAGAATATAGTGGGAGTACATTATAATACAGAGCCCTGCCACCTTCAGCCCCCCCCTTTCCATTCTACGCCATCAATATGTGGCTGTACCTAAGATCTCAGGAACATCCTTCAGTCGTTCGTCTCCATGCCGTCACTGAGGCCTAGGTATGCCCCACACCACCTTCATTCTCAGGTGCTGAGACATCATTTAGAGTCCAGTGGCATCACCCTCTTGGTGAAGCACACTTCTCCTACGCCTACCTTCCTGGGCACCTTCGGCACACTCTGGGAAACCCTCTAACACAGTCATTTCCAGCTGGGGCAGGTTTTTTCAGAAGACATTTAGCATAGCTGAAGACATTTAGCGTAGCTGAAGACCTCTGGGGTTGTCACAACTCAGGGGTGCCCCTGGAATCTAGTGGGTAGAGGCCAGGGATGCTGCTAAACATCCTATAATGTGTAGGACAGAGTCCCTTCCGCCCAACACACACACAACAAAGAATTATCTGGCCCAAAATGTCAACAGTACCAGCTTGAGAAACCTCACACACAGCCTGTCACACTGATTTGTGGTTAGCTGTTCTCATGTGTGCTTCTCCTGATAAATTGAGCTTTTTGTGAACATGTTTTATTTTTCATTTTTGTGCCACCATTGCATGGCACATTGCATGGATTCAATAACTGTTTTCTGACAATGAATCAAAACCAGTGCCTTATGGAAGGTATAGCTAAAGTGGGATGGACTTGAGACAAAGAGACTCCTTCCACTGTGACTGGCTAATGGGGAAGGACTTTCTCGGGAGGTGGGGAGGGGAGAAGCCATGGAAGGAACGGGCAAATTGAATGCTAGGCAAGGACTTTAGGGCAAGGGAACAGTGGGGACAGCATTTGGGGAGACAGAAGAGCACCATGCACTTAGGTAAGAGAGTTTCCAGTAAGGCCAGAGCACAGTGTGTATAAGGGAAGAATTGAACATGGGGCTGGGAATTTGGAGTTAGAATGACTGCCTGGAGAGAGGTGCATTTTGGTAACCAGGAAGGAAAGTTAGAAGGCCTTGATTGTGAGATGGATCAGGATGTTCTTAGAAAGATTGCTGCGGTAATGGGGTGTCGGAGACAAGAGAGCTGGTCGGGCAGTCGTTGCTCTAGTTCAGGTAATGGGTGTCTCCTCAGAGATGATGCCATTAGGTCAAAGGAGAGTGTGGGCACAGATGCGAGATCATTCCCCAAATAGATGGCAAGCTGGATGAGGATAGGAATGATGACCTCTACATCTGTGTCGCCCACTGCACTTTAAATGACATGCTCAGTACATGCACAAGGCAGATGTAATCTAGTGAGACTAATTTTCATATATAAATTGAGAGGCTGATCTCTTTCTTTTTGAAAAACGAAGCATATTCTTGCTGATTGACTCGCATTTTATTCATTGCTTGATCAGTGGAGAGACAGGAGAACGCAGTTTGGAGGACTGAATCAAGAACAGCTAGAACGTCTAGCTTGGTGCCTCCTTGCTGAATGCTTTCCTCGCCATGCAAACTGCGGAGAATGTCACCTCTCGGAGTGATGGGAAGCACCACACCAAGATGCGTTTCTTTAACCTTCATGTGTTTATTTTGTTATCAGGGTTTTGCACACCTCTCCTAGAGTGGAGGAGGCAATTAAGTTTTAGAATAAAAGACTTTCTGACAGACATCAGGCTTCATGGGAAAATAATAATAGAAGGAATATCCACCAATGATTAGAGCCTGTCCTGCTTAATTAGTTCAAATAACTTCAAGGCAAGATTGTGGAGATTTGCAGATACTCTGGAGTTGGCTGATACAGGATGGGATTTAAAATCAGATGGAAGTCATCCTCAAGAGGTGGTGTGGGCTGGAAAACAATTTGGGGGGGGGGCGGTCAGCGTGTTCTGGGAGTTTTGGTTTTTCAGTAAGTCCTGAGGTTACCCAGGTTAAGTGTATCTTTATTTACATTCTCTAATCTCATTATGAATAAAAATAGAACAGTGCGGTGGTCATTACACTGTGCTTGTGGAAGTTTGAGGGCTACTGTAGTTCATATCCATAGGCATAATGACATAGCAGAAAGAAAGCACTGGGTTTGACTCCTGGTATGTCTGATCCTAGCTAGGTGACCTGGGGCAAATGACTTATCAGTTCTCTCTCTACCTTAGTCCCTTGGCTGTAAAATGAAGATAATGAATGTTTCAACTAAGATGATATAAGGATCTTAAAAAACAGCCAAGCACAAGTAGAAAATAATGTTGAATGTAAACTATAATAGAAAAGTAAAATTTTAAAAAGAAAGCCAAACACAAAGATGCTCAACAAATGTAAGCCCCAGATATTAAAAACCATTGCTATTATTATTTTGTTTCTTTAGGTGGATATATCATATCCAGGTCAGTATATAAATAATACTGTCCAATAACTGGAATGTCCTTGAGACCCAAGCAAAGCCCAGTGTTGTTACTTACTGGTCTCATGCACAAAAATTGTATTATTTTGTGCCTCGAAAAATGGGTATATTTAGGCCGGTGGGAGGGAGCAGGTATTCAATAGATGGCTCCCAAACCTACCTGAGAGGAGAAGAGCCAGTTAGGTTTTCTGAGAGAGCAAAGAAGCCTGGCCTTTCCAGAGATGGGGTTGCTTTGCCGAGCAGTGGAAATCACAAGCCCTGTGAGCATCAGGGCCTTATGCTCTCATACTGGCTCCCTAATATAGTGCCATGGACATGGTGGACAGTTAGCTAAAGGTGTGCTGATTATATTGTACCAAGGATGAAGAAAATTACTGGTAGTGATAAAAATCAAGATATCTTTCAGTGAAGAAGAATGCCATCAGGGTTTGATGCTCTGAATTGCTTCTAATTCCCATCCCTCCGTTGTTACCCTCTGATGAAATGCATCTGTCCCGTTGATGTTCTTGTGGTGTGGAAGCAAAACGATTGGCTTTAAGTTTTACTCCATGTGCTGTCTGCCGAATTCTGTGTTTGGTAGTCAGATCTGCCTTTCGCATTCTCAAGGAGCGATTATGTCCTTATTAACTGTATTGTCTAAATATGTGTGTATATAGTATATATACATATGTATATGTATGTTGCACATACATATATACATCCATACATATGTAAAGGAAAAGGTTTTTCAAACACAGTTTTAAAGAAGGTCGTCACTGAAGTTCTTTCATCCTTCCCCCTTTGCTAAATATTTAGCCGTTTTATTCCCATTCCCATTCCCATTCCCATTCCCATTGGCCTGTGTTTATCCAATCCCAAAGTAAATGTTCCAATGGGCTATTAATACTTGATAGGTAAAACACTGATAGATGAAACAGAAAATACAAAGCTGGATAGAGCCAAAGGAATGACTTGGTAATGGTGAAATTTCAAGTTGTATAGGAGGTATTTTAGGGTAAGACACTCTTCCTTGGGAGGCACTCTGTTCTGATCAGGGCATCGTAGGTATTTTCTGCCCATTTGTATATCTGGCCAATTTAATTAAAATTGCAAAAAAACTTTCTTTTTTTAATTTTTTAAAGATTTTATTTATTTATCTTTAGAGGGGAAGGGAAGGAGAGAGGGAGAGAAATATCAATGTATGGTTGCCTCTGGTGTGTCCCCTGTTGGGAACTGGCCTGCAACCTAGGCATGTGCCCTGACTGGGAATCGAACCGCGATCATCTGGTTCTCAGGCCTGCACTCAATCCACTGAGCTACACCAGCCAGGGTAAAAAGATCTTTCTGACTTACCTTGAAGTAGAGGTTCTGCCTACAAACTGAAGTGTTTGTTACTTTATACTGCTATCACTTCTCTCTACTAAAACTTAGCCCTTTAATGTCAGGGGCCATATCTGAACCACCTATGTGTGCCTGGCTTACAATAGCCCCTGGCACATATATGTGCTTAATAATTATTTGTTGATGGAATGCTTTCATAATGCATGAGGCTTTCCAAAGGCTGTTCACCCAAAAGTCCCTCCTGGATTTGTCTTTTTTAAACCAAATAGCCTGATGGACTTTGAGCTGGTGTCTGCACACACACCCCTTGCACCTCCCTTCCCAATCTCACAGAGTATTCATTAATGTTTGTGGAGAAAGAAAGAAACAAATAACTTCACAATGACAATACTCTTTTTCTTCCGTATTGGTTGTCTTGATACTCTGAGAACAGTGGTGAATTGCTGAGTATCAGTTAAGAATATCAAATGAGTAGCAGAGGGAAATTTTTGCTGAAATAGATTGACCCCAAACAAGTTGTTACTTCTCCTCTCTCGGGCACTGATGAGAACCATGGCATTATTCAATATGTAGTTGTTCATTGATGAATGCCTGGAAGATGGCAACACTTTGGTAAGGTTCGCTCCTTGTAGAATTTCAGTGGGGCACCCATACATGACAAATTGTGCACACGTGGGCTCTGAGAATCAGGGTAAAGGGAAGGAGGAGAAGGGCTCTTAAGACGTGAGCATCCCTTGGTGAATCACTCCTTCTGATCATTTCAAAAGCATCAGGACAGCTATGGGGAGGAAAGTTTATCACTCAGGTTGCAGTAAGAATTGATACTGTGTAAATTTGGGGGACAAAAGCCTTATGCAGGGATTTAGTAAAAATAGGAATGCTATAGCTTAATAAATTATCATAGGATAAATTATTCTGCCTCTGTTACTTCTTAAGGCAGACAGGTAACAAGTTCTCTCCTTTCTGTGTAAACCTAGTATCCAGTCCTGATTTAATAGTCCCACTCTGTTTTTGTAATTAAAACATCATTTATACGGAGAATAATTAAGACAACTGTACATTTGATTTTAAAATCAGTTTTGAGCATTGTGCCTTGTCAAACTACAAGAATGGCTCCTGCAGCTTTTACAATGTGGCATTAAGAAGCAGACAGTGACCGCGGGCACCTGAGTGGAAGGTTTGACAGGTTGATGAATTAGGAATGACACTTGCCAAAATGGCCGTCCTTCCCGCGGTCTGCCAGTGGAGCATTTGCACACTGTTAATTGAATTGGCAATTTGTGTAGCAGCGCTTGCCCCTGAGCTTTTGTGACGCCGGCTCTGCCATTTAACTCTGATAATCCAGGACTTGGGAATAAGGACGAAAAGCTTCACATGATATTACTGCAGATTTAAAATGACAGTCGGGGACCTTGTTGCCAATTTCCCATTAAATGAGAAATAATTAACAATAGCAATAACAAAGTCTTATAAAGCTGGAAAGTTAAATTGACTTTTCAGCACTACTCTCGTACAAAATTGCTTCTAGTGTGGTTATCGGATTGCCCTTTCAAGATTATAGACCCTAAATAGTATCGTATGATGAACCAAACATGGGGTGTTTTGCAAGCTAACCTGTTTTATTACTGTGAAAATCTTCTGATTATCTACAGGGCTTGTATTGTCATTAAGACTTTGTTTTATGCTATACGATTTCATAGAGATGGGGACCTTAATGAAATAAGAGGTTTTTATTTCCTTACTTTTGCTAGTAATTCAGTTATGGCTGCAACAATGTGTTGAACTACAGCTGAGTAGTGTCAATTGTAAGTTTCATAGAGTAGTGTTAGTCCTATCTAATTTTTCTGGTGTCTTTCTTCGATGCCTCCCAGAGTTTCTAGAAGTCCTGAACATGTGTGTGCGTGTGTTCTACCGTCGTATTCAGAGTAGTAGTTTAGAGCAATACAGATTCCTGGCACAGGATTCTTCTAAAATTTTCAAAGTATGTCAAGTTTTCACAATTTTTAAAGTCCTGGACGTCACAGTTCATCACTATTTGTTGTTGTTGGTTGGTCCTGAAGGTCCAAGTCTCTGGGGCAGCACTGAGTTAGTTGCCTTGGCAGGGACGGGCGGTGTTTGTCTGGTACCCTCTGGGTGGCCATACCTATTGGGTGCAGTCACCACTGTGGTGTAACACTTCGTCTGCCACCTTGGACCACGTACTGGTATGTGGGGGGTGGCTAGGTGAGAAATGGACACCAGATCAGCCAGAAAGGTTTGAGGAGCTAATGTGATAGCGAAAGACAACCCTTTACTTTTTAAAAAAAAAATGTTATTTATTTATCTTTAGAGAGGAAAGGAAGGAGAGAGGGAGAGAAACATCAATGTATGGTTGCCTCCGGTGTGTCCCGTGCCGGGAACTGGCCTGCAACCCAGGCATGTGCCCTGACTGGGAATCAAACCAGTGACCCTTTGCTTTGCAGGCCTGCGCTCAATCCACTGAGCTACACCAGCCAGGGGCCCTTTATTTTTTATTATAGACTCCTACTTCCCAAGTGTAGTTAGGTCGATGTTCATCAAGGTGCTTGTTCAAGAAGGGAGAACAGAATTTCCTTTAGAGATTCAGGATATTCGAGAATAGGATAAAACCTTCTGTTTTTACTGTGGTTAAAGAGTAAGATGGTCTTTGCTCTCCTTTTCAGAATGTCCTTTTTTGACCAACGAGTACATTTTGTTAATCTAATGTGATGGCAGGATATATGAATGGGAATCCCTCGGTACAGTGGGAAATGAGGACTGTCATGCTGGATAGATATCTGGGCTTTTCTATGTAGAGGTTCTATTAGGAGCCTGAAGCGATGGTGACTGCCAGGGGAAAACAGAGGGACAAACTGTTACAAGCACAAGCAATTAAGGATTAGGGAAGTAGAAGTCAGTGAAGGCAACAGCAAGTGCTGAAAAGAATAGAGAATAGGAGGTAGAATGCGGTGGAAGTGAACTAAAAACAAAAGGCACTGTACGTAGACTGAGAATGCCTGGGTGTTTTTACACCTTACCTCTGTAAAGTTTGGCAAGTCAGGACATCTTTTCTGGGCTTCCATCTCTTCATTGCGAAATGGGAATAAATGTATGCCTAGTTTTACCTCATGAGGGGCTTTGTTTTTTCGGGGGTGGGGAGTGGTGAAAATTAAGTGGAGTATTATTGTGAAAATAGTTTGCAAATTATAAAACACTATATGAAAGTTTAAGCTGTTAATGTAAGTAGCAATATAGGAATAGCATAATTTAGAGAGGAGCAACCAAATACTTCAAAATCCATAGGACCGTGAGAGCAAATGAAGGGGAGGGGCCCAGTGAGTAAGGAGAAGCATGCTCTCCTGTGCCACAAGTGTTTTTGTATTCAGGACAGTGGCAAGGACAGGCAGCAAGGTCTGGGGCTTTGCAGAGAAACTGAGGTGGAAAAGAAATTCAAGTAGCAGGTGTGCGAGGTGGTGGTGGACGCTGCCCATTGTCCAGCATAACGGTGATGTGTGTGCACAGGACCAATGGGAGTTACAAAACAGAAATGGAACTGGCATGAAAATTGTTGCATTTCCATAATTTAAAATATCTCATATGTTGAAAACATGTCTTGTAATTGATACGTATATTTAGCATGATAGTATTTTTCTTCCAGGAGAACTGGCAGTAAGTTGATGACATATTTAGGAATTGATAGTGTTGTAGGACTGTTACAACTGGCAAAATGTTAATATGCATATAGTGTGCAAATGGCTGAGTTTTGAATATTTAATTGTCAAAGCAGATGAAAGCCTTCTGTACCTTTCCTCATTCAAGGTTAGGATATTATTTCATTTGACAATTACTGAATGCGTATCATTTTGATTGCTTACTACATACTAGACATTGTAGTAAGAGTTCTGTGTACATAATGTCATTTAATTCTTTCTTTTTGTTTAATCCTTACCCAAGGATATGCTCACTGATTCTAAAGAGAGAGAGGGAGGGAAGGGAAGGAGAGAGAGAAAGGGAGAGAAACATTGATCAGTTGCCTCCCATAGATGCCCTGACTGGGGATCGACACTGCAACCTAGTTATGTGCCCTGACCAGGGATTGAACCTGCAGCCTTTTAGCATATGGGACGATGCTCCAACCAACTAAGCTACTCATCCAGGGCTGTCATGTATTTCTTAAAATAACACTAAGGAGGTAGTAACTGTTTCTAGCCCCCACAATAAATATGAAGCAACTGAGGCTCGGAGGTCATGTTACTCAAATCCCTGGCTTGGTACAAAGCCTGATGCTCTGTTAGATGCTGAGGAGCAAACAGAGATGAACATGAAGTGCTCCATGCATCTCCATTACGGCACAGGGGAGGGAAGGTGTGCGTTAAGAAACTAATGATGCAAGGAAAGATACAGAGTGCTGTAAATGCAACAACAGGAGCAAGAGCACTCTAGAAGGCGCTGGAGAAAGAGATGCCGTTTCTAACTAGGGACTATGAGGAATTTCTTCCCAGAGAGGTCTGGAACAAGTAGAGATGAGGCAATGGTCACACAAGCAGAAGGAACCAGGTGAGTAAAAGTAATGGAGGCATCAAAACAGTGGGTGAGTAAAGGAAAATGAAGCTACTAGGTTTGGTTGGACAGGAATGGGAAAGAGCAGGAATGGTGAGAAGTGAGGGCCAAATAATCAGTGCATTTCAAAAAGATAGCACCCAGGCTTTCGCTGGTATAATTACGAGTTCACTAGTAATCAGTTTCTTTTTTCTTTCCGTTATTTTGGTTTTGTGTTTCCAGGCACTTGGTAGAACCATCTCTGGGATTATAGTGAGTTTCTGATTTGATTTTAGTTATTTTGTGTTCTCGAAATGTTCCACAATTCTTTTGTCCCTAGGGAAAAATCATGGCTGGATATTTTTTTTTAACAGTTTAAGGGGTATACGAAGTTTATTTTAAAAGATCAGTGGAAGAAAATGCCCTGATTTTTATTGGTGGTGCTGAGCTACATACATGTCATGCTGGAAAATCTTCAGGTGGAAATGACCTCAGCAGGGGTCTGAGGAATTCGGGCCCAGTTATCATTTCTAGAACTTTTATGACTGAAGTTATTGCTTCTTTTTTTTCCCTTGGGTGCTATGTGTATCTTTTCTATTTTCTACATTCTCTTATACAGGTTATGTATACAGTTCTGCCTATTATCACTGTCCATCTTATTCTTTAAAACTATAATTCCAATTCTCAGTCTTCCATATTATTTTTTTTCTCTGTGTCATTTATTTATGCTCATAAGATAGAGATAACTTTCTTTTCTTCTTCCCTAATTCCTTTAGGTTTTCACCATGTGCTTTTTCTAAATTCTTAACATGAAAACTTATTTCTTTAACTTCTGAGCATCCTGAAATCTGTATTTAAAGGTATATATTTTTCTCTAAGATCTGCTTTAGCTCTGTACCACAAGTTTTGACATGGAATTTTTTTTACATTGTTCCACTCAAAATATTTTCTGATTTTATATTTAACTCAAAGGCTTTTTACTAACATGTTAAGGCTCAGATATGTTAGAAGTTTTTCCATTATCTTTTTGGCATTATTTTTATTGTGTATTAGTACACTTCTTACCTCTCAGGCAAATGGTGCCTTCAAAATTCCCTACGTTGGCAGCTCATGTATAATATTTTGCTATTTGCCTTGAGGATTGGACATATTCTGTAGATACTGCTGAGCACATGCTGTGTAACAAGCCCTGTATGCTAAGCTTTTATTCTGGAGCAGGAAGGAGGGTGCAGACAATGAACAAGCAAACGCATTAGCTAGAGGACAGAATAGTCATCGGTACGATGAAGAAATGAAGTGGGGTGCTGTGACAGAGGTAACCTGGTGGGGGCGGGTTTGCTAGTTTTGATTGTGTGGGTAAGGCAGGGCTACCTGAACTGACTTCTGGGCAGAGACTGGATGACCAGCAGTGCACAGACAAAGCAGTCCAGGGGAAGCAACACACACACAACTTCTCAGGTGCAAGTATCTTGGAATCTTCCAGGAACAGAACTTGTTTAAGAAAGGGAGCGACAGGGGCTTGGGTATAGCAAGTGGCCATTGGCTATGTCTATACAGGGAATAATACTAGAAAGTCTTTTTTTTTTCATTTTTATTTGAATACATTGGGGTAGCATTGGTTAGTAAAATTATATATGTTTCAGGTGTACAATTCTATAGTACCTCATCTGTATATTGTATGCTCATCACCCCAGGTCAAGTCTCCTTCCATCACCACTTATCCCCCTTTACCCTCTTCCACCTCCCCCGCCCTGTTCCATCCGGTCATCACTATACTGTTGTCTCTCTCTGTGAGGTGCTCTTTCCTTAATCGCTTCACCCTTTTCACTCAGCTCCCCTCCAACCTCCTCCCCTTCTGGTCACTGTCAGTCTGTTCTCTGTACCTATGAGTCTGTTTTTGTTTTGTGTGCTAATTTATTTTGTTCATTAGATTCTACATGCTAGTGAAATCATATGGTACTTGTCTTTCTCTGACTGGCTTATTTCACTTAGCATAATATTCTCCAGGTCCATCCAATGAGTCTTTTTTTTCTAAGTTTGATTTGAAGATTAATATGAAATTGCATGTGTGTGTATAACACTTAAAAGAATGCCTTGAACATAGTAAGGTTTACATTAGTATGTGTTATTGTTAATCTTTGTGTTACAGTGTTACAGTAATCTTTTATCATTCCTTGTAAATACTTTAGCACCTATTAGGCAGTTAAAGGTTTAACTGAATACATAATACAGCATGGATATACTAACTTCATTTGCACCCCTTTAAATTGGTTGGTTCTTAAAAACATTTGTGTTCTCCAAGTTAAAGATCTCCATATCATTTTAGTATACTTCCTGTGGACCCTGGGCGAGTCACTCTCACAGAGGCGTGGTGAGGACTGAATAAGGTAACGTCAAGCAGCAGGCGTGATGAGAAGCATGTAATATGCACTCAGTGGTAGCTATTTTAATGGTCTAATTATAGTTCAGTACATTCTGTTTAGGCTCATAATTCTTTCGATCTGTGATTTAATTACTTGGAGGGGCAATTCTATTCACTGTATGCTAAATATATGAAAGTATAAAATAAGAATAAAAGCTACTTTTCTATCTTCATAGCTGCAATTTGATGCTTATTAGACATCTCATATACTACAGGCTTTCTCAGAAGCAGCCAAATAAATTGATAGTCACTTAACATGCAGTTTGGAGGGTCAGGGAGTGGAATTTTATGGGAAAAGTTATTCAAAGAGTCTGTTTTCCCTGGATTTATTTGTTTGCAAGGACAAAGAAAGACTTGCAATTTATAATTTCTATTGAGCTATGTCCTAGCTGTAAAGAGATACTTTACTTATTTATGAAGAATAATTAATGATTTGCTGGTGGGAAGGAAGAAAGCATTCTAATGAAGGCATACATTTTAAAGCTTGAGGTGGAAGAGAGGAAACCAAAGTTGCCAAAATATAAACTATTTACATTTGGATGATTTAGTTTGAAGGAGATAAAACATTCCTCAAACTGGTATAGTAGTAAGGGTAGCAGTGAGGTGCAATTTATAATAACATTTTATATGCTGCTTCGTAACTCTTGAAATTCAAGCTTCTAAATCAGGAGTCATCACATCAGGGTAAGATCTCATCAGTATCCAGACATTTTTAAGGCTATAAAGTCGTTCATAATTTATACATATGATTATACCACATGTACAAGAAAACTTCAGCTATCTGGAACTTAAAGAAAATTATTTTGGATAAAAGTGGACCTATTCTTCAATCACCAGTCATTTTCTTTTTAATTTAAATCATTTTGGAAAGATTTTTTTGTGTGGAAGATAATTGAGCCTTTTCTTTATGATTTGGGAGGGACATTATGTATGCATTTCATTACCATGAAAATAATATGCTGTGGTGTCCTCAGGGACCACTGGACTGTGAGGACTGTTTTGACTGGATGCTAAATTGGCCCAGATTATAGTGTGTTTTGAGGATTTTTTCCTGTTATTGATTCCCCACCCTTTGTTCCTTCCTGATTGTCAGCTCTAACTCCTCTCTGCCATTAGCATTTCTAGATGTCCTTTTTAATTTGCTGCTTCAGATATGTTTTTAGGCGAGATACCTAGTTTTGTTGGAATTACGCAGAAACTCGGTGTGAACAGGATCTGACGGAGGACAACTCCTCTGGAGTAAGTCCCTGGCCTTTGTAGCATCTTTTGACTCTTCGGAGACATTTTTCAGTTTTCTTAATTTGAATGCAAATTTACATAGAGCACAGAGACGCTTTCTGAAATTAAACTCTCTTTTGTGCGTGCGTGTGCGTGTGCGTGCAACATTCGCAGTTCTCCAGCCCTGAGATGTGTTTATGCCCAGGTCTCTGCCCTATCCTGATCCTACCCCCAGAGATATGCTGTTCCTCGTAATGCTTTTAGAGGCTTGGGGGGGAAACCCTGCCATTTCTCTGATTTCCTTTACGGCTCTTGTTTCTGAAAATATTTTAGCCTACCTGTTATGCACTGAATATGGAAATGAAATTTTTGATGGTTCTACATAAAACTTTCAAGGAGCAAGCCTTCCCTCCAATTTTAAGTAAAGCTTCTGGATGCTCCGAACTTTAAACTCACATAAAATTACTATAGTTTTAAACTTCCTAAACTGATTTTATTTATTTCTCCAAATTTCTTAGTGTGGTTCAGCTGCCTGGTTTGACCTCTTGACTAAAATAAGTTTACCAGCATTTCATTGAAATGATTTTTATCTTTACAAAGATAAATATGGCCATATTTCTCAAAAATTCAGATTAAGAATGTAGATTACTGGGATTTATGAAGACTATTTTTCTTTTCAAATATTTGATCAGTATCATGGGCTATAGTTAGACACCTTGGAAAGCTATTAAATAGAAATACATCATGATTTTTAGGGGAAGAAAGGTAAATACAGAGAGGAGAGTATGTTAGATGATTCACCTGTGTGCCCAACTGACCATGTGGGGCCAAAGACGCTGATTTTTATGTTTTAAAATTAATCCAACATCGATTAACCATGTCACGTCTCCTTAACCACAGGCGTATGAATCTCGGGGTAGACAGCTGCTTGGATGTCCCACACTGGGACCGCTGCCCTCAGCAAACACTTCTGATTCTCCTACATGGTCACTTGGCAGCATCAGTGCGCACCCATATGGCCGCATGGCATCGTGCCTACTTACAAGTCGTCGAATTGTTTCCCTGGGACCCAGGTGCCAGCAAACATGGGTTGGATCTAACTGCCTACTGAACTACGCATCTTCTTTCTCAGAAATAAAAAAAAAAAAAGAGCTTACCTTGGAAATGACCTCCAGATTTAATGGCAATATATTTATTGTCATTTCGTGATTTCCCTATCCCTTTGGACACTCCGTTTGTAAAGATAACAAAAGAAAGAAGAGTGATCTTTTCTGCCGTTACTAAGCAGATAGTGCAGAAAATAGCAAACTGCAAATGTGGGCTGTCACCTCGGGCCTCAGTGTCACACAGTCCCCAGAGCACCTGCAGTCCTGCTTGGAGATGGACTGGAGCCCTGGCACACTGTCTGTGACACAGACTGCTCATGCAAGTTTTCTGTTCAACCGCTTTCCCTGTTTCAGTAGGAATATGGTTTTCACTTCATGGGTAGTATGCAGACATATGAGATGATACATAAGGCACACTTGGAGCTCCTTGAAATGAATGCATCAATTCATGTGACTACTCTATGCTTCAATGAAGGAAATTGTGCCCTTGCCCAGGGATTAGCAAATGGATGTTTAATGTATCTATCATCCTTTTCTTTTACTCTCCCTAAAGAGCCATTTTTTTGTAGACTATTTGAGTTTATAAAACACCCTTACCTGTATTGTTTATTTAGTCCTCATGTAAAGTTTACAAAGTAGGTAGGTAAGGTATTATTATTATGAATTTTATTTTACAAACATGGAAACTGGGGCTAAGAACATCATTGCGCCTTGTCCCAACAAGTTTAAGTGACAGAACCAAGACTCAGACGCAGACTCTTTTCCCCGGCACCCCATTGCACTTAGCATGGGCGAATCCTTGAGGGACTGTGCGCATTAGGATAACTCCAGGTTTATTTCATTAAGTCACGCCTCCAAATAGTTAAGAGGTTGATTGGAAAATAGATATTAACATGCTCATTAAAAGTGACTTTAATAGAAAATATCCCCAAGAGCTGCCATTGTAATTTACCGCTTTTATTTGGACTTGCTTCTTGAGTAATGTTTTCGGTCAGGTTCTTGGCAACCGTTTTGATTCAGTTGTTTCCTTTTGTTAGAAGGTCAAAAAACTTTCATTTGCCTAAAAGGAGGAGCATTGGTCAGGATTCCGGAAAGCCATACTGCTCTAGGTGTGACATAAACCTTGAAATCTGCACCACTTCTAATTAATACCAATTTATGAACACTGGCCTGACACTGAGTCTGTTTTATTGAAGCAATTGAAAATAAATCAAAGAAGTTATAGATGAAGGAGTTTGGAAGGCGACATGGCCTAATTTGACTCTTAATACTGCCTTTCTGTTTTAGATAGGAAAATTTTAAATCAGGAGTATAATGTGAATGGGAGAGAAAAAACTTCTGTGCCCAATTATCAGATCACTTTTTAATGTTGAATATGAATAAGAAAGGGTTAAAGAGTTAAATTGTCCCTGAGTCAGTGTTTGACATCTGAATATTTGGAAATATTTAGAAAGGGGTGTGGCAGAATCACTAGTCTTAATAAGGCACAAATATTTCAGTGCCTTAATTTTTCACTAGTCTTATTCAGTGCGCAAATATTTCTTATGCCTATTTACAAGGGCGTTTTTCTTTCTGAAAAAGCCCCTTTTTCACTTTTAACAGCTTTACTGAAGTGTACCATCCACCCACGGGAAGTGTATAGGTGGATGATTTTTAGTAAATTTCAAGTTTTGTCCCCATCACAATTCAGCTTTAAAAGATTTCTATCATTATAAAAAGTTCCCTCATGCCCCATTATAGTCAATCCCTGCTCCCACCCCAACCTCAGGGCAACATCAGTCTACTTTTCCTCTGTAGTTCTGCCTTTTCTAGGAATTTCATGTAAGTGTAATCATAAAATATGTGGTCTTTTCTGTCTGGCTTCCTTCACTTAGTATAATGTTCTTGTGTCTATTTCAAGTCGTATGTGTCTGCAGTTAGTTTTTTTTTTTAACTGAGTAGTAGTTTATTGTATGAATACAGCACGTATTTATTTAGTTCCCAGCTGATAGACATTTGGACTCTTTCTGATTGGGGCTGTTTTTGAATAAGGCCACTATGAGCATTCATGTACAAGTCTTTGTGTGGGAAGTATGTTCTAATTTCCTGTGAGTAGATATAGTAGTGGAATTTCTGAATCACATGGTAAATGCCTACTTAATTTTTAAAGAAAACACCAGAGTTTTTCTTTGGCGATTTCTTTGACAAAGTTATTCCAAAGTGATTGAATAGGACCATTTCACATTCTCACCAGCAACATATCCAGTTGTTTCTGTTGTTTACTATAGCTTTTTTCATTTTTTATTGTGTATTTGATTTATCTTGGTTTTAATTTGTATTTTTGTACAGTGAGTCCTCACTTAACGTCAATAGGTTCTTGGAACTGCTGTGAGGCAATGTGTAATAAAACCAATTTTATCGTGGGTTAATTGATACAAGAGTTGAATTCCAATGGCATCTCATGAATCCTATATAGAAACAACCTTATTGGAGGACCTGCTATATTAGTTTTCTATTGCTGTGCAAGAAATGACCACACATGTATTTTAGGAACTTAATGTAGATTTTTATCCACAGTTCCTGTGGTCAGGGGTTTGTGCACAGGTTAACTGGTCCACCGTTGAGGGAAGTCGGAGTTGGTTGAGATCATGGCCTCATCTGAGGCTCGAGGTCCTCTTCTAAGATACCTGGTTGCTGGGAGAATTCAACTCCTTGAGTTTGCTGGACTGAAGTCTCCATTTCTTGCTGGCTATCAGCTGGGGATAACTGGTAGTTTCTAGTGGACACCCTGGAGGAGTCCTTGCCGTGTGACCCCCTCCAGAGGCAGTTTACAACATGGTTGTTTGCTTTTTCAAGGCAAGAGAAATAATCTCTCTCTCTTTCAGGGAAGACCTGGACCCTCTTTTAAAGGGCTTACCTGAGTAGGTCAATTTCACCCAGGGTAATTTCCATTTTAATTAACTCAAAGTCAACTATTAGGGATATTAGTTACATCTACAAAATCCCTTAACCTTTACCATATTCTTCAACTTAATCACGGGAATGATATCCCATCATATTCGCAAGCATTATCCGTGCTCAAAGAGAGGGGATATACAGCCTACATACATAGGAGCAGGGGCTCGGAGAGCCGTCTCAGAATTCTGTCTACTATTTCCTTAATGGCTGATGATACTGAGCATCTTTTCATGTGCTCATTAGCCATTTTTATATCTTCTTTGGTGAAATCCTATTTAAATATTTTGCCTATTTTTATTAAGTTGTTTATCTTCTTTTTACTGAGTTATAACAGGTTATATATTCTGGATACAAGTTCTTTATAAGATATATGACTTGCAAATACTTTCTCCCAGTCTGTGGCTCCTTGTCCTATCATTTTCTTAATGGGGTCTTTTGAAGAAACCAGAGTTTTTAATTTCGGCAAAGCCCAATTTATCATATTTTCAATGGATCATATTTTGAGTGTCAAATATGAGAAATCTTTACCTAACCCAAAGTCAAAAAAGTTTTTTCTCGTATGTTTTCTGCTAGAATTTTATAGTTTTGCTCTTAAAATTAAGGTATATAATCCATTCGAGTTAATTTTTACACATAGAATGAGGCATCTATGTTTATTTATTTAGGTATGTTTATATCCAGTTGTTCCATAGTCATTGAAAAGACTCTCTCCTTCCCCTTAAATTGTCTTGACGCCTTTGTTGAAAATCAGTTGACTACATATATAAGGGTTTCTTCATGGACTCTCTCCTGTTCCACTGATGTATTTATCTTTCCTTATGCCAATACCACATTGTTTTGACTTCTGAAGTTTTAAAGTTTTGAAATCCTATAGTCCTATAGCATTGTTTTTCTTTTTAAAAATTGCTTTGACTCTTCTAGCTCATTTGCATTTTTATTTAAATTTTAGGGTTAAGTGGTTAGTTTCTCTGAAATAGGCCTACTGCAATTTCTATAGAAATTTCAGAGTTCAATTTGAGCTGAACTGTCATCTTAACAATACTGAATCTTCCCAAACCATGGAATCCTATCTCACTTTATTTATTTTAGTCATCTTTAATGTCTCTAAGCAGTGTTTTGTAGTTCTCAATGTACTAAAGGTATTATAGTTCTTTTATTAAAATTATTTTAAGCTGTTTATTCTTTTATGACTACTGTGAATTGAATTGTTTACCTTAATTTTTATGTATTTATTAATATATCAAAATATAATTACTTTTTGGATGTTGATCTTTTATCCTGAAACCCTACTAAACTGGTGTTTTATTTCTTAAATTATTTTATACATTTTTAGGATATTTAGCATGTAGGATTAAGTCATCTGTGAATAAAGACCATTTCAATTGCTCCCTTCTAATCTCAATGGCTTCAATGTCTTTCTCTTGCCATATTGCAATGGTGAGAGCCTCCTGTACAACACTGAAGAAAGAGCCCTGCAAAGAGCAAAAGATGACTTTCAGTGTTGCTTCAGGATGCAACTCAAATCACACCTGCAGTGTGTGTCTGCTTCTTAGATGGAAATGGCCCTTTTGAATAATTCTAAAAAAAATACCTTTTGTCTAAGACCTATCCTCTCCTTGCTTTAGTCCAAAGAACTGTGATGAATTTAGTTTTCACGTATACAGTAAAATATTCATGGCTCATTGGGATGGTGGAGATGTTCAGTCTTTGCCAAGATCCCAGTGATTTCCAATCAGTGAAGAGATAACTTTATTGTCTTTTGTCTTTTATGTTACCTATTCTTTTCGGTATGTTTTCATATACTATCTATAATAAATTATACTTGAATATGGCATGTTTTACTTTCAAACCTTTTTCTTTTCTTTTTTTTTTTTTTTACCCCAAGAAAGAAATAAAAGTCACACTGGCTTGAAAGAAGACCTAGCTAGCTAGCTATTTGATTTTTGGCAAATTTCTTAACTTCTCTGAAGTTTTTCCCCCCCCATCTGTATAGTAAGATGATTGGGTCTTATATTATAAGCTTAAATACTATTCTGCATTTTAGTATGTTATGGTTTGAGGACATACCACTTCATTCATCTTAAATACACAAAATAAAATTCATCTTATTTAACACATTTTTTAAAATTCAAATTTGTTTTCTAATCACGTAGGGTATTGAAAAGGCTCCCACTTAAAATACAGTCACAGAAGATACCCACATAAAACAAAAATCCTTCTCAAATAGCATGGTCTCAACAAGGGCAAAACTTAGGAATTAACATCAAGCATTCTGAGAAGTTGCATATTCCAAAGCTAATACATCTTTTCTCATTTCCATTAAGATCCGATGTAAACTAATACTACTACAAGCATCTTCAAGGAGCTCACTAAAATTATTTTGCTTACTGGGATTTTGTTGTATCAGTAATGTAGAATTTTTTTTTAATCGTACCATGTTTGGCCTAATATCAATTAACCCTGTAATTAAACATGTGATGATACATACCATAAAGTTTTCTGTGAGTCTGTCATTCATGTATTATTTTGTACTAAGTATATTAGCAAAATAATGATTAATCTGAGTATGGTACATGATTACATTTTAACCCTGATTCAACTTGACCTTTCATCAGAAGCTACTGTGCTCTCACATTTAAGACCACAATGATTAGACCTTCAAGTAGTGAGGGTGAGTTTAGAAAAATGTCCGAGAGGGCTGGGAGGCAGTGGGGCAAAGAGAAGTGCTGTAAAGCACAGCATCAGCTCATAGCGTTTAGCAGGAGCTCAGCTTTTTCAAAGCCTCTTTTTTTTTTTCAAGAGATGCTAAAAGGGTGTTCAAAAAAGATGAAAGCTACATGATTAAAATGAAGCATGCTATGTTTAACTGGCAGTTTATGCTACATAGTCTATATTCTCTGGTCTAATCATCTTGTATTGTGTCTGACTAGTTTACTGTGGTTGAAAGTTTCTTGGCCAGAAAGGACCTTGTAAAATTAGTTCTTATTAGGAAAAATATGGATAGCTGCAAAATTTGGAGAAAGACTGATTTTAGTCCTGTCAAATGACATAAATAAATGATCAGCAAGGGGGTTTTGGTCTAATTTGGGGGATAAAAAAGTGAAGTGATGTGTGTGTTTAGAATTTTCTAATAGAATTCCCATCAAACTAACATTTTAATTTTTCCCAGAGATGGGTCCCTTAACTCTATATTTTAAGAAACTCTAGTGTGTGTGTGTGTGTGTGTGTGTACTTCAGAATTTAAAGTTGACTGTGACAAATGAAGTGATAACATATGAGTATAGAACCGTGGAATATCCAAATTAAGTAAGGATGTAAAGTGACAGACCAGGATATCAAGATGCAGAATTTGAAGTCATAATACCTGTGAACCAGAGACAAAAACCCTAACTGTTTTCTTTCCTCCTGATGGTTGGGTAGTATTTTTTGGCAGCTTTAGTTATTTATTTCTTCCACTGGTATGGCGTGCGGTCTCCATGTCCTGAATGAGAATGCATGTGATGACCATATTTGTAGCTGATGACACAGGATAGAGAGTTTACATTAGAATAGCGTTTTGGCATTTAAGCACAAGATTTGTTCAGCTTCTCTCTTCTTAGGTAGCAATAGGTTTTGCTTCCATTTTGTGAAGTTCAACACTTGATACTTAATTAATTTACTGGCTATTAAAACTGCGCACTGCTGCTTCGGTGTCATTTATAGCTTCAAAGATAAAACATGAATGTACGTAAATGCATTGTTTTAGTGAAAGGCACAGGAAGGTTTTCTTAAGGTTTCCTAAAGTTTTAATCCAAAAGCTCACACCCTGCGTGATCAGTTCTTTAAGACTTTGCTTTGGCATGCTAATAATGGGTCGACTCTGGAGAGACGCAGTTTTGGTGGGGATGATTATTTACATCATTTACCTAGATGACGTTGAAATTGTTAGCTCAAGAGACTTGTAAAAGGAGTCTAGAACTAATAACAGGAGAGAGAAGGTCGTTTTATTCTTATGATCTTAAAGTAAAAATGCTCGTTCCTTCTAGTGAGAGAGTTACCACTGTCACCTCTGACCTCATTAAAATAAACAAACAAATAAATACCCAAATCTTCCAAAATACTTTATTTCTTCTTGACTGCTCCTATCTGAGTTTTCAGCTGAGGGGATGTACTTTTCTTGTGCCAAACTCTACTTGAACAGAAAAAAATTTTCCTTGACTGTAAATTGTGAGCATGCGTTACTTCCAATTAATCTTTATAAGCTAGTGAAAGGAAATGTAATGCCTTGTATAGTTTGTTTTGTTTTAAAAACAAATTATCTCCAAGTAGATTAACTTTTGAAATGAGGGAAGCCACATGTAATCTCAATACTATACATTTAGTGGCCCCTGCCAAGGGTGTTTATAACCTGGCTGTAAAAACTCATCCCAGCCTACAAATCCAAGGTCTCAACCCAGCAGGCATCTTAAAACAAAATTTGGCTAAAATAATTTATTTTGTTGTTGTTGTTCTATAATCTAAGAAGTACAGAAATAGAAGGCTTAAGGTCCTGGACATGATTTTTATGGAGAAACTTTAAAACAAACACAGGTAAGCCATTTGTTCACATGTAGACTAGTGTCTCTGTAAATTGGAGAATGAGAGAGAGGGAGAGGAAAAGTCAGGGAAGACGTGAAAGGGGGTGGGGGTGGATGATCTTGACTATTAATGGGAATGTCCGCCTCACGCTTATTGAGGGTGTACATAGGGAACATAGTATATGCCTATACTCTAAGCCTGTCAGCTGGGCAGGTGTTAACCTGTCTTTGTAGATTTTTTATCTTGGGGTCTGTTTCTGTAGCTATACATCTTGTTGGTGTGAAGAAGATTCCAGATAGCACAGTTATGCCTTAAAAGCTAGAAAATAATTTTGGAAAGATGAGGAGGGTTAATTTAAAGCAGTCATCATTATTTTTATCGTGGGCACTTCAGTATCATTATAAGTAGCCTAGAGGCCTCTTAAGCACGGTTCATCTTCAGGGCTCTGATTTCCTTTTGGTCTGGTTTATTGGAGTCTTGTCACCAATGCTTGCCTCACAGTGGTGCCCTGGCAGACAAAATGTTCCTTTTTCCTTTCCTGCTAATCCCACCCCACCCCTCATCTCCTTACCCAGTGCAGGTGGCAGGCAGGAGGAAATCTGCTTCAGAAATTTTAGCTAAAATTGGGAATATAAGACAGAAACCTGTACTTGAACAAGAATTAAATAAAAATTATATTTAAAAAAAATAAAAAATAAATAAAATGTTAGAGAGCTTTGGTGTCTCTCAGGCATCCTTCAATAGGTCTAAGGAACCTCAGATAAATTTTTAAGGGTAGGGAGATTTTTGATCCTCAGGGAGAAGCAGAGTGGAAAAAACACTTAGGGACAGGGTTTATGGATGCCTTCCGTGCTTTGAGGTGATCCTAAGCTATTTGTAACCCAGGAACAGTTGTCCACATAGTTTGTACTGAACCACCCAGGAAGGTGGGGAAAACTGAGTTAGACACGAGGTTGCTCATGCCTCCCAGCTCACCGCTACAAGTGTCCTTGTGTGTCACTGGTTGTGGGGGGGCCGTGTGGCCCTGTTCTCGGTTAACCTTTGTGTCTGTAACTGCAGCAGAGTCTCAGGTACCTGCAAACAATGATGTTTCAGTAGGCTACCTGGTGTGAGCTTCTCTGGACCAGGCTCTCCACATGACAACCTGCTGGCTTTTATTGTGCTGCCCTGCAGCAGGTCGGCTTTGACATCTCAAGGGTGGTTCTGCAGAGCATGAATCTTAATGTGATAAGCATGTGTGTTTTCCATGAAATGTTTGCACTTGTGTATTAACATGGCTATTTTATAAAGTGGGCTGACATTTCCACTGTTTTCTCCCTGTGTTATCTCGCTTTGTTGCATGCTTTAATAGTTTCTGTAAAGTTTATTGCCCCCTGCTGCTCGGTATCTTCATATGCTGTGTGTTGTTCTCTACATCCTGCTGGGGTGCAGTTTAATGAATTATTTTTCAAGGAGAATGATATGATTTTTACAGCCTGCCCACAGAGATAGTGATTTTAATATAGTATTTGATTCTGTACCTTTGCTCATTTTTTCTTCATACATGTCATCTGAGTGTCGTAGGCATTGGCTGTCCAGACTCAATGCCATGCATGTAATGGTCTCTTTTATTGCATGTTTAATTCTTTATCTCTTCTCATCTTCTCCCTGGATCTCAGTCTTCAATTCCATTTCAGACAGTTTGGCTTTTATGCCAACATCTGTACATTTGCTTTGCATCGAAATTCCAAGAATAACATCTTTGCTGCCGTTGGTCTCTCTTGCTCAGTAGTTGAATCCACACATCCCTAGGATGTGTTATGTGAGGTGATTCGGCAACTTTAGTTTTTTTGTCAAACTAGGGCTTATTTGAAACTATAGGAATGAGTCAGCCTCTGGGCTCTTCTCCTGCTTTCTTTTCTTCTCAGGGTCCCTACCACAGCTCTTTTCCCCTCCGCTGGCTAGGTTGTAGAGGTTCTCCTTTCTAGTTCCAGAAATGCAGTTAATCTTGAAGTACTACCACTTCTGCCATATCCCGTTTGTTTCCATTTAGTCTTTTTCCCTTACGTGCTTTCTCTGTCCATATCACTGCCACCTCTTCTGCTCCCCACCCCTACACCTCATATTCCTCCAGTGTTAGGTGTAATTTGATTAACGTGGGCATTCATGACAAGGAGTGTCTCAGGCTTGGAGTGTTCAATTAAAAAAAACTTGAGTCCCAACATTAAGAGGAACACCTTGATATCAAATATGCAAGGTCCTATCTGTGGCTTAAAATCAGAAGTTACCAGGTCTATTGGTTAAAATATGTTTAGCTGCAAAAAATAGAATATGTAACCTGTTAAGCAACAAAATGAAACATTATCTCACAGTAAGAGAAGCCTGTGGGTGGGTAGCCCCTGGTACCTCAGTGACCCGACAAGGTTGGCCAGGACCCAGATTCTGCCTTCTGTTCCTCCACCCTCAGTGCACGATCGTTTATACTCAAGACTTGTCACGTCATGATGGCAAAAATGATGTTGCAGCTCCAGCATTGGTCCTATACCCCAGCTTTCAAAGTGATGTGAAGAAGTGTGAAACATTTCCCAGAAGCTTCCGAGGGGAGTTGCCCGTATGATTTATTGGGCAGGCCTGGGTCATGGTTCCACACTGAGAGCAATCACAGATATGGGATCACAGACGTGGGGGAACTGGCTTACAGCCAATCGTCACTCATTGCCTGGAAATAGGTGCGAGAGCGTCGGGAGTTTCTTTGTGAGGAAGAGGGGTCTTTGTGAGGAAGAGGGGTAGAGCAATAAACTTGGTTCCTTCTGAGCAGGCACCATGTATGTTTATTTAACAGGGGTTAGACCTGGTAAATAAAAAGTAACAAATGCAGGGCCTGTGCCCTCTCATTCTCAGCACCAGTAGTGAGTGTGAAACTTCTTCGTTTCAGAGTCACCAAGTCCCATGTGTAAAACTTACTCTATATTCTTAGAGAATACACTTTATTTGGAACCAGTTAATTTATTACTAGGCAAATTTCTCTTTCAACACAGTGACATTCATATTTTCACATTTTGAGAATATATAATAGCTGTGGGGTAACCGGTGCTGTGCTTTTAATCAGGTCCCGTTTGCTGCAATCCCAGTACAGAAGACTGTAGTCCATATGAAAACAGGGGCTGCGTCTCTTTCCTGATCCTTCCTTAGTGCCATGTGAGTTCCTGGTACACAGTGGGTGATCAGTGTGTACTTACTGAATAAGTGAACCTCAGGCACATGGGAATGACATCTTGAACTGATGTCACTTGCTTATATAATAAAATGTCAGCTAGGGTAAAACTTAACATTTGAATCAAAGAATAAAGCACTTTTATTTGCCGACTTATGTCTCCCTGTGTAATTAAAAGGATTTACTTGCTTATACAACAGTTTCATCAGATGCTTTTCGTAAGTCAACAAGCAGCTCCTTTCCACTTCGCTGGGCCTGTGGTAAGACTAGCCCATTGCACAGCTAATGCATTTTGAAATACCAGCAGGAGAGAAGGACAGCACTGGTGTAATGTTGTCTTTGGTGCATGTCACCAGGACATCAAATGTCACCCTGCCTCCCATGTCCCTCAGTATGTAAATGGAAAGGGAGTGTGCCCAGAATAGGGCAGGGCAGTGGTCAGTGGTGGGGGGTGTGGAAAGGAGTTGCATGCATAGCCCTGTGCTTCTTTCATTCTCATCAGCCACATAGTTAAGGGTAAAGTCAACGGGAAGAGATGTGACAAGAGTTTGTTCCAGAATATGTATATTTTTCCAAAGGGAGCACAAGTCGTAACTAATTTGCTCTGGAAGAAAAATACATCAAACTGAAGTAAATGCAAACTTTACCTGAGCCTGTGAAAAACTCTCTTCTAGACTTAGCATGTACATAATGAAATGTGCCCCAAAAGATATGAACCAAATGAGAGAGGCAGAGGGTCAACCTGGTTTCAAGGGCATAAACATCGAATTGCCATTTGTACTGATTTTCCAGTGCAATTTAAAAATTAACCCAGAATGGTAAGGGTTATACATATTATGAAAGCTTTCAATTGTAATCCTACACAAAACTTTATTACGCCATAAAGAAGTCAGGAGTCTTTAGTGAAAATTGTAGTTGACAGGAAAACAGAGTTGATTCCACTCAAAGCTAAAAGGTATACCAGGTCAAGAGACCCTTGTACGTCTCCTTTGCTTTAGAGTGCATTTATTACTCATGAAAGGAGGTAGATTGATACGTCTAGAGTTTAACTTCCTTCTCTTGTATTCACAAAACCTGGGCTAGCCAGGTGGAAGGCTGTGGAATTAAGCTTTTATTACTCTGCCTGGAGCACATGAGCTGGTGTAAGCAGCCCGGGGTGCATGTACGAGTCCAGAGACAAGCTGCCCTCTGCTAAGACCACACATTTCCATCACTCATTTTTCACATTTCAACCGAGTCCTTGAAGACAAATGTCTTGAATGGCACTGTCTCTTGGAATCTCATTTCATTCTTCACTAGTCACTCCCAGTTGCTGGAAATTAGCGATAATCATCACCATCACCATCACCCCATATTTACAGAAAGAGTGTGGGGCACATAGAACTGTTGATTCAAGGTTAAGAGCACTTCAACTATGATCTTTGCCTTCAAGGAAATTAGGATCCTTTAGAAAGATTTATAAACATACTTTTAGTTTATACAACTAGGGCATTTTTTCAAGAAAAAAAGTAGTGTAAATAGAGATTGGGTACCTAGCTGAGTCCACAGAGGCTGTATACCCATAATGGAACCCAGCGATAAAAGCCACTATCACCCTGGCCACTGTGGCTCAGTTGGGTAGAGCATTGTCCCGTAAACCTAAAGGTCATAGGCTTGATTTCTCATCAGGCCTCATGCCTGGGTTCTGTGTTCAGTCCTCAATGGGAATGCAAACAATTGTTTTTTTTTTCTCTCTCTCTCTTTCCATCTCTCTCTCTTCCACTCTCACGAAAATCAATGAGCATGTCCTTGAGTGAGGATTTTTAAAAAGTCACCATCCATACATACTTTACAGATCTCAGGGGCAGGTTTCCTTGTGCTCTTGAGGCAGGAAGGAGTTTCATCACCTCACCTGGGCACTGCCATGCTTCCGGGCCACATTTTGAAATGGGTCGAAATTGTTTGGAATATTTTTCTATCAGCATTTCTGATGCCTCCTTTACCTGATCGTAAAGTTTCCTCAGGCCCACAAGTACCCAGCTGGCTTACCGTTATTCTACTTGTACCACCCTAAATCTACCATTTGGGGAAAGGGAGGTAAGAGAACCTTATCCTGCTAAAATGTTATCTTTCCTCACACACACACCTTTTCAGAATTCTAGTTCTTTTAGTACAGCTCAGATCCTCTAGTAATTAAGGGAAACGTGAACCAGTGGTGTCAATACATGCTGCTGTGTGAATTGTTAATAGACTTTTTACCTACTCAGACACTTTTCTAACTGGGATTATTTGTATAATTTCAGATACTGTAGCACAAAGTAAGGGATAAAAACTCAAAACACTTCCTAAATGTTCTCAGGAAGACCACTCAGAAATAGTTCCTGGCACTGTGGGTTATAAATAAGAACAGTCACATCACAAATTAAAATGTGGGCACACATAAAGTATAAGCAAGGTATAAAGTGAAAACTAGAACAGTGTGGAATATGGTGTAGGAGCTCAGAGCAGAGCAAGCTACTTTCCAACTGTTCCTTGAAGGAGGGCTGCGTGAGAGAGGTCTCTGGATGAGGCTGCAGTGACAGGGTTTGTACAAATGTGCTTGAGGCTGGTGGGTAGTCTGAGAGCAGAGAATAGTGTAAGCATGAGCAACAGCAAGGCCCAGGAGGGGCCTGTTCTCCAGCAAGGTCTCTGTTTCTCAAGAGTTCTTCCATGTGGAGGGAGAGATGATTGGAAATCAACACCTGAGTGCATAGGACACACTGTGTACTTTGTGTACTTGAATTCTCTTCTAAACCCTATGCGCAAGCATCTTAGGAAGAAATCAAGGCTCAGCAAGACCAAACAACGTGCCTGAAATACCATAGTTGGTAAATAGAAGACCATGGTGGCAGCCTCGAGTTGCCTGATTTTAGAGCCCACTCTTCTGCCCTTGTGCAGCCTCTCTCCTGCGTGCCCCGACTGGCACTCGGGGCCAGCGAGATGAGAGTCGTGTGGGGCACTCCCAAGCACGTGAAAGTTGAGGAATGCCTGCAGGTGGATACACTTATTTACACCCTATGTAAATGGAGAGGGCTTCTTAATTTTATTTTTCACAAAAATAATGGCATGATTTAGTAAACCTTCTACAGGGAAGACTAGCAATGGAACTCCATATTTTTAAAACCAGTGGTGCAAATGACTTATTTTTGTACTTGGTCTTAGCCAAGATGACGAGATGCAATACAAATGACTTATTCTTAAGCATTTGTGAGGTCATTCAGAAACAACGTGAGTCATCTTAAAAACATGATTAATTTTTTGAAAATGTGCCTAGTTTTGTGTGTGTGTGTGTGTGTGTTTTACCTTCACTATAAAATGCAACTGAATTCTACTACAAAAACATCTTTATTCATGTGCTCACTCCAATATTTCCAGTAATTTAGGGCCCATTGGCTTTGCCAAGATCTAGAGATTATCTTCATATCTGTCTCTTCAGTGACATGAGAACCTTCATCTTCTATCAGTTTATAGCCATTACTTCATTTGTCTTTAGAGCAGTGGTGAATTTTCTGCTTTGGGAAGTAATTGGGTTTTTTTGTTGGACAAGAGGGACTCAGTTTGTCATTACAGCTCCTCCACCTGGAGTTTGATGTCCACTCACTCCTCTTACTTCCCGCCTGCGTTTCCCACTGTGCACTTCCCAGGCTCTCAGTGTTTTCTCTGTCCCTCCCATGGCTCATACCACTCGTCCAAGAGTGGCTATGGGAAAACGAAAGGCACCAAAGCTAGCGTAAAAGCTTTTGGTGGAAGTTTGTTGAAAAGAAAGGTTAGAAGCATGCTTTTAGTAGTATGAAATTTAGGGATTGTCTAATGACTTTAGTCTAACTATGCCTATAATACTATGGTTAGGAAGATTGCTCTGCATTTCCATTATTAGTAGGTATTTTTAAGTTAAAATGTAACTTTCATGTATTTCCTAGCCTATTTGTATTGTTAAGTGACCAGTTTTATCCAAGAATGGAAATAGACAAATAGGACCCTGAATGCGCACTGGCTTACAAAGGAGGCAGTTATAATCAAATACTTTTCAGGATAGAACTGTTTTAATTACTTATGGAGGGTATGTACATAGTGATCTGCTGAGGCCTAGGTGACTACATATTTTGTTTAGCAAACTGACCACCTGACAAACGCCCTAACAGTCACGCTTGTATCAGCCAGCGCGGTTTCTGTTCTTTGCAGGGTGTGCCTCCTGTTCAAACTGCGTGGTGGGTTCTCATCATTAAAGATGTTTGCAAACATTATCCTGGTTCACACTCTCTCTTTTGTTTTTTGTGGGGGGGGTGTTGTTTGAAAAGAATAAACATACATTTCTGATTGGATCCTAATTTCCTGTCAGCATCTGACAGTAAACTTAGTTTTCACAAATCATTGTGTGCATTATGAGTCCCTCGTGGTTAAACTCGTTGTTGGTGAAATTGAATTTGCCCCTTTTTCCTCACTGGTGAGACCATGAGCTTACTGTGTTGGCCTCCTGCTCGAAGGGGGTGAGGATGCTAGAGGCGTAACTGGAGGGAATAACTTTATATCCTTTTGAACAGTTTCTGGGTGGAATTGTGAAGTGAAGGACAGAAGGTTTTTTCTCTAGCGGGAGCGAGACATTTAACGCCTAGACACAGAAATCCCCCACTCCAGGTTCTTTGACACATCACTGACCATTGGAGAACGTGGAGCCTACTGCTGGTTCTTGGGTGTTAAACAGCCCTCACTGCTTTTATTGTGCCATTAATTGCACTTAATGCAGCTGCATTGCTGGCACGCTTGGCTAGGCTCTGAAAATTAAGTAGAGGGTACTTTGTTATAAAATTCGCTGTAATGAGCTCTGGTGGGACAGGGTCTGTTAAGTTTGAAATTACCTCCGGCCATTTCTAAAGGACTTCTTAAAATATTTCACATCCATAAAAGTTTGCAACCAGATAAATAGCCAGGGAGAGTTCTGCCAGGCGGAGGGAAGTCCACATTTCTCCTCAGTGCATCTTTGATACAATATGAATGTTTCTAATGTTTGAGAGTGGTGTTTGTTTTCTACATTTTCCTCTGCCTCCGACATTCACTAAATTCCATACGTTCAACTTCAGCTGTTTTGCCCCATGGTTTATGTACACAGACCTTTTTCTTGTTTGGTTTATTTTTGAGTCCAAATTATGCACTGCCCTAGAATAGGAGCCCCCTCTGGGGACACATAAACTGGTTCAAGAAGGGGTCACACCTCTACAAATGAAAATACCGAAGAGACAGCTATAACTATTAGCCAATTAGTTTAATGTTACTGGGCCTGAAACAGATTACTGGTACCTGTCTAATAGACGCTTAAAACAACTTTAATTCCCCCAGCATTTGGGGGCTCCGTGACTGACTGCTGCAATGCTTCGTGGCTAATAAAATTTTGCATTGACTACTTTACCAAGAAGCTTTACCAAAACATCCAAGTGATCCACACCGAGTCATTAGAGACAGGTCCAAAACCTGCTCCCTTAGGACGGATTTGAAGAACAACTCACTGGGATCAGCCTCACTGCGCTTTAGATGCACTGGCACAAATCAGGTGAAGGATCTTCCATGGTTTTAGTGCAGCAATTTATCTGAGTTTTGTAGTTAAAGTTTAAGCATGAGGTAATTAGAGCCCTCCAAGCTTGAAATTCATGAACCTTATTCCCCTTTAATAGACTCCATACAAGCTTGCCAAGCTCACTGTTTGAGTGATATATATGGAGGCTTTGTCAAAAGCCTCTGGTCAAAATGTAGTTTTAAGAAATTCCATATCGGTTTTCTTTTCTGTGTAGCTCTTACACGTGTAAACAGGCAAGATTGCAGTATGCTATTACCGAGGCCAGTCAGCAGTCCGTTGTGCCCTTTGGAGGTATTCACTAATCGATAATCAGATACACGCAGCCACGTAACTCCGCAACTGCCGTCCAGATGAGTCTGACAACAAACGACGTGACCAATCAGGGCCAAAGAGCAGAGGGGGAGGGCAGGAGGCTGCCAGTCTGTTTAGTTTCTTCTACTGTTTGTTTCTCCTGGCAAAGAATGGGAGATAACCTTTACCGAGCTCCCCCCGCTGCCATAGTGCTTGAGCTGTGCGTCTCTGCGTGAGGCAGCTGGGATTGAGTCCATCTTCCCAGTACCTACCATGTATACGTGTTTTTAGAAGTTGAGAATGTAAGTGTAGATTTTCAAAATAGGTATGAAGCCCCACACACACAAACCCAGCATAGCACCTTTCTTCATTTACGCTCATAAAAGGTTATTATGCCCCAAATTCACAATATAGAGTCAAAGTTCAACTATAGGCTTAAGGGTTTCAGATACACCAGTTTATCCTTATCTCCGGTAAATGTTTTATCTCTCCTGTTTGTGAAGAAGGCCATGACGTGATGTACTCTGCAAAATCTGCGGGTTTTTTTTGTCTGTGTCTTTTTAAACTTGTATATGATTCCTAGAATACACAATCTTTGAGGAAGAAGAAGGAAACTAACATTTAGCAAACACCTCATATGTGTCAAATACCGTGATAGGCACTTTATGTGCCTTACCTTATTTAATCCTTAAACAGCATGCTCAAGTGGGTGGTAATATGTTAATCGTTCTGGTAGCCATATTTCCCTAAGATTTTTCTACCTGGCTCAAGGTCCCACACAACCTATGAAATGACTGAGAAGCCCTATCTCTCTATCACCTTAGTGACTACTCTTCCTCATCAAAAGCGTTTTACCAGCACCAGGTTTTGTTTTGCTACAGGATTTTCTTAAAAAATCCAGCTTGCATTTAAACGACCTATTCCTTATTGTTTGCTAGGTATGTGCTAGAAAACTGTCTCAAAGATTGGTACTTATCCCTTGATATAGCTCCTTGGGCAATGGACCTCAGTTTACAGATGGGAAAACCAAGACCCAGGGATCCAGGGTCCTACCCTTGTTCCCCTACTGGTAAATAACAGCTGAAACGAGAAATAGAAGTTTCCTTCTCTAAGAATTATGCTTTCTGTGCTAAAATACAGCTGCCTCTTTATCATTTTGAGTGTAGACTTAGATGGATAAAACAGTTAAGACCATTTGAAGACTATTGCAGAGGACAGAGCTGGACTTTGTTGACATAGGAAGTATGGAAGAAGTTATTTCCACAAAAGTGAAGTCTGTATATGAGGCAAATGAACTTCTGAAGATAATATAGAGGGGTTGCTCTTGTCCTCCACTATGATTTAAATTATGAAGACAAAAAAGAAGGTGGTGCTGAAAATGAATAGAAATGAACATGGCCAAAGAAAATAAAAGTGCCCATAGAGTCCCCAGCAGATTCTAAAGTCCCAGCTGTCTTTGAAGGGGGCAAAAGACGGAAGAGCTAAAAGAAGCTAGTTGTGGAGCAAAGGTGAGCGTGTGGTGTTTTCTTCGGAGTACTGAAGATGAGGTCTGTTTAAACAATATGTTTGAAATTCCAGGAGAAGTTGTATTTCTCTCTGGCCACTTTGAAAGTTCAGCTTTACTGAAGATGAGGCACCTGATTTTTGTGAGAAATATTTCTTGGGATTTAAGGCCTTGTTCTCTTTCACCCATAGCAGTTCTTGGCTGCTTTCATCATTGACTTAAGCAAGATTCATTAAATAATGCAGAAGGAATATGCAAAAGAGAGGGGAATCTCTTTTCCCCTCTCAGTTGCTTTTTTCTCAACAAATAAAAGGCATTTTCTTTTCCTCTAATTACTCAATGTTCTTTTAATTCATATCTGAGTATGCTAACAATCTCTCGCGATACTTTTCTATGGGTGCTTGACAGATCTTAGCTGCAAGGAAGAGGTACTGGTTGCTTTTGAAATCCAAGAACGATAGGGACTCTTCTATTTATGACATTTTGAAAGCTTTCCCCATGGTGAGAGATACAAGGACAGGGAGGCTGGAGACCAACCGGACAGTACAGGGGAAAGGATGGAGGACTCAGGAGGACAGCAGTGGCTTGATTTAGATGTATTTAGGCAGCTTTCCCTATTCAAATACACCTCTGAACGTGGTTCATAGGTCTTTATGGTTTTTTTTTTACCATAATCCGGAAGAACTTGTTCTGAAGCTGAGATTCTCTCAGCTGGATCAGCCACCATACCCCGGAGCTTCGTCTTTGTAGATTCAGGTAATAGTAAAACATTAAAAATTTTGAAAAGTTTATGTAACCTACTTCTCAGCCTTTCCTAAACTCTGGGCAATTTTGTAGATTTCTTTGAGGGTTTTCCACCTTTTTATATCTCATGGTTGCTGCTCGCTTCCTCCTTTCAGGGTGTAAACATCCTCAAGTCAATTTAAAAAAAGAAATCTCTTCACTCTAGGTGGTTTCCCACTTACCTTCCTTGCCCAGGTCTCATCCCTCCTTCTCCTTTCTTTCACTTCCACGTTTCTAGAGAAGGGGTTTCAAGTGTGTGACTCATGGTTCTCACCTCTCGTTTACTCTGCAGTTGACAGCAGTGCCCCCACCGAAGGTCTGCAGTCCTCTCCCATGACATTGGATGTCGTTGGTGAATCTCTCCAAATATTCTGTTCTCCTCTTTGTAGGACACCACCGCCTCTTTATTCAACTCCCACCCCACCGGCTGTTCATTCTCAGGCTCTTTGCTGGCTCCCTTCCTCTCTAAATGCAGGTGTTCCCCAGACAGGCCTCAGCACTCCCCTCATTCTGCCTCCCATGCATCCTCGCCCACCTGTGAGCTGGAGGCTTGCAGCCAAGTCCTCATCTTTGCCACACTTCAGCCCATAGCCTCAGGTCCACCGGACTTCTTTTCCAATGGGCCTCTCTTCCAGTCCAACATCCCATTTTCTCCTTGACTCCCCATTCCCTTCTAAATGTCCTACCGCGGGGAGTGACTGACCCATCCCCACAGTCTGCACATGCAAGCCCCTGGAATTCATACTTGACTCTTTCTTTTCCCTTAACAGGCAGTCACAAAACTCTCTCAATCCTACATTCTAAATATTAATCCCTTTCAAACCAAGCTCCTCTCTACAGTGTTTCTAACTTACAAGGAGCATGTGCATAATAATAAACAAGGAGTATGCATTTGACCATGGTTACATGAATCCCCATGCCCGAACCCAGTAAACTGAAGAGACAAGTAGCTTCCTGGAAGAGAGAAGCAAGACAGCTGGAAGACAAATAAAAAATGACTGGCTAGTGGCAAAGTCCATTCTCATCAGAATGCTGGTTCAGTTCTTCAGTTCAGATTTTTGGCAAGGGATGCAGATTCTTTTTCAGAAAATGTTGATTGATTGCACAGTTGCACCCACTTCATTTGCAAACCTTCATTATCTCTTTTCCCTTTCCTCTCTCTGTCTGCATTTAGAAGGGGAGGAGCAGTGTATAATTCCACAAAGCAATTTTTGTGAATAAACCAACTAACTGGCTGCTGCTTTCAGTCTCGCAGTCCCACACAGAATACAAGTGTCTGCTTCAGTTGTGTATTCTTTCTTGACTGATTCTCCGGCATTCATTCGAACATCCATTTGATGACTCACTCATTCATTCAAGGAATCATTTGTTTAGTCCCACTAGGTGCTAGCCTGGAACTGAGTATATGTGGGTGCTGGGCTTCTTTTTTTTTAAGATTTTAGAAAGAGGGGAAGGGAGGGAGAAAGAGAGACCTTGATGTGCGGGAGATATATCCATTGGTTGCCTTTTGCATGTTCCCAGCTAGAGACCTGGCTCACAACTCGGGCATGTGCTCTGACTGGGAATCCAACCAACAACGCTTTGGTTCATAGGACAGCACTCAATTCACTGAGCCACACCAGCCAGGGCCCAAGAGACAGATGGCAATGTTGCTGTAGACCTTGATCTGCTAATACAGACCTAGCTCCAGCTCCGTTACCATTCCTCAGTGAATGGGCTTTTGTTGATATGAAATCAAGGAAGATGGGGTTGTAAGAGCTGATTTTAGTTTCCAGTGGGGGTAGCTGCTTACGATTACCTAATCAAGTTATGTCTGAGGCATTCAGCGTCTTAAAACAAATGCCAATTATTGCTGGATAGGGCATAAGCGAATCCTTCAGAAGAAAACTCAGTGGGCAGTTGCTGACACTTAGTGAATTGCTGGCATTTTGCCCAAGTATGTGTGAAATGTTTGCACTGGTCTGAGGACCTGATTGCAGTTGGCGTGCAGGGCTCATGGTGACACTGTAGACCTGACATCATTTCATAGGAAAGGCAGGAACTGGGGACAGAATACAGAGCAATAAAGTATCCCCAACATTTTAGGATATAATTCTTAAATATTCCTAATATTTAGGAACAATCATCTTCAAATTTCTATTAAAATTGGGATGAAGGTAGTGGTTTAGAAAAGTCACCTTTGGTCCAGCCCCTGCTTTTCATAACAAGAGGGATAGGGCTGATGTGCTGAGCACCTCTGTAGGTTGCACAGGGTACTCTAGCATGCTCATTTATTCACAGATTTTTACAGTACATCTGTGTCGTGGGCCCTGTCCAAACCGCCAGAGTTTCAGCTGTGCACAACACAATTCCTCCAGCTTATGAAGGTGTCTTGCTAGTGGAGGAGAGACACGATAGGTGAAAGCAGACCAGGGGATGTCACATGTCTTCACAACAATTCAAGGAGACACTAACCCTTTTGACAGAATGAGAAATTGAGGCCCACAGAGCCAATTTAGTTCAAGACCACCAGCTAATTAGTGATAAATGGTGGGTTTAAAACTTGGTTGTCCTGACTCTGGAACCCAAATCCTTCTCCCTGTGCATAGCTGCCTCCCAGTCATGAGCCTCCTTCCACGGCCCCTCCCTGCAAGCAGAGAGCAAGCAGTGTCTTGGGAAGGAATCAGATGTCCCACAGTAAGGAATCTGAGTCATTGTAGTTGTCTTCCTGCCTCTGAGGTGGTACAACAATCTACTGGCGACAGAGTTGCCTCACACAGTGCCAAGCTGGATGCTGTGACATACGTGTGCACTTCAGGGCCATTGACGCAAGCGGTGGTGTTTAAGTTGTGCAGAAGGTAGAACTGTGAAGTTCGAGTTTTCAGACAGAGCCTGTACCTTGGTCCTCCTGGGTAGAATCAGTAACTGGTTAGTTGCTGCGTCGAGCACCAAGACGGCACAGCACTCATGGGGGAGCACAGCCCTCCGAGTGTCTGTAGGGGCATGGCAGTCCATTGATAGTGCTTCTTAGGGAAAAGCATGTTGGGGTGGGCAGGATGATGAAGCTGGGACCTTGCACAAGTGGCTGTGTTCACGTGCATTTGTCCTCGCCTTCATGTCTCACCCATACGTCCCAAGGTCTTGACTGCCGTAGCTCACTGCCTGTGTGACCTCACTCTCCATCCCCCAGATCTAGCAGTGCCCCTGTTCCGAGGTCTTTCCTGCCTCCACTTTCTCTTCCCTCATTTGGAGTTGAGTTGAGAGTTGCACCTTGATTGCATTTTATTCCTTTGCTTATGTGTCAGTCTCCCCACTAGACTTCGATTACTGGAGAGTCAAGGTGGCGCCTTTTAATTTGTCTGTCCTCTGACATAGTGTCCAGCACAGCGGGGAGACTCAGCACATTTTTTCATGGATGTTTTGGCTTTCTTCTGCAGACATTTAAAAAAATCTAGAAATGGAAGTAGGAACCTGGCATACCTCTCTGGTACCTAGGTCAATGAGATTACTATCTCGTTTTATGAATGTTTGCTAAATTTCTGATGAATACACGTAGTCCATAGCCCAAGATTCTTGAGCTTTGGAAAGTCATCAGAGTGACTTTTCAAGCAGGTGCTGTTATAAGCAGAGCATTTCATGCTTTGGGCCAACACCCCACTGTTTCATAAAACTGTTTATGTTGACTATTCTTTTGGCAGAAAGAAAATCACTGAGCACACTGCCAAGCATTTATGTGGCCCAAACGCAAGGCGGGAGGGAGAGGGAGAGGGCACTAAACCTCTTTTGCCCAGAGAAACATAAGCTGCTTCCGGCACAGCCCTCTGGGCTCCCTGTCGGATCGGATCGGTGGCCTAGGAGAGCCCGGAGGACCGGTGAAGCATTAGACCGGAAGTGATGTTTGTGCCTGACTTACTGCAGTATTTGTAGCAGATGTTACAAATGTCATCACATGAAGCTTTGGGATCTTATTGGGAAAAAATCAAGATAGCGGCTGTGGACCTCTTCCTTTTACCGGGGAGAGCTGAGCGACACCGGGCTGCCCCAGCGGCAATCTCCACCCCTCCCTCCTGGGCGGGCGGATCATGCCAAGAACAGTCTCCGTGCTGGGAGGTCAGAGGGGCTGATGGCAGTGTGGCAGCGCTCACCAGAAAGGCTTTTAAGACAGTTTACAAAATGAAAGTATAATAATCCTTTTTTTTTGCCCCCTAACTGAGGGAGCATAGCGAATCTAACCCCCATTAAAAATTTAAACTTTGCAAAACATTTTCAGCATATTAGTGGGGAGGTCATTTCTGCCAATCAAAGGACAAGTATTAAACTTTGCGCAGTTAGTGCTGCATTCAAATTCCAAATTCGATGTGTTCTATTTCGCTCTTTGAGAGCGATGGTCAAAGAGCACTGGGTATCTTTTTATGTGCTGTGCACGGAATTCATGAGAACATGCCATCTTCCCTCCTGACATACACAGAGTAGAGGGAGAGGAAGGTGGCAATTTGGAAGAAGAGAAATTTTAATAAGAACAAGAACAACAATGACAATGGCAAAAGAAGAAGCCCCAAACTGCAGTCGGCAGATTGTGCTCAGGAAGCAGAGCACCTTCCTGCGTCAGACACCCATTCAGGCTGGAGGCTCAGGCCGCCGTCTGTGCAGCGTGTCTCTGTGGCCGACTGACCCTTCCATCACCCTGCACCACCTCACTCAGCAGACTGCATCTTAGGCATCCTTGTGCTTCGAGTCCCCAGCAGAGTACCTGCCGCATAGTGTGGCTCAATACAACTGTTTGTTGCTAAAGCCCTGAAGCCAGAATTAATTAGTTTATATCTCCCTTGCTGAGTTCATGTTAGATAAAAATCAAGACTCTGCCACTTGAAGATTCTCCTATTCGACATTCTTCATTTTAAAGTCACTCTTAAAACTTCCTCAAACTACGGGGGGTACAACCCATCATACCCCATAACTCTGCTGGAATAAAAAACACAGGAGTTAATCAGGGTCAGGTTTTTTTAACCTTCTATTTGCTTTGTTAAGAGAAGGAGGAAATTCTCATTGCCTTCACTATAGAAAAGGAATTAAATAGTTAACTCTAAACCCTGCATCCAAAAGCAGTCCCTGTAGCATCTAGTTGTTGGAGCCGAGAAACATCAGGAAAAGAACTGGAGTTCTTGCTGAGCTTCAGTCCTTTGAAAGTGCCCTCTTTTATATACATTGTTATTTTCAAATGATGGAGAAACCAATATTGGGATGGCTGATGCCATTTTTATGAAGTCCTCTCTGGATTTGTTAAGTTTCTGGGAAATATCAGGAAAGCAAACCCGCCTGGTCTATTGGTCCAGTCCCATGGCAGGCTCTCCTCCCCCACACCCCCTTGCATCTCTCGAGGCTCCTCCTCCTGTACCCCACTTTCCCACCTTCAGCCCAGGCTGTGCATCACACCTACATTTCCCTGAGCTTTCCGTCCTCAGAGATGTTGACTGTCAGGCTTCATTGTTCCCACGGGTGCTGTCACTCCAAACAGCAGCCTAACCCCGCTGCCTCAAGAGTGTCATTGTCAAGGGGAAGTTTGGGTTCGCACATGAAGAAGGTGTTAATCATCCTATATGTTGTCCATATGAGGCACATGTAATAGTTTTTGTAGTAGCTACTAGATTGTCAGAGGAAGGATGTATTCTTCTTTTCCCAGCTACACATGAAGAAATATCTGCTCCAGTAGCTAGAAACTCTTATTCATAAATAGCCAAGTGAACCTTTAAAATGGAAAGTGTTTACTAAGAATAAGTCCATGTAATTTGTGGCTGATTGTAGGCACAAAAACACTGTTAAGACTATTACAGTAATACTTGGATGCTTTTTCTCTTTTAGACGGCTGCCATTTTCATGTAGAAAATTGTAAGAAGTTTTCAGAAACCATATGAATACTATGTAGCTCTTCAGAAGATACATGCATGATAAACACACCCTTGACCAGCAGACCTACTGGCTGTTGTGTGTCTCCCTCTTCATTCCGAGCTGAAGCCGTACAGATCCACCTTTTTGAGAAAGGCAGACATGGTTTCTTCTCCCCAGATTCAGCAATCCATTTATCTGTATTAACACTTTCACAGTCATACCACCCCTAATGCTTTTCCCTAATGTATTCGATCCATACTTAGATTGTGGGAGGAATTAAAATGTGTGTTGCATCAAAGAATTTTTGAATCAGCATAAGACTTCTTAGAGTTTTAATTATTTTATTGGATTAAATACCTCTCTGTCTAAATTGGTAATACAATGTGTCAATGATTTCTGTAATATGGGTTATGAAGACGTATTTTTTTATTTTTAAAACTCTAAATATGAATCTTAAACCCGATGTGTACTCTGCTGAACACAGAAGGTTTTCTTTTTTGTATTTATTGTGAATCGGGGATTCAAATGCCTTAGGAACAGTGTTCATCCCTATTTCTCTTCTCTGCGCATCAGTTACCTTCTACTTTAACTGGTAAAAAAACAATGCTGCTGAAAGTACATTGAAAAAGTATTGTAGTTCTTCGCCCTCAGATATTTACACGAGGCACTGAGTGGAGACCACATGCTGTGCCTGCAACACCAGAGTTGCGGTGACACAGCTGCTGCATTGGTCAAACTGGTACCTAGCACTGAGTTTTCCAGGGTCTCGTCTCCAGCCCAAGTGGAAATGGCCCCAGCGTCTGAGGCACACACTAACAATGACTCTAGTGTTGAAAGGATGCGAATGCTGATGGGAGGCAGTAAGCAGAGCTGTGAGGACAAGTTTCAGAATGAAGATTCAGTCCCATAGTAAATGAAAACATAAATTTTATTTTACATGGAGACACAAACACACACACACACACACACACACACACACACACACCTGCCTCATAAACTTCTAAGACTCCTGGGGAAACCCTTCGTAGCTTCCTTTGCCCTACAGTGAGGGAGGCTAATTGAGATTCTTCTAGGGAAACCCCTTTCTTTCCTTCAGTAGCCATGGAAAGACTCATTAAGCCGCCTATTCTCCACTCTTTCCCACCCCTGACTTTGCCTAGCCCAGGCGCTAAAGCCCAGGAGTGATGTCCAAGGTTCCATTAGTTGTGTTTCCTTCCCCTGAGCTTGTGTGGGAACAGAGCCTTGCCCCCAGGCTGACAGATTCAGAGGGTAGCCATCCTGGCCTGCAGCTTGCTACATGGATAATATTTGAAATAATATCTACAGAACTTTAAGGGGATTTTTACCTATGCTGACACATAGTTCATCCATGGAAGGGTGCGAATGAGAAAATTTCTCTGAAATGGTCATCCCTATCTGCCAATGGCTACTTTTTTTCTGATAAAATAATCAGTTGGGAACCTTCACAATATCATACTCATCTTCACTTTTAAGTATCTTTTTCAAGTGACCCCTTAAATAACAAGCCCTTTTCTCTCTCCCTCCCTCCCTGTGGTTACTTCCCCACTGGGAACTGTGCTGGTGAGGAGCTGGGGCAGCTCCACCTTCTCTGGAAATGGGAGTGGGGGGTCCTGAAGGAAAAGGGCAATGCAGGACCCAAGGCAAGTATGGCTCCTGACTTTCCCCCCTTTCATTATGTGTGTCCACTGAGCTGTCCTGTTTCTGTTTGTGATGGGTTCCTCGGTGGCAAGCTGACCTTTCGGCTGAATAGGTCAAGCTCCCACTGAGCACTAATCCTCAGCCTTTCTGGCCTTTGTACCTCCCCAAAGGTGACAAGCGCTGGTTAGGAACATGACTGGGGCTGCGGGGTGTATTTGTCAGAGGAGGGAATGTCTTTTACTGGGTGAATTAATTCTCAAAGTCTGCTTCACAGGGTTGTGCAGAAGAGTCTAGGTGCCTTCTTCACTATGCATGAGAGTCTAGATGAGAGCATTTTTGCCAGAGTTGTTAAAGGACAAAAGTCGTTTTTCATGCACTTGTTTTAGATTGTGGTTTCCCTCTATACCTTCTACTTTTGCACGGAGAAAGGCGGCGTGTACAGTCCTAGTGATTCATCCTATCATTTTAATTGTCTGAGAGAGTCAGCATTTCTTCAGTCGGTGTTTAAGAACCCTTCTCCCTATGTATCTCTCCTATTTAAAATCTTTGAAAACTCTAGGTATTTTAACTATTGCAAAACATGAGATAATAGGGTCATGGTATTTGTTGAAAAGTGTATGCTGGGTCTAGGTTTATTTTGAATTGCTTAAAATTTTCATTCGGACTGTTTTTTTAAATTTCATAATAAAAAACAGTAACTAGCTATTTTAAATATCAAATAGGTACTCAGTAAATGCTGACTTGAGTTTGGAGTTGAGTTACTGTATTACCATGTTTGTTTTTTTCAACACTCTGTGGAAACTGTTCACATCTCACTCTCAGTGAGTAGGGACATAATCTTCACAGAAAAGCAATGACATGTTCCCTTTATTTAGCAATGCACCACGTATGTTCGTTTTGTTTAATTTAGTTAGTGTTCTTTAAATTTCAAAAAGTATATTTTAATTGGACAAAGAAATAAATGAGGTATATCGTTGGATCAGATGAAACAGTGACCTATTCAACAGTAATAAGTGTGCATTTTGTCCAAAGGGCGTTAGAAACGGCCAACTTCCAGACTCCCAAGGCCTGAGCAAGCTTCATGGGCAATGTTCCACTTTTCTGAGGATGAGGGGTCTGTTGAGGAAAACGCATCTTTAGTTTTGGTTTATCCATTAATGATACTGTATAAACACACTAGGATCAACCCAGAGAAACAAAGTAACTGGATTGCACTGTTCCTGAGTTATCAGATTATTGTGTCAAACTCAAAACGCCAAGTGTGGCAGGAGAAAGAGTGAAGGCAGGAAGTACACTTCTAACATCTAGTCAGTTCCCGGTAATGCCAGAGTCAGGGCTGGTCTTCCATCAGGGACATAATGGACTCCTGTTTAACGTATTTATGTTGGTTGTAAAATTAGGAACTGTCATTATATCCCCACATCACCTGCATGAGTACAAAACATATAAATTATGACAAATTCCAGTGCCATAAAAATGCCATGGAGTAGAATAGCAGGAAGCCACTTATGAGACACCTTCATATTCAGCTAGCATGTACCGGGATGCACACTCAGACTTCTAGAGGATTTGAAGGACAAAGAGGAATAATTGTTCAGGTAGGACCCATGGATGTGACACCTCATGAAGAAAGACATTGGGATCCCCAGGTTGACTAATAAGTTTTCTTACATAAAATCTCTAAGTATTTATGCACTGGCAGCATTTACTTAGAGGACCACCTGATTCCAAAATGAGGAAAAGGAAAGAAAAGAATGGCCATCAGTGGCTGAGTGTGGATGACCCCTGCAGCACCCCACGGAGGTCAACGGTGCTTCTAGAAGTCAGTTGAGCTGCCTTCTGTCATTGCTGGGACATGCCTCCCGAACATGCCTTCAAGCAAATAAGCACACTCTTTGAATCGCCTGTAATGTTCTAGGTTCTCCTATGGGGAGGTGACTGTGGTTCTCCTGGCCTCCTTTTAATCCAGGTCTTTGTAGAAAAGCCTGTGTTCTCTAAAATTAGTCAGTTTTCTTGTGTGAGGTGCAGTGGTTCATTTTGAACATTGTCATCACTAGTCCGAAAATGCCCCAAATTATGAACCATGTTAATATGGAGCTTTGTGGATTTCAATTACTGCCTCCAAAATGGAGTGAGACTTTTGAAGTTTTTCAACTCCCCCTTCTTCTCACCCCCCCCAACAATCTTGAAAAAAAAAAAGACTGCAGATTTTATTCATGTGGGATCATTCGCACCAAGCTACCATAATGTGCAATTAACACTCTAGAAACTGAAAACAGTATTCAGCAAGACAGCTGCATTATCAAAAATGCCAAAGGAGTTCTGAAGGGAGTAATGTGCATGTTAGAATAGGAAATTAATCAGAAACACACACACAGAGTGGTACTTTCTTAAATATATATGAATATTAAAATTTTAAAAATCTTGTGTCTATACTTATAAAAAAGATTAATCTTAGGACAGAAAACTGATTTTTCTGTTTTAAGATGATTAGTTGTGTGTTTTCCTTCTGAAATGAATGAGGAAGTTGAAATAGAGATCTCTAAAATCCCTGCCAGCTGGAATATTCTTTGATAATAATCACTCTTCAATTATATTTTATAAATTTTGCCATTGAAACAAAATGCCCCCGTTATTTCCCCTTGCCAGTAATAATGATACTTAACACTCATGCAATTTTCAAAGTGCCTTTCAGACACTGCAGAGACTAACTCGCAATTGCAGGGGTAAACTGCCTACTTTTGCACAGCACAATAACCCCAAGTACATTTATATTATAATCCCTACTAAGCTACGGATCCAACTGACTGACTTAGTAACTGAAACGGAGCAGAATTATCCCAGCAGCACGATGCTGAAATTTCCTTGTCAACTGCTGGAAGTGTTTTTTAGACAAAAGTGGGGGTTTGTGTCTAGGTTTGAGGGAGCAGAGGTTTGTAATAAAATTTTCAAGAAAAGCAGGAAGATATGGGGGATTTGCTTGTTGGAAATACAGAAAAGATCGAAATTTTTCCACAAGTTACTGGAAATCAAACAGAATTTTATGTTTGAAAACTTAGAAAGTGGGGAGATACCCAGAACAGAACTAAAATCAAATCGTGACCCCATACAAAAAAAATGTGTATAGAGAAGACCCTTAATTGTGGGTCCCACTAATATCATACATTAAGCTCACTTTTGTTAAAGGTGGGGGGCTCCCACAGTGCCCGGGGGTGTGCCAGGAAGAGTAGGGCCGACTCTGTGCGCAGGGAAAGGCGGATTCAGATAAGGAAACAGTCCCGACCTGGCGAGGTCCACCTGGGCTTCTCAGCCATCCCCGAGGAAGAGTGACATGCGAATGTTCAGTAAACACAAAACTCCAGCCATCCCGAGACACTGAACACTCGTGTAAACGGTCATTAATGAGAATCTCTTCTCCAGCATATTGTGCTTATTCAATTATGAAAAAGTTATTGCATTAGAACACTAAAAAATTCTCATTTGCTGTTTTCTAGTTTAGAGAATAGGAATGTAGGTTTTATTTTAGGGAGGGGAACAGTATGTTTATACTTAAAAAATACCTAAATTTTAAGAAAAATAGTATACTAATTTATTTTAAAGGAATGTGAACATTTATGTTTTGGCTCCAGTGTAGGAACAAAAATCCAAAATGATTTCTTTTTAAGGTCTGGGTGTGATTTTTAATGGCTGTAGAAGTTATTATCTAAGCAGAAATTGCAACCTAGGCTTTGCTTGCTGTAACTCTGAACCGAAGTAACGCTGCGCTGTGTGTCTTTGAGATGTTCACGTAGTAACTAGCTGGTGTTGCAATTAAAGAGAAATTAAGCTGAAGGTGTGAATCAGAGCTTCAACTTAATTTTTTTTCTTTTTTTCTTCCTTTCTGTTTCTTTTTCTGTTTTTTTTTCCCTTTTCTTTTCTTTTTCTCTAAGTTATAGGTGCACAACGAAGGAGAAGCCCCAGTGCACTGGCCATTGAAGTATTTGAAGCACATTTGGGAAGTCACATTTTGCAGGTACCTTTAAAAGAAAAAGAAGCTTGATTACATTTTACTGAGAAAAGTCGATATGTTTAGCCTTTTATTTGTTATTTGTATTTCAGCTATGTGTATGGCTATTGTTACTTCATCTTGGAATTCTGAAATTCTTATGAGTCCATTTTTTTTCTTTTTAGAAAGCCATCCCTTGAGAGAATATTAATGAGGAAGGGAGGGCAAGTATTATTTGTAATAATTGAGATGAATTGCACTATTCAGTCGTTGCTCAATGTATAGTAGCTGGCTGTTCCCAGAACGACAGTGTATGTGCCGCATCTGTAAGTGGTATGTGTGTGTCTCTGGAGCTATATATTGTTTTAGAAAGAGCAAATTTTGTGTAAGTAATGTGACATTTTTGTGTGTGCTGCCAAATTTCAGTTGTTCTTTGCTTGAGTTTGCATTTGTAAGTGCTTCCAATCTTAATGTTTGTCTCTCCCCCAAATCACAAACTTTCTCAGGATGAAATTTTCAAGTATATGTTAAGTGAAAGGAGACAAATAATAATAATTTAATTTTGCCAGTCAATTTCATGACAGATAACTGTGAGGGTGACTAGGATGGACCTGCAGTTACTCGTCTGAGAGCAGTTTCATGCCAAACTTAGCATCTCACTTACTCAAAATATCCTTCCCAGAGACTTAGCCATCAGTTCAGCGCATCCGTGAGTGATCGATTGACATTGTTTCTGCTTCCCAAGTACATTTTGCCATAGCCAAAGCTTTCTTTATTATGTAAGATACTTTTTAAACATAGAATTAAAGTACAGACATGTTTGGGATATTTAGGCAGCTTATTCAGAAAAAAATGTTTATGGTCGTTTTTATTTTCGGTTAGAAAAAATAAAGGTAAACTCTAGATTCCTGTTCATTCAACATTAAAAAAATGACTTCTACATCATTTTTTTCTAAGTCAAGGTTCAAAAAGTGACTTCTAGCTAGCCAAAAGTATTGCTGAATTTAGTGTGTGATTCCTGAAAGTAGGTGCTGTAGAGAATCTTCATCATCAGATTCTCCATGGTCGAATGCCACTCATTCTCCCATGTGGTCCCTTGGCTGGTGCCACCAGCCTCACCTGAGACTCTTGTTCAGGGGACACAGTCCTGCCTCTCCCTGAACCCACCAAATCCGCATCTTCAGGGCAAAGTCTAGTAATTTGTCATTTTTAACAACTGTTTGAGAAAATGTGATGTTTTGTCAGGTGTGAGATGTCACAAATGAAGACCCTAAAAAGGCCTACCTTGTCTATTTTTGTTTATGCTGATGTTTCTCCTGTCTCCACTAATATTTGTTAAGATACCAGGTGACCAATGTTCCTTGGAGATGTTATTCAATCGTGCATATAACATTTTGAATAACCTTTGCAGTAGATTAGTTTCAGGGATATAGAAAGGATTTTGCTTTCTAGGTCTTCAAATTTTTATTTCCTTCTTTCCTGTATGCCCTTTGTTCAGAATTTCCCTTATAAGTATTGCAGGAGCCATGCCATGTGACATCTATATCTACACCTATCTTACCTATTTCTGTATCTGTAAGTCTAGTTAGATTCTAATGTGATTCAGGATGACTCATTTGTATTCTGAACCAATCAGTGCATTCATTGACTTGGTCATTGAAAGAAATGGTTCAAAGAGTAGCCCCAGAGTATTTTCCTCTGAGTTCTTTCTAGAAATCTTGAGTCCAAAGTCCTCAAGGGAGGGTGACTTAGGAGCTGCAAGAATTTAAAACAAAACATGAGTTGAACTACACATAGGCTTACGGTAAGCATGTATTATACAACGGTTGTCCAAATGCCAGTTCAAGGTTGGGCTTCACTGAGGAGAGAGCAGAGCAGCTGGCACGAGGCTGCTGAGCTCGTCTGCTCTTTCGGGTGGTCACACACCTGGCTTTGACCAGCCATTTTAAGGGAAACATAGACAACCCATATTACCCGAAGCGAAATGACCAGATTGCTGCGTGAACTGGAAATCCCGTTACGTGAGGAGTGGCAAAGGGCTTGGTGAAGTTTAGTTTGGAAAACGCTTGTCTTAAAAGGGACGCTGATGTCTTCCCTTCATATTTGAAGGCCTCATGTGGGAAAATAAATAGAAACGTATATTCTGTGTGGCTTCAGAATGTGGAAAATTGAAAAGGAAAAACAAGCTTCCAAATAGCGCTGTCCATGTTTAGAATGTGTTCGAAGCCTTTGAATTTAAGGCTCGATAGGGATGCCCCCGCAACAGTGAGGCATCCAACCGTGGTTGTGCTGGATGATCTTAGAATAATCGTGGAAACCAGATCTTCTCGTCATTGGACTCTGACACCACTGGCTATGGGGTGGAAGAGCTGCGTGTACTCCTTTAAGTGGAATTAAAGGAGGAGTGGAATTATGGGCAGGAGGGGGTCGGGAAGTAGTGGTAACAAGAAGGCCCTCTCGCAGCGGACTAGTAAGTTATCTTTCCTCCTTGCGTGGGGCCTGCTGAGCCCATAGACCCAGGTCTGAACCTGATCTGCAATATCTCAGTGGTCCGAAAGGATAATAGGATTTTCACATTTCCCTTCAGGAGGGTCCGTGGTTGAATCTGATTGAATCCAGTGGATTGGGATGAATTCTTTCTTTCTTCTGCTATCCTTCCTTCACTTGCAAATATCCTAAAAACCGATGTGGGCAACATGGTTTCTAACCTCACAGCTTATTATAGTTATCAAAAAAAAATCAAATACTGGGTAAGAACACAGAATTCACTGTAATAGGCACACGGCTGCTGTCCTTAACTAGCTTGGGATCGTTTGGGCAGAGAGGCACCAGTAGGCCTCATCAAGTGAGAGGCATCTCACAAAGGGGCGAGGCTCTGGGTCTGCCACAAAGTGTCCAAGAAGACTTCTCAGAGCTGTTGATAGATAAATAGAAGCTTATTAGGCAAAGTGAGTTGGAGAATATGTGTATGTTTTTTATCCTTACCCAGGACATGCTTGTGGCTTTTAGGGAGAGGGGAAGGGAGGTAGAGAGCGTGGGAGAGAAACATCAGCGTGACAAAGAGACTTTGATAGGTTGCTTCCGATATGCACCCTGACCAGGTATGTGTCCTGACTGGGAATTGAACCCACAACCTTTTGGTTTATAGGAAAACACTCCAACCTACTGAGCCACACCCACCAGGATGAAAATTGAAGAATATTCTAATCAAAGTGTCCAAGAAAAGGCATGGGGCAAGTTATACTAGGTCTTTTTGGAGACTGTTAAGATGTTCAGTTTGATGGCTGCCCCCCATGCACAGGAGAGCACAGAAGGCAGAGAGATGGAGAAGCTACATGAGCCGTATTGTGGCAGCCCCAGCGAACCAACCCAGGATGCTGTAACCAGTGAGGAGCCCATGAAGGAGGTTTTTGTATAAGAAATAAGTATTTGATTTGTTTCCAGAGTTATTACCTAAATGTAGTATCTAGCAAGTCTTTTGAGTTGCTAGAGGCTAATGTAGAGACAGACCATTTAGGAAATTATCATAATATTCCCAGACTCTGTACGATAGAGAATATCTTCTCCATCATAGAGTCTCTATGAATGGAGAGACAGGTGTGGAACTGAGATTGAATTATTAGAAATGAAAGTCTAGAGGGTCACAGGAATTAATAATGATCATAGGTTTTTCTAGATTAGTAGCCAGCTGTCTATACCTGAGAGGCAGGCGAATGACATATTCCCTTAAATAGCGAAGTTGATAAGAGGTAAGCGATTGGAAACCTAAGTCTGATTCTCTAGAACAAGATCAAGTCCAGGGCTGAAAACAGGACCAGGGATTACTAATCACTAGCATATAGATGACTGAGAATTCACGTCAAGCAATGAGTTGCAGACCCATGGAAATGATGTGGAGCAATAAGAGAAGAGGGTTGAGGAGAGGCAACCCCTGTGTGTATCATGTATGTGTGTTCAAATTATTTTTTATTTAAATTTATTCAGGTGATATTAGTTAATAAAAGTACATAGGTTTCAACGGTAAATTTGCATTTCTAATGCAAATACCTAGTGAGGGGTATGCGTGTGTGTCCATGTTTGTGGGTGGGTTTGTTTCAATTAGGAAGACCCTAATTGGGGTTGATTTTGGTTTATATTTATTGAATTTTTAGTCTGTATGATGTTCCATGTATTAAGTTCTCTCCACGTATTAAGATCACTCACTTATTGTGCATATTACTGAATACCTGTTAGTTAGGTGTTATGATTGTGTACCTCTTAAAACTGGGTAAACTGAGACAGAAAATTTCAATAACTAACTCAAGCTCACAAGGCTAGTTAAGTGAGAATTTGAATGTGGGATGCTTACCATTAGATTATAATAACGTCCCACAAATGATAGGGACAGTCTTAAAGACAATAATAATAAAAAGAAGAGAATTTCTATTTGGAGTGAACAGGATAGGGAGTTGATGGCGTCTGGAAGGTAGAGTAGGGGTCAGTTCTGAATCCCAGGGTGGGGCTCAGGAAATGCCTATGACTTCCTGTACCAGGTGCCAAGCGTTCCTGCTACCTGTGTCCCCCATGATGTTTCATGGGGGAAGAGCACGTCAAGGACCCCTTGGTGTAGAGAGGTGGGGGTGGGACTTGAAGATGGACTCCTTAATTTTTGGTGCTCATTCTGTGACTGCATTATGTTATTGCAGTGTACATCTTATTAGCTATATATTTTCTTGGGAAAATTTAGAAAGTTTACAGGATCCTCTAAAATTGGCTTCCTTCCTACTGAGAGGGGGAAAATAAACTTAATGGTGATTCTACTAATATACAATCAGCTGTTGCAAAGTTATCTTCCAATTTAGTGATCCAATACCAGTGTATGAAGGCAAGGCCACTCCCCAGGTTGTGTACCATGCAGTGCAAGGGCCACCATTCTCCTCATGCACATGGAAACTTTACTGCTGACCGTGACCCTTCTTGTAGCCCCGGTGAACCAGGAGCTGTTTCATTCATGAATTTCACAACAGGGGCAGCTTCTGCAAGAGAGTTTAGGAGCTTGTAAAACTGTGAAGTATATGCATGGGGTCTGAGTCAAGGTATTTTAGTTCACTTTATTCTCTTTATTTAATTTAATTTATTTTTTATTGTTGTTCAGGTACAATTGTCTCCATTTTCACCCCACCACACCCCCTCACCCCACCCACCTCCACCTCCCACCCTCGACCCTACCCCCTTTGGCTTTGTCCATGTGTCCTTTATAAATGTTCCTTGATGGCCCTTCTCCTATTATCCCCTATTATCCCTCTCCCCCTCCTCTCTGGTTACTGTCAGTTTGTTCTTCATTTTAGTGTCTCTGTTTGTATTTTGCTTGCCTGTTTATTCCTTTGACTTTATTAATCAGATGAGGAGCAGGGGGTAAGGGATCAAGATGGGCCATTGTTTTTTTGTGAAAAATTAAGACAAAATTCAAGAACTTTGGGTCATTATGTGAGATCTTTCCCAAATACAGTACATGTGACTAAACACTAATTTGGTTCCTGCTTTGAAAGCTCTTTTAAGGAATTACTGTTCCTACTTCATGATACCCTCGATATGAAAAAAGAGGGTATTCATTTTGACTTTCCCAGTTTGGAGACCAGATAGAATGTTCATATTTTACCTTCTCAAAGTTAATGAAATACAAAAGGGTAACTAATATCTTTGTAACTCACAAAATTAACTAGTGGAGTGACTTTGCCTAAGGTGCAGATTTATGAATGGAGTGCTTTAATTATTTGCTTGCCCTCAGCAGAAGGGTTTGAGTTTTTTTTCACACTGTAAATAATACTTACGAGTATAATTGTTATATAAAATGTCAGTATTGTTTTTGCATGCTCCACGGTAATGCCGCTTTACTCACCTCACAGGCGTTAAAACAAAGCAATCAAATCAACCCTTATATGTGAAGATTTTTAGAGTTAACATTTGTATTCTTGTGGGTGCATGGTGGTGAACTGCAGGTAGATATTATATATGTTACATTTCTGACACAGTGTAATGCGGATCATTACTGATAGCTATTCGTCGTTATAAAGTAGCGAAGGAGGGGTTTTATCCATAACTAGGTTTGGGTATTAAAATAAATGAAATGTTGTGAGTCAGAGAATATATATGTAATAAATGCCCCCATGTTTATAAATAAATGGTATAAATGTAATTATTTAATCTAAATCTTGATATTCTATAGGAAATGCCCTAAAGAGAGAGAACAACAGAAGTCTGGTATTCATGGTTTAGTTTCGAGCTTGCCTATCTTGTGTGAACCCCCTCGTAATTACATAACTGAGCCCACATTATTTCTAGGTGTTGAGGAATTTTTCATATTGCTTTTAGAACATTCAAACCCTAAACAGAGAAAGACTACTGTGGGCAGACCCTTTAAGGAAGATCAAGAGAAAATTGCCAAGAACCTTCCAAGATTATAACACCTTTGCTTCCCTGACTGCAGGTGGATTAGAAAAGGCTGGACAGAATGGTTACAGGACAGCCTGTCTTCCCCAGCGAAACTAGGGAACTAAGTGTTTTGCAAGGATCATTTACTAGTAGAACAACCCTCTTGTAGAATACATAGGTATGGTCATCACCTTAGCAGAACAGTTTAAAAAATGTATGGGTTTTTTTTTTAATGGTGGAGAAGAAAGGAACTCATGTAGCTATTTTTTTTCTACTTGGTATACAGAATTGTACAATATTTGTGTGGGTTGAATGAAAGACAACATAGATCTTAATGAAATGTCTGTTTTCAGTCATGTGGTTTTTTGTTCCCTTAATGCCTTCCACAAATAGAATAACTTAGCCCTGGCCTGTGTGGTTCAGTTGGTTGGAGCATTGTCCAGTAACTGAAAGGTTGTGGGTGAGATCCCCAGTACAGGTGTGTGTGATCACCGGTCCAGGCTTATATGGGAGGCAACCAATTGATGCCTTTTTTTCTCCCTTCCTCTCTAAGAGCAATGGAAAAAAATGTCCTTAGGTGAGGTAAATAAATAAATATATAAATCTAGCCAGCATAGGTTTAAAAGAGGACGTTAACAGATCAGATTTAGAAAAAATTAGATCAAGATTTACATTTAAATTTCTCTGTTTTTGTTTTTAGTTTCATTTTGCAGTTTAGTTAAGGGTATATATACAATGGAATCATGACAAGTTGGTTTATATTCTCTTTTGGTCGTGAAGCATTTAAATGTTTGTGGTTGATGGAAGAAAATGTATGTTGCTATTGTTCAAGTAGTTATAGTTGCAGTATTGCTGAGACGCAGTCAATTGTAGAAGACTAAGAAGATTCTACAGAGAAAGTAGTTTGGATGTGTAGGTCAGGGCCTTATAACTGCATTGGGGTGTGAAATAGAGAATGCCAAGTCTATTATCAGCTTCGTCTTTAATCTCATTCTGTGAGAGAAAACAAAAAGTGAACTAGTACAATTCAAACATCTAGAAAAAGAAAACTGAACAATACCTAAAATAGCTCAAAAGCTAATATAAAAATATAAATTATGCTGCCTAACCAAGTCAATGTTTCATTTTGCATTTGATCATAATGTTATCAAAAAGACCTCTTGCATGAGATAGTAGTTTCTATTTTATTGATGAATTGGAACTTTCCCTTATTTATTGTTGCATTGGAACTTACAAGTATAAAAGAAAGTACCGTCTCTGGGAAAGCTGCTTGTTCTTAGTCTTGATGGCCCTTGTTGGCAGAGTGGTATCTTGCTGGACATTAGTGCTAGAATAAAGTAACTCCATATGAGAGGTATTTTTAGCTGTGAAAGAAAGGTGAGTTAAAAGTAAGTGAGAGGTGAGTGACCCTGTAGTTTCCCTCTGATCCAGAATGGTAAGAAAATGTAAAACTAAATATAGAAAAAGAGAAAGTTAGTGAATATATTTGCATATGCAAATTAGCTTAATTGATACTGCTTGCCTCTACAGGGATTTTTCATTACAAACTGGAGTGCTACATTGTTCAGCTCATATTGAGTAATTTAGTAACTAATGAGACCAGTTTGCACTAATTTGCATATGATAAATGAGCTTAATTGCAGTAAATAACTTGGAGGCATAATTACTTAATTTTCCTGTGTTGCACGGCTTTTAAGTTCACGTATGAACAACTCAAGATAATTTTGCATATTTAAATTAGTTGCTTTTAAATTTTCTGGAACAAAAAAAGGAACACACCTTATCAATTGAGCTGTAAGACAATCAGAAGTAAGTCTTACAGTATTTTTATTTAAAAAGAGAGGAAAGAAAAGGAAAGCAGACATTTCTTGAGTCTGTTCTCATCCCTGACATTCTTACTTCAAATAGGGTATCAGCATTAATATTTAGAAAAGTGTCTTTTAACGTGGAAAGTTAACACACAACTTTCATCAGGAACTGGCCTGGGTGTAAACTGAAATAAATATGTATGTGAATGAGTCACGACTTTTGAATGGGGATTATGAAGGAGATGTGATGTGTCCCCTATGCACCTTGGTGCGCTAACGTTGGAGGACCCGCTCGCCTCCCAGCTGCGGTGTTCATGTTGTGGAAGCCACTGGGCTTTGATGAAGCCGCATCACTCTGGCGCTATCATGTATCTTCTGTCTAGATTAAGGCTTCGTACCTAGGAATTTGGTTTCATTGGAGAATCTCAGTGTAGTTTGCAGGAATGATATCACTGGCCTTCGCGTTCACTCAAGAATGTATGTTTTATTGAAACCTCCATTCTCAGAACTGAAACCTGACACACACACACAGGTAGATGGTTATTTCATGGGACTGTGTTGCCTTAGTTTGAGGGGGAAAGTATAATTACTTAAAATTAACTTAAGTCATAAAAATCATATTTATGATTGTGAGAAAGTAGTTAATGGTTGTGAAAGTTTAAAATCTGTCGTTTAAAAACTCATTGCTGTTTTAACTCATTATATATGAAAAATGGAAGGGGACATTAGAGTTATTCATTTGCCACCGACTAGAAAAATAACTGCTGAAGCTTTTCCCTGAAAAGCTCAAGTCCCATTCATGCAGTATAAACTTGTTATACCCTTCATGGGCCAGAATAGGCGCTTAATAGAAGTATATCCCAAGTACAAAATTTGAGCCCTGCATTTAATAGGTGCTAAAAAAACTACCTGGTGAATAAGTGAATGAGCAAATAAACCCCTACCAAACAAAGTCATATTTAACTCCACAACCAGGGCCTCACCTCACCCTTGTGTTCCCAGCCCTGCTTTTATTCATGTTCTCTAGCTGCGGAGCAGGGTAGGACAGACTCTGTCAGTGCATGGATCGTGGCATTCAGCCAATGTGAGTTCACATCCCCATTTGTTTACACATGAGTTGTGTAGGCCTAGAATGGTTTCTCACTCTCTGCAAGCCTCATTTTCTTCACCTTTAAAATGTAGAAAACAAGTAGAAATTTTCTGACTGGCGTGGTATGAGGCTTCAGAGAGACAGTGTATTAAAAGTGCTTAGTGCAGAACCTGGCATGTAGAATGTGTTTGATAAATGTCTGCTAGTATTTATTTCACTCTGTATATTGGATAGTCCAGAATAGTGCCGATGTTTTGAAGAAAAATGTTAATGCTTATCAGGAGCATTACCAATACAGGGATACAGGAGCATAATCAATAAAGTCCTCTCAGATGAAGAACAAGATAAGGAATTTTCATTGAACACAACATAAATTATCTGTTTGCCTAAGTGGTATTTATATTTGGTACTATACACTAGTGCACAGTAAAAATTTAAAATTTGGCCCTGACTGGTGTAGCTCAGTGGATTGAGCGTGGATCTGTGAACCACACGATCGTGGTTCGATTCCCAGTCAGGGCACATGCCTGGGTTGCAGGCCAGTTCCCAACAGGGGGCGCATGAGAGGCAACCTTATATTGATATTTCTCTCCCTTTCTCCTTCCCTTCCCCTCTAAAGATAAATAAATAAAATCTTTAAAATTTGGTAGTAGGAATGTATGTTTAACTTGAGAATGAATATCCTTTCTCAAAACAACCAAAGGCAATGTCAGAATAATCTCATCAGCAACCAAACACAACTGGAAAAATAGAGTGTGTAGAAGCTCCAGAATCAACATGTTCTTTACACCAAAAGGTTGCTATGACATTGCTCTTCTCAGCATACTGTAGGGTCCCTTCAATCTGCTTAGAAAAGTGGGACTAAACAGCCAATTGGAAATCCAGAAGAGCTGGAAGGTAGAAGATGGGATTATCTATTGCTATAAACCATGCTGAGGCGGCCATTAAAGCGCAGGTACAACTCACCTGTCACACCAGGAAGGGCAGAAGGAAGAACTTTCCAGAGGGGTTTTCATGGTGGTATGTGTATCTGTGTGGCAGGTGCAAATCTTGGGTTTTCGGGTACCTTGCTGACTTTGATGGGCTGAGTAAACCTAGGTCCTTGTTCACAAAGGAGGAATGTGGGGGGTGTGGGAAGGGGAATGGGCTTGAGGGATCTGTTCTTGTGGAGGAAATCTGTGGGTTTGGGCTGCCTGGCTGGAAATAGTGCTAACAGTAAGGAAGGACTTTCTAGTCACAAAATTATTTCCTTTAATGAGGATTTAGGAAAATGAGACAGTAAATCTAAAAATACTAAGCTTCAGTAAATATTTCTGAATGTCTGATTTGCGTCAGGAACTAGAGAAAGTACTGAGCTACAGAAGGGAGTCGTGGTGTGGCCTCTGGGTGTTCTCACTCTGAGTGAAGAAGACCAATAACCAGACAGACCAGCACAGTTCAGTGTAATGTAAGACCAGTGGGCTTTGGGATCAGTTATACCTGNAAATGAGACAGTAAATCTAAAAATACTAAGCTTCAGTAAATATTTCTGAATGTCTGATTTGCGTCAGGAACTAGAGAAAGTACTGAGCTACAGAAGGGAGTCGTGGTGTGGCCTCTGGGTGTTCTCACTCTGAGTGAAGAAGACCAATAACCAGACAGACCAGCACAGTTCAGTGTAACATAAGACCAGTGGGCTTTGGGATCAGTTATACCTGGATTTGAATTGCTGGTCATAGTCATGCAGACTTGGGCAATTCATTTCAACTCTCTAAGCCTCAGCTTCCTAAACTCCACGTGGAGGAGGGAGCAGTTCTTGCCAGTGGAGTGCTGTGAAAGTTAGAGGGATGCCGCACACAGTGAGGTCTCCACAAAAGTTGGCTGTGAGAGGCTGGCTGCCCCTCACAAGCAATGGGAGAGAACCAGGTCAGCCAGCTTGGGGTTAGTGGACCAGTACTTCCTGTGGCTACAAATTAAAAATTGCACAGTGCACCTCCTTCATGCCCCCAACGCACTCCCCTTTGTGTCTCCTGTGCATGTGGGTCTCTGGGGGAGAACTTGAGGGTCCTCTCCTTACTAGGAAATATGCATCCTCTCAGTGTGGACACATACAACAGAGATGGGGAGAGGGGGAAAGCAATGATATCCTTGTGGTTTTGCAGCTTTTGTTTGGGGCCTGCTGATAGGAAGATTGTTTGCAAGGTGTGGGAAGAGAGCTTTAATTCCTTCTTAGGAACTAAGGCTGGCTGAATTATTTGGAGATTAAGGTGGAACTGAAAGATAATTATGCTTTCAATTTTAAAAGAGGATGGAGGTCTCAGAAAATCCTGGGGTTATGTGTCAAAGCCGAACATGAATAATATGCTGATGGATGTGGATCTGTGCAAATCCGGGCCACGTGTCAGTGTTTTGTTTTGTTTTTGACCTTAAGAATAGTCGGTGGTACTATGAAGGGGCACCCAAAAACCCTGGAATTTATTCATAAAAAATTGTGTCTTTGTTCTACATGTTTGAACTTCACTCACCTTCAAAGCACTCTCCGTGTGATGCAGTACCCCTGTTGAGACATTTTTCCCCTTGCTCAAAGCAGTTTTTGAAACTGTTGATTTTGTTGCCGTTTAATGCTTCTGCGTGTTTTGTTTCACCCCTTCCACATCAGCAAAATGTTTCCCTTTAAAGACTTTTTTCATCTGGGAAAACAAAAAACCTCACTTGGGGTGAGGCTGGGTGAATAGGGAGGGAGAGGCACGGGGTCATGCTGTTTTTTAGTAAAAAACTGCTGAACACTCAGCACAGTGTGGGCAGATGTGCTCATAAATCATCCTTCATAAAATGGGCAAAGGCATTGACAGTCTTCCAAAAAAAATCACCAAAGCAGAACACAGCCTCTCATAATAACACCAGCTGGTACACTGATACAGATGGGTTCCTACAACACGCACCTAGTGAGGGAAGCCTGTACCACAAGGGGCCCACCCTCCAGATAATTCTGTTCTTTTTGTCCCCCTTGTAAACATTAGATGCTTGTTACTGGTATCCCCTAGGAATGACACGGAATAGAGTGATACCAGCTGATTATCATTTATCATGGACCCAACACTCAGTCAGGGTTGCTTTTTCATTTGAGTTGCCAGAACTTCATAAGCTTTTTGGACTCTAGGAGAATTTAGGTTTGAGGAAAGATTGGAGGTGGGGACTGGTGGGTAGTGTGTCTTGTGTCCCATGCTAGCTGATCACGGGTACCCATGAGCATCCTGGAACAGCATTAGTCGGAAACTCACTTGGGGAAAGTCTGACTGAGAAGAATCAAATCAAAATTAGTTTAAGATATTAAAAAAATCTCTTACTACAGTAAGAGCTAAATTGAACACATAATTGAACAATTATTATAGGATAATGTCACATCTGTAGTCTATTTCACTAGCTCTTTAAAGACAGATTATTATTGAAGAATCTTCAGTAAGTAGATGTCCCTCTTTGTGTATGTATGTATGTATGTGCACAAGTGTGTGCACACACGTGTGGTCACATCCCTCTTTCTTAACTCTCCAGTGTGAAAAAACAAAGGAAGAAAATGTTGAAAGATATAGACAAGCAAAACGAGGAAAGGAAAAATCAAGTATTTCTCACCATCAAAGATTCTGATTCTCTTTTTACATTTGGCATATAAATCAACCAAAATGCAATCGTGCCCATTGTCTCATGAAAGCAGTTATAGGAGGAAGAGTTGACTTTAAGGGAGAAATTACATTGCACATCATTGCTGAAATACATGCCATGGTTTCGTTCTTCCAAGCCTGATCTGGTCATGCCGTCCCCATTAAGACCACAGTGAGCAAGACCTTCAGGCCCCAGTAGTAAGGAGGCACTGGGCGGGGGGGGGGGGGGGGGGGGGGGGGG